>NC_039368.1:24791092-25112092 GCF_003573695.1 Papaver somniferum | reverse complement strand
ACCAAAGGTTGGATATTCTAATTGATGATCTACAACGCACAACCTGTATTATTTCAATTATAAAGATAAACAATATAATGCGGAAATAAAATATCACAGACACCAGAATTTTGCTAACGAGGAAACCGCAAATGCAGAAAAACCCAGGGACCTAGTCCAGATTGAACACACACTGTATTAAGCCGCTACAGACACTAGCCTACTCCAAGCTAACTTCGGACTGGACTGTAGTTGAACCCCAATCGATCTCCTACTGATCCAAGGTACAGTTATGCTCCTACACCTCTGATCCCAGCAGGATACTGCGCACTTGATTCCCTTAGTTGATCTCAGCCACAACTAAGAGTTTTTACGACCCAAAATCACAGTCTTTGACAGTAAATAAATCTGTCTCCCATAGACAAGTCTATCAAATGATCAATCTATCTCCCACAGATAAACCCTAAAGGTTTTGTCCCGTCTTTTGATAATAATCAAGGTGAACAAGAACCAATCGATAATCCGGTCATATATTCCCGAAGAACATCCTAGAGTTATCAATCACCACACAACAATCTTAATTGTATGGTAGCGAAACAAGATGTTGCGGAATCACAACCAATGAGACGAAGATATTTGTGATTACTTTTTATATCTTTCCTATCGGAGATATCAATCTCAAGCCAATCAATCTGATTTTACTCGTACGATTGAAGATGCAAGATCAGATCACACAACTACGATAAAAGTAGTATCGGCCTGGCTTCACAATCCCAATGAATTCTTTAAGTCGTTAACCTAGTTTTAGAAGAAGAAAACCAAAGGTTAAAGGAGAATCGGCTCTAGCACGCAAAGTAGAATCACACGTAAGGTGTGGGGATTAGTTTTGCACAATACTAGATGTCTCCTTTATATAGTCTTTCAAATCAGGGTTGCAATCAATGTTAGCTTAGTAACAAAGCATTCAATATTTATCGTTAGATGAAAACCTGATTTAGATCAAGCTAATATTTCTCAACCGTTAGATCGAAAACTTAGATTGTTACACACACTTGACAATGCACGCTTCTAGGTTTGTTAACCGCACCCAGACGTATGCACTTGTTGGTTCAACAATAGATAACCAAAAGGTTAGCCATATGAGCATTTCATATCAACCATGTTCTTCTTCACCATAACTAGTTCAAATGACTTCAAATGAACTAGTTAGAGAGTTGTTCAATTGCAAGGAAATCTTATGTGATACACAAGACACAATTGAAGTAAAGATGATTTGATTCACTTGAATCAGTTCATGAACTTTTATAGCCATGGGTTGCAAACTACATTTCTTAGTATTTTTAAGTTTAAGTTCATAAATCATCTTCATATATATAACCTTCTCAAGTTCGCATACTAGGTTCACGGACTTAAGTTACCTGGCAGAGATTACAAACTCCAGCAGAAATTCTCGGGTATGAGAACTTCGCCGGTTAGCGGACTGGGTTCTCGGACTTAGCTTCACGCAAGTAGTTTGTCAACTCCAGCAGAAATTCTCTGGTTTGAGAACTTCGGCAGTTCACGGACTGAGTTCGCGCAGTTGGCTTACGCCATTCTTCCGGTTCTCTTGATCAACAAAGTTCGCAAACTTTGGTTCAAGGAATAGGACTTATACATAAATGTGTTTCCACAACAATGCTTATGTCCACCATTGGTTATGTAATGTAAACTCTCATTTCAATCATTGAAACATTATTAGAGGACGTTATACAGTTGTTACACCATTTCTCATCAAAGCAATTTTCAAAGTGATTGAAACATATCATGACTTTCGTCACTAGGTAAAGATAAACTTGATCGAAGCGAAAATCTTACCAACACATATTTCGAGATATAGATAGGCGAGGTATACTCGGCTCGAAATACCAAATATGTATAATCCAAGTTTATATATATAGCACACGACTTATTGTCTCAAAGAGTAATAGATAGAGTAGATAGACTTTTGAGTGACAGATAAGTTCAAGTCTTCACATACCTTTTTGTAGAGAAGTTCCACCAGTTCCTTGAGTAGTTCTTCTTCTTGTATGATGAATCGCCATGAAGTCCATGAGCTCAACTACACTCTCTATACTATTATAAGACTTAGATATAATAGACTAGAAATCAAGACTTATAGCTTTGATCATTAACATTGACAAACATGCTTGAGATAGAAACGCATGCGAGTTCGACCGAGAAATGCTCTAACAATCTCCCCCTTTGTCAATTTTTGTGACAAAACTATCAATACATATGGAATACAAAAAAGATACAGAAACTTTAGTAGCTCCTATTCCACGTGTCTAATCTTCAATATTTCTTGAAATCTTCGTCACTTCCAAGTACTCCAATGATCCCAAAGGTTGTAAGTTTAGCATCACCGCTGTTGAAGATCCGTAGCTATAATAATGAGAAAGCATCGGTCTCGATCATTGTTATACAGTGTCATAGTATTATTACACAGTGTGAAAGTCCAATTGTATCACAACTTCAACAATAATACTATGGTGATATGTGTCACCCCCTCTTAGTAAATACTCCATCTCACTTGGAAACCACTCCCCCTTACACAATGATCCGAAAACCATATGTATTTGTAGTGTGAACTACATATTAATTCTCCCCCTTTTTGTCAATAAAATTGGCAAAGGTACAAGAACGGGATCATAATGAAATTTTCGAAAGAGACATTTCATGACTAAAAGAAAAATTACATACCAACTAATTTAGATGCAATCATAAAGCCGAAGCTAAATGCATTCATCAAGGAGTTTAAAGATACAAGATAACCCCTACAAAATTCCACAGCCGCACACCCCTCAAGATATGACCATTAAGCACAAGTTCAAAAGAACTCTCCCCCATTAGATGTCATTCCCGAAAAAACAACGAGCGACCTTAATTTCAAAAGAAAAGAAGGATTTTTATTGGACACCAAAAACCATGAGAATAATTTTCTATATCCAAAAACTCAATCAAATCAATCACAAGTAAACCCATGATTAATTTAATCGGAATACGCAACCCAATTAAACACAAAAAGTGATCAATTCAATTGATTGTGCTCAACATAAGATAACTTACGGAGCTACGACTAAGTTAACCATAAGGAAATGATTAGCTTAACCGTTCATATACTCAACACAAGAAAACATTATGGAGTCACGAAAATACTCAACTAGATTAATTACAAGAGAATCCATAATTAATATAATTCGAATACACAACCAAACTAATTACAAAAGTAATTAATTTAATTATCATTTGTTTTGTTCGACATAAGAATGCTTACGGAGCAATAACTAAATAACCAATCAAGATGATTAATTTAGTTCAATATGCTCGACATAACATACCTCACGGAACGACAACTAAGCTAAGAAAATCAACTTGTTTGTATAATGCTCAACATAAGATACATTACGGAGCCTCACAGTAATATGGATCAGGGATGATTAATACTGCGGAATACACAAGGTTTATTCTATCTTCAATCACTATTTGCATAACAACAATAATAGACATAATCCTTGAAAACAAAAGATTTTAACCTATCTTCCATCAAATAATTGACAATATAGGCTTAACTTTTGTATTTGCCAAAAGTCCATTCATTCTTTTACCAGCACGTGAATACCGAACACCAACGACTTTACTTTTGACAAAGTATGGGACAAACATAGTTCACGGACGTAAACACCAATATCCCATAACAAATTGCAATATATCAAATCATAATGATTAATACTTCAAAAACATCATCCTCCAAATATTTTTAGAATTTAATACCAATAAACCTAAAAAAAACAAGAAGATGAAACATAATAGCTATGTGTAGTCACAATCATTGTTATTCAAGGCACTAGTTATTCTTCCAACTAAACCAAAAAGAATACATACTGGGAAAAAATATGAGCACAAATTACTCTTCTTCTTCCTCATAGGAGATACTCCAAGATGCTTGAATTGCGTTCAAATCTTCCTTGAGCTCGGGAAACTTTGTTGCAACCAAAGACAATTTTTCTTGGACACACTTCACCCTTGAATTAACCTTACACACACCTTTATGAAGTTTATGAAGAAGGCTCACAGTGGTGGGGTCACTGAAATCAAGAGAAGCGATTCTTTGTCGCTTGTAGAATCGACTCTAGCACGCAAAGTAGAATCACACGTAAGGTGTGGAGATTAGTTTTGCACAATACTATATGTCTCCTTTATATAGTCTTTCAAATCAGGGTTTGCAATCAATATTAGCTTAGTAACAAAGCATTCAATATTCACCGTTAGATGAAAACCTGATTTAGATTCAAGCTAATATTTCTCATCCGTTAGATCGAAAACTTAGCTTGTTACACACACTTGACAATGCATGCTTCTAGGTTTGTTAACCGTACCCAAACGTATGCACTTGTTGGTTCAACAATAGTTAACCAAAAGGTTAGCCATATGAGCATTTCATATCAACCATGTTCTTCTTCACCATAACAAGTTCAAATGACTTCAAATGAACTAGTTAGAGAGTTGTTCAATTGCAAGGAAATCTCATGTAATACACAAGACACAATTGAAGCAAAGATGATTTGATTCACTTGAATCGGTTCATGAACTTTTATAGCCACGCTTTGCAAACTGCATTCCTTAGTATTTTTAAGTTTAAGTTCATAAATCATCTTCAGATATATAACCTTCTCAAGTTCGCAGACTAGGTTCGCGGACTTAAGTTACCGGGCAGAGTTTACAAACTCCAGTAGAGATTCTCGGGTTTGAGAACTTCTTGTCTCAAAGAGTA
Source organism: Papaver somniferum (assembly GCF_003573695.1). Classification (NCBI taxonomy): domain Eukaryota; kingdom Viridiplantae; phylum Streptophyta; class Magnoliopsida; order Ranunculales; family Papaveraceae; genus Papaver; species Papaver somniferum. The sequence goes on along the minus strand of NC_039368.1, from coordinate 25,107,303 downwards.
GGAGATAGAGTAGATAGACTTTTGAGTGACATATAATTTCAAGTCTTCACATATCTTTTTGTCGAGAAGTTCCATCGGTTCCTTGAGTAGTTCTTCTTCTTGTATGATGAATCGACATGAATTCCTTGAGCTCAGCTACACTTTCTATCCTAGTCCGAGACTTAGCTATAATAGACTAGAAATCAATACTTATAGTTTTGATCACTAACATTGACAGACATGCTTGAGATAACAACGCATGAGAGTTCGACCGAGCAATGCTCTAACAGAAAGCTTTACCATTTCGACTTTAACTGACCAGACTACCTGCCACTTACTGAAACTAAACAGGTGCAAAACATGCATCCACCTCTTCGAACACGTATTTAGCTTGTCAAGTCAACATATCTACCACGCCTTTTGGTATTCTTCTATTTACCATACAACAAGTTGACATGGAAAAATAAGGTGGAGAGTTTACTGCTTGGCATTTTTTTGTATCCCTACAACAATTTAACAAACAGAGATGGATAGAATGGTGAAGAATCACCTCATGAATCAAAGATTCAAGCCAAAATCTGTGTCAGAGGCGCAACCAAATAACATTCATTAAAACGGAATTCAGGTGCTGAAGAGATAACTCTTCTTACACATTTAAGTAGCAAATAATTGAACCCTAAACAGACTCAATCGGTGACAGACGCGTGGCAATCCATCAACGGTCCATAACTCTCCCAATTACAGCCTGTCTGAACTATTAAGGCACTCAAATAAAATTATAAGGGAAGACCACATAGTGGTTTATTCAAGAAGGGACGCAACATTGCCTACCCCTGAAAATTATCCTTGTCCTCAAGGACAAATCTAGGATAATGAGACCTAATATTAGAGAAGTCCTCCCAGGTGGCATCCTCAGCATATGAGTTGGTTTATTGGATGAGAATTTGGCGTACTAATCTGCTACCTCTAAGCACTATTCTAGTCTTCAACACCTTCTTTGTTAGCATGATAACTTCACTATTGAGATCAACAATAGGTAGAGTAGGAGAGGGAGTGTGTTTATACCAATGTGTTGTTTCAGATTGGAGACATGGAAAACTGGATGTATCCTTGAATGTGAAGGCAGCTCAAGTTTGTAGGCTACAACACCTACCTTCTGTAATATTTTGAAGGGGCCATAGTATTTGGCAGATAGTTTAAAGTTTCTTCTGAGAGATACTGAAGCTTGTCTGTATGGCTGAAGTTTGAGGTAGACTAAATATCCCTCTGTAAAAGTTTTTTCCACTCTGGAAGAGTCAGCATAGAGCTTCATCTTGTCTTGTGCTTGATGTAATGATTCTTTGATGATGTCAAGCATAGAGTCTCTGGATTTTAAGTAAGCTTCCACAGCATCCACAGAAGTAGTAGCATTATATGGGAATGTTAGATGGGGAGGTAAATAACCATACAAAGCTTGAAATGGAGACATTTTTAGACCCATGTGGAAGCTGGTGTTGTACCACCACTCTGCAAGTGACAACCAATTGCTCCAGCTGCTTGGTTTATGACCTACTACACATCTTAAATAATTTTCCAAACAAGCATTCAGCCTCTCAGTCTGACCATCAGTTTGAGGGTGATAAGCAGAGCTTAAATTCAAACTTTTGCCCAAAGCCTTGAATAAATCAGTTCAAAATTTGCTTGTAAATACCTTGTCTCTATCTGACACAATTGAGGCAGGCAATCCATGTAGCTTGAAAATTTGACTGAGAAAAACTTGTGCCACAGAGGAAGCAGTGTAGGGGTGTTGCAGGGCAATAAAATGAGCATACTTAGTGAGACTGTCTACCACAACTAGGATGATATTCTTCTTATTGCTTGGTGGTAGACCATCAATGAAGTCCATTGTTATATGTTGCCAAGCATAATATGGCACAGGGAGAGGTTGGAGAAGGCCAGCATAATTTGTGGTGTCACTTTTGTTCCTTTAACATGTATCACATTGAGACACAAAGAGTAAAACATCCTTTTTGAGGCCTTTCCAATATAAATGTGCTTTTTCTCTTGCGTATGTAGCTTGAATACCAGAATGTCCTCCCATAGCAGAATTATGTAGATAATGTAATAGTGCTTGCCTAATATTGCCACCAGTACCAATATAGAGTTTTGTTTTGTACCTCAATATGCCCTCCTTGTATGTGAAGTTTTCAATACTAGAAGGACTGGGGAGAAGTTTAGAAATTATACCCTGAGTTGTCCCATCATCAGTATAACTGGCAAGTACTTCCTGAGCCCATGCTGGTGTAGAGGCAGCCAATAAATTACAATGAGCTGAATCAGGAGGTCTTCTAGAAAGTGCATCTGCCACTATATTTTCAGCTCCTTTCTTGTATCTGATGACATAATCAAATCCCAATAATTTGATTAAGTATCTTTGTTGTAATGGTGTGGTGATCCTTTGCTCCAAGAAATACTTGGTACTTTGATGATCAGTTTGGATTATGAACTTAGCACCTTGTAAGTAATGTCTCCATCTTTGAATTGCCATGACAATGGCTAGAAACTCATTTTCATATGTGGATAATGCTCTAGCTCTTGGACCTAGTGGTTTGCTAAAGTAAGCAACTGGCTTGCCTTCTTGGAGTAATACAGCTCGAATACATGAGTCACTGGCATCACTTTCAACCACAAAAGGTTTAATGAAATCTGGCAAGGCCAATACTGGAGTTGTTGACATGGCCATCTTGAGTTGCTCAAAAGCTGATGTGGCTGCTGAAGTTCAGAGGAAGGGGTTCTTCTTGAGAAGATCAGTAAGTGGTTTACTGATTGCTCCATAGTTCATGACGAACTTCCTATAGTATCCTGTAAGGCCAAGTAATCCCCTTAATTCTTTGAGGGTGGAGGGTGTTGGACAAGATTGCATACAAGCTATTTTACTTGGATCAACACAAACACCTGCAGCTGTAATAATATGGCCCAAGTATTCCAGAGAAGGTTGACCAAAACAACATTTAGAGATCTTAGCATATAGTTGATGTTTTCTGAGCATGGAGAATGTAAACTTGAGGTGCTCCAAATGCTCAGACATGCTCTTTCTGTATATTAGAATATCATCAAAAAAATACCAGTATAAATTTCCTCAATGCATGTTGAAATATCTCATTCATTAAGGCTTGAAAAGTGGCTGGAGCATTAGTAAGGCCAAATGGCATCACCTTAAATTCATAATGGCCTTGATGTGTTCTGAAAGAAGTTTTGAAAATGTCTGATAGATGCACTCTGATTTGATGAATCCAGCTCTCAAGTCAATTCTGGTGAAGACAATAGCTCCATTCAATTCATCCAATAATTCTTCAATAATTGGAATGGGAAACTTGTCCTTGAATGTAATGTTGTTTAGTTTTCTATAGTCAACACAAAATCTCCATGTATAGTCTTTCTTCTTAACTAGAAGTATAGGTGATGCAAAGGGACTATTGCTTGGCTGGATGATGCCAGACTGTAGGATTTCCTGAACCAGTTATTCTACCACACCTTTCTGAATGTATGGACACTTGTAAGCTCTGAGGTTTATAGGTGTTGAATTAGGCTGCAAGGGAATTTTATGGTCCAAGTTTCTTTGTGGAGGCAATTGAGTCGGCTCTTGGAAAATGTCATCAAACTCATGTAACAAGGGTAAAAGAATATCAGGAGTGGTAGGTGGTGAAGTAGGTGTAGAAATGGAAAATAAGTGGCCCACCATGCCATGAGAAGTACTAGAAAAAAAATTCTTAATAGCTTCACTACTCATCTGGAGTAAAGAAGTGTGTTGCACAATACCCTGTAAGGTGATTTTCTTACCTTTATAATTAAATGAAATGCTCAGTTTTGAAAAGTTAAAGAGAACATCACCTAATGTCTTGAGCCAATTTGCACCTAAGACAATATCACAACCTCCTAATGGTAGAATTCTGAGATTCTCAACAAATGTATGGCCATGCATGCTCCACTATAGTTAAGGATAAATACCATTACTGAGTGTTTGCTCTCCATTTACAACACTGACCTTCATTGGTTTAGTTGATTCAATGTGGAAATGGAGGGAAGCATCCAATACGCTGCCAATAAAGCTTGTTGTGCTGCCAAAATCAATAAGTATGGATACCTTGTGATTGTTAAGGACTCCAGGGATTCTGATAGTATCACCCGTGGCATGACTAGTTAAAGCATGGACATAAATATCCATATCAGACTGTACTGGAGAATATACTTCTTCAAAGATATCTTCCTCCTCTCCAGTCTCTTGTGAGTCAGTATTTTCTACTTAAAGCATAAAGATCTTCTGTTTGCCTTTACAAAAATGTCCTTGCTTATACACCTCATCACAATTATAACATAAGCCTTGATCTCTTCTCTTGTTCATTTATTTTTGGGAGAGTCTTTTAATTGTGGGAGTGGTGGGTGTAGGTTTGGGATTGTTGTGGAAGGAAGATTTTAGGGTTACTGGAGAAGATTTAGGTGATGTGAGAATTGGCCTAGGAGAGAAATTAGTATATTGGAATTGTTTTGAGGAACTGAAAGGGTTATTAAATGATTTTGTAAAAGTTTTAGTGAATTGGTTGGATGAAATTAGTTTCTGCTCTTGTAATCTGGATAATGAAAAAGCAGCAGCTAAGGTTTGTGGGTGAAACATGTTAGAGCATTGCTCGGTTGAACTCACATGCGTTGCTATCTCAAGCATGCTTGTCAATGTTAGTGATCAAAACTATAAGTCTTGATTTCTAGTCTACTATAGCTAAGGTCTCGGACTAGGATAGAAAGTGTAGTTGATCTCAAGAACTCCACGACAATCATCATACAAGACGAAGGACTACTCAAGGAACTGGTGGATCTTCATCGACTAAAAGGTATGTGGAGACTTGAACTTATCTACCACTCAAAAGTCTATTTATCTCCTATCTTGAGACAAAATTCGTTTTGTTATATAGCGTTAGATTATGCACATTTGGTATTTCCAGCCGAGTTTACCTCGCCTATCTATTTCTCTAAATATGTGTTGGTAAAGCTTTCGCTTTAGCCAAGTTCATCTTTGCCTAGTGAAGAAAGTCATGTTATGTTTCAATCACTTTGAAAATTACTTTGACGAAAAATGGTTTGTGAATAACAACTATATAACGTCCTCTGAGAATGTTTCAATGATTGAAATGAGAGTTTAGACTATATAACCATTTGGAGGATATAAGCATTGTTGTGGAAACATATATATGTATAAGTCCTTATTTCTTGAACCGAAGTTTGCGAACTTTGTTGATCAAGTGAACCGGAGAAGTGCGTGAGCTAAGTCCGCGAACTGGCGAAGTTCTCAAACCCGAAAATTTCTGCTGGAGTTTGTGAACTCCATCCGCGAACTTGAGTAGGTTATGTCTAAAAACGATGTTCAGTGAACTTATATTTATAAACTAAGGAATGCAATTGAAAACCGTGGCTACAGAGTTCATGAACCGATTCATGTGAATCAAATCGTTTTTGCTTCAATTGTGTCTTGTGTAGTACATAAGATTTCCTTGCAATTGAACAACTCTCTAACTAGTTCATTTGAGTCATTTGAACTAGTTATGGAAAAGAAGAATATGGTTGATATGAAAGTGATCATATGGCTAACCATTTGGTTAACTATTGTTGAACCAACTAATGTACAAGTTTGGCTACGGTTACACAAGCCCAGGAACGTGCATTTCATTTGTGTATAACACGCTATGTTTTCGATCTAACAGTTGATAAATATTAGCTTGAATCTAAATCAGGTTTTCATCTAACGGTGAATATTGATTGCTTTGTTACCAAGCTAACATTGATTGCAAACCCTGATTTGAAAGACTATATAAGGGATAAGAACTCTAGCAACTGGGAAACCGAATCTACACACATTCTGTGTGATACTAGTTGTGCTAATCTAGAGTCGATTCTCCTTTAACCTTTGGTTTCTTCTTCTAAACCAGGTTAACGACTTAAAGAATTTATTGGGATTGTGAAGCCAGACCGATACTACTTTTCTTGTAGTTGTGTGATCTGATCTTGTTGTTTCTATCGTACGAATACAATTGTAATAATTGGCTTGAGATTTCTATCTCCGATAGGCAAGATAAAAAATAATCACAAACATCTTCGTCTCATCGTTTGTGATTCCACAATATATTTTTTCGTTGCGTCAATTAAGACTACTGTGAGGTACTTGATAGTTCTAGGATGTTCTTCGGGAATATAAGTCCGGATTATCAATTGGTTCCTGTTCACCTTGATTTATCAAAAGACGGAACAAAACTCGTAGGTATATTCATGGGAGACTGATTTATCTATTATCATAGACCTTTCTGTGTGATACAGATTTGTTTATTAAAGTCTTCGACTTTGGGTCGTAGCAACTCTTAGTTGTGGGTGAGATCAGCTAAGGGAATCAAGTACGTAGCATCCTGCTGGGATCAGAGACGTAGGAGCATAACTGTACCTTGGATCAGTGTGAGATTGGTTGGGGTTCAACTACATTCCATACCAAAGTTAGTTTGGAGTAGGCTAGTGTATGTAGCTTATTAATACAGTGTGTGTTCAATCTGGACTAGGTCCCGGGGTTTTTCTGCATTTGCGGTTTCCTCGTTAACAAAATTCTGGTGTATGTGTTATTTCTTTTCCACATTATATTTTGTTATATAATTGAAATATCACAGGTTGTGCGTTGTTCAATCAATTAGAATATCCGACATTTTGGTTGTTGATTTAAATTGATTGACACTTGGATATTGGTCTTTGATACCATCCAAGTTATCTCTCTCTGATAAAGACTCGCAGATTTCTATTTGCTTGAGTATAGATCAAATCGAGAGATTGAGATATAAACTCTTTGATATACTTTTCTATTGATTGAGTCTAACTGTCTAGTTGATTCTCTAGAAAGTATATTGGAGTTTGTCCATACATATTTCTAAGCGAAAAATTGGGTATGGTTGTTAGATCCCCGCTTTTTCAATTGGTATCAGAGCCGGCAAACATTCTAAACCTAATAAGTTTGTGTTTGTTCGTTCCTTAAAAATTTTCCCATGGGAAATTTATTTGGAAAATGCTCTTGGCATCTGTAATGCACGCCAGAAATCCTTAAAGATTGCTCAAAGATTATTATGGTTAAAACCTCCGCTTTCGCCTGATAATCTCACTTTATCTAAAAGGGAAGTTTTAGATAATGAGTATCAATCTAAAGGAAAAAATAAAAAGAAGGGAAGATTAAGGAAACGTTCATCGCGCTCAAGGATATGGACCCTCACTAGATTAACTCTTGATCTCTATGAGGAATACTATCATAATGGATCAATTGATAAAGATATATTCAGAGCGTTTGAAGGCGTTTTTAAATTCTTAGAAAAACTTAATTCTATTAAGTCTAAGAATCACTCCGAAAAGGGTTTTGTACATATTATTGTACAACCTATGAATCAGAAGAATATCCTTTCTAGTCATATCAAACGAAGGATGGAAAGCTCTGACTGCCCTGATTATCATCATTACATTGATTATATCACAGGAACTGTTCACACATATCAACCAGAAATGTTGCATGAGAATTTCTCTGCACATTATGCCTCTTGGTAACAATCCTGGCAATACCCATGTGTATATATCTTGAAATGGGGCAAGAAATGGTTTGAGTTGTGTACAGTTTTGTTATTCACTTTTAGAATACCAATTTAAGCTTTCTACTGCATCCATCGTCTCTCACAATGTGTGTTGTCACGGGATGCATAACCTTTGATGTGATATCGGCTGAGAAAAACCCTCTTGATTGTATGGGTTGCGGTTCACAAACGGGTCCAAGGCCATTATTGGTCTTATAAATAAGAAGTTTGCACACCATCTTCTTCATCCCATCAGCCCGCGTACGTGAACCTCTAGGGTTTTGTTTTTTTCCATTGAAGTCTCCTTGGAGAAATTGAAAGAAAGGGTATTGAAAATTCTCTCCAAGTAAGTAAATTTCTCTTGTTCCTTTCAATTTCTTAGATCTCATGATGAATTCTAAGGGCTCAAAAAGAAGTTCCAAAAACTCAAATATTTCTATCATGGATTTTCCTTGTGACCAAAATTCCTTTAGGATTAAGTTTGTTGATGATTCTTGTGCTAGAATTTTTGAAAAGATTTCATCTAAAGGTTTTATCCTAGAAAAGAAATTGGATATCTCTAGTGGAGATGAAGAGGATTTAATTTGCTTCAAAAAATTCAAGCTTGGTAACATCTTTGATGGTCATGGTCAAGGGTTTGATTCTCTCACAAGAATTTTCTATGCCAACCTTCATGATGTTGATCTTAATAAGATGGAATTCAAACCCATGATTAATAGACAAAGATTTCTTGTTGATAGAGAATTAATTTCAAAGATTACCAACATTCCGTTGGGAAATACGCGTCTTCCTAGACCAAGTGACGAACGTCCATCATGTGATGAAATCTCTTTTGGGCTTTGCGGCAAGAAGGTAACTTGGAATCAAGGAAAGTTTCCTACTAATGATCTTAGTGTTTCATTGATGGCATTTGGAAAGCTTGGTATCCCCAATATTTGTCCCTCCACAATTGAGAATTCTTGGTGGAGTCATGAGTTAGCGGAATTGGTCTATTTCCTTGATTCGGGGGGTCAAAGTCTCGATATTTGTGGTTTTATCATTTCTCAAATGACTTCGATGACTTCTCCCATCAAGATGTTAGGCTATCCTTGCTTTATTGGTAAAATTTGTCGTAATTGTGGTTTCATTCAATCGGAAACTCTCTCGGGGTTCCAAACCGGTTCGTCCTTGTACCTTCAGGCGCATAAGGGAGAATGTGTTCAAAAGAGAAAAAGATGCTTCACTTAATGACTGTGATCCTACCACCTTGGGTCTTCTTCAAAAAATTGACAAGGGCGTGTGTAAAGTCAATTCTAGGGTGAAGTGTGTGCAAGAACAATTGTCATTGGTTGCAACAAAGTTTCCCGAGCTCAAGAAAGAATTGAACACAATTCAAGCATCTTGGAGTATCTCTGATGAGGAAGAAGATGAGTAATTTGTGTTCCTATTGCCTAGTAAATCTTCTATTTTTCTTGTTTTGCTTAGAAGAATAACTAAGGTTTGGAATAGCCATTATTGTGATTACACATAGCTATGTCCAACGTTTTCATCTTCATGTTTTTAGATTTATTGGTTTAAATTTTAAAGTTGTTTGGAAGATGATTTTTTCAGTATTAATCTTTATGGTTTTATATATTGCAATATTGTTATGGGATATGTATGTTTGCGACCGTGAACTTGATTGTCCCATACTTTTTCAAAAGTAAAGTCGTTCGCGAGCTGATATGTATGTATTGATGAAAGAATGAATTGACTTTTGACAAATACAAAAGTTAAGCCTATTATGTCAATTTTTGATGGAAGATAGGTTAAAATCTTTTGTGTTCAAGGATTATGTCTATTGGATGTCATTGTGCAAATGGTGATGGAAAATAGAATGAGTCCTTGATTATTGCACGGTATTAGGTCGATATCCGATCCACGTTTTGTGTACATACTGTGTTGTTCCATAAAGTGTCTTATGTTGAGCTCTATCGAATGAGTCATTGTTTTGGCATGGTTGTTGTTCCATGAGATACTTTGTGTCGAGCATGACCAATTAAATTGATTAATTTTATGATTAGTTTGATTATGTATTTCGATTAGATTAATTGTGGGTTTTCTTGTGATTAATCTAATTGAGTGTTTTTAAGTCTCCATAAGTTTACTTGTGTTGAGCATTTCCGATTAAGTTAATCATGGGTTCTCTTATGATTAATTTAATATTTTGGATTCAAATTCATACTTGTATGTGATTTGATATGTCCAAAGAAATCCTTCTTTTCTTTTTGAAATTAAGGTCGCTTTTGTTGTTCTTTCGGGAATGGTATATTAAGGGGAGAGTTCTTTTGAACTTGTGCTTAATTGCCAAATCTTTGTGGGGAGTGCGGATGTGGAATATTATAGGGGTTATCTTGTATCTTTATAGACTCCTTGAAGAATGCATTTAGCTTCGGCTTTATGATTGCATCTAAATAAGACGATATATGCTTTCTTTTGGTCATGAAATGTTTCTTTCGGAAATTTCATTAGGATCCCGTTCTTGTACCTTTGCCAATTTTATTGACAAAAAGGGGGAGAATTAATATGTAGATCACCCTACAAATACATATGGTTTTCAGATCATTATGTAAGGGGGAGTGGTTTCCATGTGAGATGGAGTATTGACTAAGAGGGAGTGACATATCACCATAGTATTGTTGTTAAAGTTGTGATACAGTTGAACTTTGACGTTGTGTAATGATACTATGACATTGTATAACAATGATTGAGAACTCTTGTTTTCTCGTCGTTATAGCTATGGATTTTCAACAACGATGATGCTAAACTTGCAACCTTTGGGATCCTTGGAATACTTGGGAGTGACGAAGATTTCAAGTAATGTTGAAGATTAGGCATGTAGAATAGGATCTACAAAAGTTTATTTATATATTTTTTGTATTTCATATGTATTGATAGTTTTGTCGCTAAAATTGACAAAGGGGGAGATTTTTAGAGCATTTCTCAGTCGAACTCGCACGCGTTGCTATCTCAAGCATGTTTGTCAATGTTAGTGATCAAAACTATAAGTCTTGATTTCTAGTCTACTATATCTAAGGTCTCAGACTAGGATAGAAAGTGTAGTTGAGCTCAAGAACTCTATGGAAATCATCATACAAGACGAATGACTACTCAAGGAACTGGTGGATCTTCATCGACTAAAAGGTATGTGGATACTTGAACTTATCTATCACTCAAAACTCTATTTATCTCTTATCTTGAGACAAAAGTCGTTTTGCTATATAGACTTAGATTATACATATTTGATATTTCGAGCCGAGTTTACCTCGCCTATCTATTTCTCGAAATATGTGTTGGTAAAGCTTTCGCTTTAGCCAAGTTAATCTTTACCTAGTGACGAAAGTCATGTTATGTTTCAATCACTTTGAAAATTGCTATGACGAAAAATGGTTTGTAAATAACAACTATATAACGTCCTCTGAGAATGTTTCAATGATTGAAATGAGAGTTTAGACTATATAACTATTTGGAGGATATAAGCATTGTTGTGGAAACACATATATGTATAAGTCCTTATTGCTTGAACCGAAGTTTGCGAACTTTGTTGATCAAGTGAACCGGAGAAGTGCGTGAGATAAGTCAGTGAACTAAGTCAGTGAACTCAGTCCACGAACCCAATCCGCGAACTGGCGAAGTTCTCAAACCCGAGAATTTCTGCTGGAGTTTGTGAACTCCATCCGGGAACTTAAGTCCGTGAACCTAGTCCAAGAACTTGAGTAGGTTTTGTCTAAAATCGATGTTTAGTGACCTTATCTTTATAAACTACGGAATGCAATTTGTTAGAGCATTGCTCGGTCGAACTCGCATGCGTTGCTATCTCAAGCATGTTTGTCAATGTTAGTGATCAAAACTATAAGTCTTGATTTCTAGTTTATTATATCTAAGTCTCGGACTAGGATATAGAGTGTAGTTGAGCTCAAGGACTTCATGGGAATTCATCATATAATAGTAGAAGAACTACTCAAGGAACCGGTGGAACTTCTCGACAAAAAGGTATGTGAAGACTTGAACTTATCTATCACTCAAAAGTCTATCTACTCTATCTCCTACTCTTTGAGATAAGAAGTCGTATGCTATATATATAGACTTTGATTATACACATTTGGTATTTCGAGCCGAGTATATCTCGCCTATCTATATCTCGAAATATGTGTTGGTAAGCTTTTCGCTTCGATCAAGTTTATCTTTACCATGTGACGAAAGTCATGATATGTTTCAATCATCTTGAAAATTGCTTTGACGAGAAATGGTGTAACAACTATATAACGTCCTCTAAGAATGTTTCAATGATTGAAATGAGAGTTTAGATTACATAACCAATGGTGGACATAAGCATTGTTGTGGAAACACATTTATGTATAAGTCTTATTCCTTGAACCAAAGTTTGCGAACTTTGTTGATCAAGAGAACCGGAAGAATGGCGTGAGCCAAGTCCGCGAACTGCCGAAGTTCTCAAACCCGAGAATTTCTGCTGGAGTTGACAAAATACTTGCGTGAAGCTAAGTCCGCGGACTCAGTACGCGCACCAGTCCGCGAACCGGCGAAGTTCTCATACCTGAGAATTTCTGCTGGAGTTTGTAAACTCTGCCCGGTAACTTAAGTCCGCGTGTTGTGTTTCCTTAACAAAATTAACACACAGAGTTAAGAATTTGAAGAAATCTGGTTCAAAACCATCCCAAGGAAGAAGAAGAAGAAGAAACTAAAACTAATTACTCATTTGCTAAACCGCAAATAGGAGTTTTTTTTACACATTTATTGGCCGCAACCCTAAACCAAATTGACTACCTGAAGGAAGACGCGTGTCACAATCCAGACGGATAATCCCTAACAGACAATAGATTACTAGTACACCCCACGAATACTACTAACGGAAGACCCCAAAATAGAAATTACAAAATAGACATATGACAATGCCTCCCTAATGAAACAATCCTTGTACTCAAGGATTGAAGTGTGGAAAATGGGCAGTGATGTGAGCAGCATCCTCCTAAGTGGCCTCATATGGAGTCGTGTTGGACCAATGAATCAGAAGATGGTGTACTGTATGAGTGCCTCTAGTGATGATTCTCTTGTCTAGAACTGCAATGGGAGTAACCAATACCTGACTTCAGAATCTACCAAAGGGAGAGTTGGTGAAGGAATGTGAGCAGCACCAATGCACTTTTTTAGTTGTGAGACATGAAAAACAGGGTGGATGCGAGCCTCTGGTGGTAGTTGTAACTTGTAATCCACTGCTCCAATTCGCTCTATAATCTGAAAAGGGCGATAGTATTTGGCTGACAGTTTGAAATTGCGCCTGAGAGAAACAAAGGTTTGTATGTAAGGTTGTAATTTCAGATAAACCATATCACCCACTGTGAAAACCCTGTCCATTCTTTGTTGATCTGCAAAATGCGCTCCTGAGATTTAGATAATGCTTCCTTGAGAAAGTGCAACATGTCAGCTCTTTGTTTTAAGTACTGATCCACAGAAGCCACAAATGAGATAGTAAAAGAGGGAAAAGCCAGGTGTGGAGCTTCGTAGCCATATAAGGCCTTGAAGGGAGACATCTTCAATCTAGTGTGGAAGCTAGTATTATACCACCATTCATCCAAATCCAACCATTGCACCCAATGTTTAGGTTGATTGCCAGTCATACATCTGAGGTAGTTTCCAAGGCAAGCATTCACCCTCTCAGTCTGTCTATCAGTCTGAAGGTGGTAAGATGTACTTAGCTTCAGTTGGGAGCCCAATTTTTTGAATAATTCTTGCCAAAATGAGCCGATGAAGATCTTATCTCTGTATGAAACTATAGAGGCTGGTAATCCATGTAGTCTGAAAATGTGGTGTACAAAATCCTTGGCCACAATGGAAGCAGTGAAAGGATGTTGAAGTGGAATAAAGTGGTTGTATTTGGTAAGCCTATCCACCACTACTAGAATGACATCTTTTCTCTCACTTTTGGGTAAGCCTTCAATGAAATCTAGACTGATATGCTGCCAGGCTTGTTCAGGTATAGGGAGAGGTTGCAGCAATCCAGCAGGTAATGTATGTTCCCCTTTTTGTCTTTGAAAAACATCACAAGTAAATACTAGAGAGAAGATAGCTTGTTTCATTTTTGGCTAGAAAAAATGTGTTTGAGCTCTAATGTAAGTAGCTTGCATACCAGAGTGACCACCCACTATTGATGCATGAATAGAATGGAGTATAGTGTCTCTTACCTGATTGCTGCTCCCAATATACAGTCATGTTTTGTATCTAATAACTTCATCTTTATAAGTATAGTGCTGGATAGATGCAGGAGAGATAAGTAGCTGAGATATGAGTTGTTGAGCTTTAAGGTCATCTGCATATCTAGCAATGACTTCCTGCATACATATTGGATTAGAAAGATCAATGGTGTGGACTGCAGCTTCATGATGAGGTCTCCTTGAAAGAGCATCAGCTACTTTGTTCTCCACTCCTTTTTTGTATTGGATATCATAATCAAATCCAAGTAACTTCATTAACCATTCTGTTGCAAGCCTGTATATATTTTTTGTTCAAAAAAGTATTTAATACTTTCATGGTCAGTCTTAATAGTGAAATGGTGGCCTTGCAAATAGTGCCTCCATTTGGTAACAGCCGAACCCACTGCCATGAGTTCCTTTCCATAGGTGGAGAGACCCATTGCTCTAGGGCCCAAGGGCTTGCTGAAAAAAGCAATTGGTTGACCCTCTTGCATGAGTACAGCTCCAAATCCCGTGTCACAAGCATCTGTTTCCAATATAAATAGTTTAGAGAAATTTGGAGAGCTAGTACTGGAGTTGTTGTCATAGCAGTTTTGAGTGAGTTGAAAGCTTTAGTAGATGCATCAGTCCATAAGAGGAGTCCTTTTTAAGTAAATCAGTAAGAGGCGTACTGATAACACCATAGTGTCTCACAAACTTTCTGTAACACCCTGTGAGACCTAAAAATCCCCTAATTTCTTTGATAGTTGTTGGTGTTGGCCAAGTTGTCATTGCAGCAACTTTAGCAGGATCAGCTGCTACCCCTTGTGCAGTAATTAAATGCCCCAAATATTCCAATTCAGGCTGAGCAAAACAACATTTTGAGATTTTTGCATATAGCTGATGTTGTCTTAAAAGATAGAGTGTAATCTTTAAATTTTGTGCATGAGTTTCCAGATCCGGGCTATAGACCAATATATCATCAAAGAAAACCAGTATAAACTTCCGGAGATAAGGTTGAAAAATGTCATTCATTTGGGCTTGAAAAGTTGCAGGATCATTGGTGAGACCAAATGGCATGACAGTAAATTCATAGTGACCCTGATGAGTTCTAAAAGCAGTCTTGTATATGTCTGCAAGAGTGACTCTGATCTGATGATACCCAGAGCGTAAATCATTCTTGGTAAAGACACAAGAACCAAATAATTCATCCAAGAGCTCATCAATGATTGGTATAGGAAACTTATCTTTAATGGTAATGTTGTTGAGCTCCCTGTAGTCTACACAAAACCTCCAACTATTGTCCTTCTTTTTGACTAAGAGAATTGGAGAGGCAAAATGGTTGTGGCTGGGTTGAATAACCCCAGTGTGTAACATTTCTTTCACCAAGTCTTCTACAACTGACTTTTGAACATAAGGGCATTCGTAGGGTCTTTGATTAATAGGGGTGGAATTTGGTTGAAGTAGAATTGAATGATCCAATGACCTATGTGGTGGTAATTAAGTAGGTTCAGAAAAAATGTCCTGAAAATCTTGGAGTACCTCATAAATTGTTGGAGGAATTGGTGTGGGGTTTTCTTTCTACAGATACAGAAAATAATTGGCCCACAATGCCATGTGAATGAGTTTTGAAATAATATTGAACTTCTTTAGTGCTAGCTCTATGCATTGAAGAGAACTTTTGAGATCCAACCAAAGTAATATATTTACCCTTATGAAAGAAGGAAATACTCAATTTGGACAGGTTGATATAAATGTCACCAAGCCTTCTTAGCCAATCGGCACCAAGGACCATGTCACAGTCACCTAGTGCAAGTAACCTTAAATCACCCACAAACTGATAATCCTGCATTCTCCACTGTAAGGATTTACAAACACCAGAGCTAACTGTTTGGTCTCCATTAGCTACTGTAACTAGCAAATTAGCAGTTGGCTGGCTGCAACAACCCAAAGCTTTAGCCAAATCAGAATCAAGGAAACTATGTGTGCTTCCAGTATCAATAAGAATGGAGATTTGTTGATTATTAATAAATCCTGGAATTCTAATGGTTTCTCCAATGTGGTTACTTGTAAGAGCATTGAGAGAAATTTCCATATCACTATCCACTGCTGGAGTATCTTCAGTGTCAGTGACCTCCTCCACTAGTTCAGGAGGCTCAGCTTCAGCTTTTGTAGCTACCATGAGGAACAACTGCTATTTTTTACAAAAATGACCTGGGTGATAAAATTCATCACAATTAAATCAAAGGCCCCGAGATTTCCTTTTTTGTAGTTGTTCAGGAGTGGGTCTTCTAATTGGAAGTGGAGTGGTAGTAGAAGACTGAGGTGTTGTTTGTGGTAAGGGGAGAAGGGGTGGGTGGGTTACAGTTTTAGGAGAAAAAGTTGAGGGGTTGGATGATCTCTGGTTAGGAAAAATTTTATTTGTTCCCCTTATAGGTTTTAGTTGGGTATTGAGGGTTTGCTCTTGCATTCTAGCAAGTGAAAAAGCTTACATTAGTGTAGTGGGATGGAACATACTCACAACATGTTTAATATCATCTTTCAGTCCCCCAATAAAACTCATCACATAATAGTATTCAGTAAGCATAGGAAATTGTCTAAACAAGAGAGCTTTTAAATTTTCAAATTTCTCAAAATATTCATCAACAATAGTAGTTTGAGATAACTTACTGAATATACCGAGAATATATTCATTAGCAGGGTTCTCAAATCTGATACAAGCTTTCTCAGCTAACTCAAACCATGAAGTAATAGATCTGGTTGTTTGTATATTGGTCAACCATCTATCAGCCTTTCCATCCAGGTGCATAACTGTCATGGTAACCTTTTGGTGTTCATTTCTGATGTTGTTGAGTAGAAAGTACCTGTCGCATTCTTGAATCCACCCTTTGGGGTTTTCTCCATTGAATCGTGGAAAATCCAGTTTAGGCATACGAAGGGTGTTGATGTTTTCACGATTCACTTGCGGGATATTATACATCATGCCATTCTGGTGGAAATTGTTTGAGTGTGAACCTTCTGCCTCTGGTTCCCTTTGATCTTCCATCCTTCTTCCTACATAACTTTTCATGTATTTGACGAAATCGTCTTTAGACAACATAGCTCATTTGATTTCTTTGTTCTGCGCAGCTAGTTAAAGGTACTGTGAAGAGAGATCTTCGATTTGCTTGGTGAATTTTTCAGAGAATTTGTGAAGATCTTCATTTACTTCTTTAATGGTGGGATGATTAGCTCCACCATGGTAAGGATAGACGGATCTGATGCCAATTATTGTGTTTCCACGACAAAATTAACACACAGAGTTAAGAATTTGAAGAAATCTGGTTCAAAACCAGCCCAAGGAAGAAGAAGAAGAAGAAACTAAAATTTATTACTCATTTTCTAAATTGCAAATAAGAGTTTTCTTACACATTTATTGGACACAACACTAAACCAAATTGACTACCAGAAGTAAGACGCCTGTCACAATCTAGACGGCTATCCCTAACAGACAATAGATTACTAGTACACCCCACGAATACTACCAACGGCAGACCCCAGAATAAAAATTATAAAACAGACATATGACACCTCGAACCTAGTCTGCGAACTCGAGAAGGTTATATATCTGAAGATGATTTCTGAACTTAAACTTAAAAAGACTAAGGAATGCAGTTTGCAAACCGTGGCTATAAAAGTTCATGAACCGATTCAAGTGAATCAAATCATCTTTGCTTCAATTGTGTCTTGTGTAGTACATAAGGTTTCCTTGCAATTAAACAACTCTCTAACTAGTTCATTTGAAGTCATTTGAACTAGTTATGGTGAAGAAGAACATGGTTTATATGAAATGCTCATATGACTAACCTTTTGGTTAACTATTGTTGAACCAACAAGTGCATACGTTTGGGTACGGTTAACAAACCTAGAAGCGTGCATTGTCAAGTGTGTGTAACAAGCTAAGATTTCGATCTAACGGTCGAGAAATATTAGCTTGAATCTAAATCAGGTTTTTATTTAACGGTGGATATTGATTGCTTTGCTACCAAGGTAACTTAATTGCAAACCCTGATTTGAAAGACTATATAAAGGAGACATCTAGTATTGTGCAAAACTAATCCCCACACCTTACATGTGATACTAGTTTGCGTGCTAGAGTCGTTTCTCCTTTAACCTTTGGTTTTCTTCTTCTAAAACCAGGTTAACGACTTAAAGACTTCATTGGGATTGTGAATCCAGACCGATACTATTTTTATCGTAGTTGTGTGATCTGATCTTGCATCTTCTATCGTACGAGTACAATCAGATTGATTGGCTTGAGATTGATATCTCTGATAGGCAAGATATAAAAAGTAATCACAAACATCTTCGTCTCATTGTTTGTGATTCCGTAACATCTTGTTTCGCTACCATACGATTAAGATTGTTGTGAGGTGATTGATAACTCTAGGCTATTCTTCGGGAATATAAGACCGGATTATCAATTGGTTCCTGGTCACCTTGTTTATTATCAAAAGACGAAACAAAACCTTTAGGGTTTATCTGTGGGACACAGATTTGATAGACTTGTCTGTGTGAGACAGATTTGTTTATTGTCAAAGCCTGCGATTTTGGGTCGTAGCGACTCTTAGTTGTGGGTGAAATCAGCTAAGGGAATCAAGTACGCAGTATCCTGCTGGGATCAGAGGCGTAGGGAGTACAATTGTACCTTGGATCCGTAGGAGACTGATTGGGGTTCAACTACAGTCCAGTCCTAAGTTAGCTTGGAGTAGGCTAGTGTCTGTAGCGGCTTAATACGGTGTGTGTTCAATCTGGACTAGGTCCCGGGGTTTTTCTGCATTTGCAGTTTCCTCGTTAACAACATTTCTGGTGTCTATGTTATTTCAATTTCCACATTATATTGTTTTATCTTTATAATTGAAATAGTTGTGCGTTAGATCATCAATTAGAGTAATCCAACCTTTGGTTGTTGATTGATCCTTGGATATTGGTCTTTGGAACCATCCAAGTTATTCCTTACATTTGATTAGAACTCGCAGTTCCTGCTTGAGTAAATCAAATCAAGAGAGAGAGATAAACTCGTCGATATACTTTTAATTGATTGAGTCTTGTTGATTCTCTTAAAAGTCTATTCGAGTTTGTCCATAAAGATTGCTAAGCGAAATATTGGGTGGTGTTGCTAGACCCCCGCTTTTTCAATTGGTATCAGAGGAGGCAAACACGTTCAAGACCTTACAAGTCTGTGTTTGTAGCGATCTGACTCTATGGACATAGGTGTTATCTCTATTAACGTACCACTAGTCTTTGATGGCTCTAATTACTTATGGTTGAAAATTTTTATGCGAACTTTTCTTCAAGCGCGTGATTTTCAATCATGGGTATATGTTGTTAATGGCTATGATGCTACCGTTGTGGCAGTTGGAGATGTAAACGATCCCAAGAATATTGGTGAATATAATCTTGCCGAGATACTTGCTTCAAAGCAAAATTCCGACGGTTTGAATGCCATCATACATGCCATTACTCCAAATCTTCAGCACCATGTGTCAAATTGCACTAGGTCTAAAGATGCTTGGGATATCTTAGAAACTGTATTTGAAGGTAACTTCAGTGAAAAGGAAGCTAGGATTCAAACCTTAATTCATTCCGATTGGGAGAACCTTTGTATGGGAGATGAAGATACATTTGATGAGTTTAATCACAGAGTGTCTGAAATTGTTAATGCATCTTTTGCATTGGGTAAGACTATTTCTGAAAAGGACATTATAATGAAAATTCTCAGACCGCTACCATCTAGATACGAGTCTAAGAAGCATGCCATCGTTGAGGGAAATAACCTTGATAATCTTTCCAGAAATACATTGGTTGGAAAGCTAAAGATCTTTGATCATGAGCATACATCCAAAATCGGAAAGGATGTTGCCTTTAAAGCACATAAGAACACTAAGTTACTTGATAAAAGTAAAAGTGTACGTGTCTCTAAGGATGATCAGTCTGAGGGTGATTTTTCGAATGAAGATCTTGAAAAATCAGTCTCCTTGATCACAAGACAGTTTAGGGATCTTCTATTAAAGAGAAGCAAACGGTTTTCAAGAGACAAACCTAGGTCATCAGATAAACCTCACAACCGCATCCCTCCTAAAAACAGGGATGCTGACGAGGATACGCCACAGTGCTTTAAGTGTAAAGGTTTTGGTTATTTTTCAAACGAGTGCCCAAATCGTAGAAAATACACTAGGAACAAAGGTGTTGTTGTAACACTTGATGAGATGTCTGAGATCTATGATTCTGATGAAGATAGGAAATCAAGTGTTGGTCTTCTATGTGAAAACATTGATTTTGATAATTGTAGAAATACATATATCAACCTTGATAGTTTCGGTGAAGAAGAGAATCCAATCAAGCTGGAAGAATCAATTGACCCATCCTTTGGAAACTCTGTTTGTAATGTTTCAGGATCTACTATGTGTCTATCTGCTTTCACACACAGATGCCTGAATACTATCCAAGTTTGACGTGCTCGTGTTGTTCTCATAAGGGTCATGAACTATCAAGATGTTACAAGTACAAACATAAAGTGAGGCACGCCAACAAACTTCAACGAAGAGCAAATCGATTGGCAAGGAAGCTTAAACTTGCTCAGAAGACTGCTGAGGTATGTAGGATTTTATCTTCGTCCAAGAAGTTGGTTTCCAAAGACAACATAAGACCATTAGAGAAGAAGGTATGGTCAAATCGCTTTGATAGACAGAAGTCAGAGGATTCCTCTCAAGAGGAAAATGGTGGACAAATTGTTGTTCACCGCAGCACAAATTAATTGTGTTGTTTGGTAAATCTTGTCTCATATGCCTGATCAAAAGATATAAGATTGTGTACCGCTCAGGATTTAGGAAAAGTTTTTTTCCTTAGGTTTGTTTTTCCTGTCTATCAAATAAAGTAAAGGGTTATTATCGACAATTCTACTCTTTATAGGGTTTAGAATTGGGCGTCCACGAACCTGTTTAAAGGTTGCGAACCCTACATTCCTTTTTCCTCTCTGATATCCTTTATATCTTAAGACTGTTTGATGAGATTGTAAATTCCACTCACAAAAACCAGTTGTTTATAATTGTTCTATAAGCATCATGTCTTTGGATGAAAAATATGTCAATATGATTGTTAAGCCATCAATCAAGGAAAAAGAGAAATCTCCAGTAACTCCTTCATTTAAAAGAAAGAGGAGGAATACAAGAAATCCAAGGGCTGTCCCTTCTAACTCTCAGAAGTTTTTCGATGTTCTTGATGAGTTGACGGAAGTAAGAAAGGAGATTAGTGAAATAAAGGCTTGCGTTTTAAGATCTTTGCAAATTCAGAAGGCCCTGGTTCGACATCATCAGCCAAGACGGTTTGTTGGTATTGATTCCTTCCTCCACGAACCTTATATTCCAATGGTTGTTGGCGACAAAGAGTTCGGGAATGATAAGGAATTTATCAAAGACATTGTTGCCTAGTATGTCTTCTTTTTGGCTTAGTTGGAAGAACAACTAGTGTTTTGAATAGCAATGATTGTGACTACACACAACTATTATTTTTCATCTTCTTGTTATTTTTTAGGTTTATTGGTATTAAATTATAAAAATATTTGGAGGATGATGTTTTTGCAGTATTAATCTTTATGATTTGTTATATTGCAATTTGTTATGGGATATTGGTGTTTACGTCTGTGAACTATGTTTGTCCCATATTTTGTCAAAAATAAAGTCGTTCATGTTCGGTATTCACGTACTGGTAAAAGAATGACTGGACTTTTGACAAATACAAAAGTTAAACCTATATTGTCAATCTCTGATGGAAGATAGGTTAAAATCTTTTGTTTTCAAGGATTATATCTATTAATTGTCGTTATGCAAATAGTGATTGAAGATAGAATGAATCCTTGTGTATTCCGCAGTATTGATCATCCCTGATCCATATTTTTTGTATTACTGTGAGGCTCCGTAATGTATCTTATGTTGAGCACTATACAACCAAGTTGATTTTTTAGCTTAGTTGGTGTTCCGTGAGGTATGTTATGTCGAGCATATTGAACTAAAGTAATCATCTTGTTTGGTTATTTAATTATTGCTACGTAAGTTTTCTTATGTCGAGCAAAACAAATGACAATTAAATTGATTACCTTTGTAATTAGTTTGGTTGTATATTCCAATTAGATTAATTATGGGTTCTCTTTTATTTAATCTAGTTGAGTATTTTCGTGTCTCCATAAGTTCTCTTATGTTGAACACAATCAATTGAATTGATCACCTCTTGTGTTTAATTTGATTGCGTATTCCGATTAAATTAATCATGGGTTTACTTTGGATTAATTTGATTGAGTTTTTGGATATAGAAAATCATTCTTATGATTTTTGGTGTCTAATAAAAATCCTTCTTTTCTTTTGAAATTAAGGTCGCTCTTGTTGTTCTTTCGGGAATGACATCTAATGGGGGAGAGTTCTTTTGAACTTGTGCTAAATGGTCATATCTTGAGGGGTGTGCGGCTGTGGAATTTTAAAGGGGTTATCTTGTATCTTTAAACTCCTTGATGAATGCATTTAGCTTCGGTTTATGATTGCATCTAAATTATTTGGTATGTATTTTTTTCCTTTTGTCATGAAATGTCTCTCTCGGAAATTTCATTATGATCCCGTTCTTGTACCTTTGCCAATTTTATTGACAAAAGGGGGGAGAATTAATATGTAGTTCACACTATAAATACATATGGTTTTCAGATCATTGTGTAAGGGGGAGTGGTTTCCATGTGAGATGGAGTATTTACTAAGGGGATGATACATATCACTATAGCATTATTGTTGAAGTTGTGATACAATTGAACTTTGACACTGTGTAATAATACTATGACACTGAATAACAGTGATCGAGAACTATGTTTTCTCATTGTTATAGCTACGGATCTTCAACAGCGGTGATGCTAAACTTACAACCTTTGGGATCATTGGAGTACTTGGAAGTGGGGAAGATTTCGAGGAATGTTGAAGAATAGACATGTGGAATAAGATCTACTAAAGTTTCTTTATCTTTTTTGTATTCCATATGTATTGATAGTTTTGTCACTAAAATTGACAAAAGGGGAGATTTTTAGAGCATTGCTCGGTCGAACTCGCATGCGTTGCTATCTCAAGCATGTTTGTCAATGTTAGTGATCAAAACTATAAGTCTTGATTTCTAGTATATTATAGCTAAGTCTCGGACTAGGATAGAAAGTGTAGTTGAGCTCAAGGACTTCATGGCGATTCATCATACAAGTAGAAGAACTCCTCAAGGAACCAGTGGAACTTCTCGACAAAAAGGTATGTGAAGACTTGAACTTATCTATCACTCAAAAGTCTATATACTCTATCTCCTACTCTTTGAGACAAGAAGTCGTATGCTATATATATAAACTTTGATTATACACATTTGGTATTTCGATCCGAGTATACCTCGCCTATCTATATCTCGAAATATGTTTTGGTAAGATTTTTACTTCGATCAAGTTTATCTTTACCATGTGACGAAAGTCATGATATGTTTCAATCATCTTGAAAATTGCCTTGACGAGAAATGGTGTAACAATTATATAACGTCCTCTAAGAATGTTTTAATGATTGAAATGAGAGTTTATATTACATAACCAATGGTGGACATAAGCATTGTTGTGGAAACACATTTATGTATAAGTCCTATTCCTTGAACCAAAGTTTGCGAACTTTGTTGATCAAGAGAATCGGAAGAATGTCGTGAGCCAAGTCCACTAACTCAGTCCGCGAACTGCCGAAGTTCTCAAACCCGAGAATTTATGCTGGAGTTGACAAACTACTTGCGCGAAGCTAAGTCCGCGAACCCAGTCCGCGAACCGGCGAAGTTCTCATACCCGAGAATTTCTGTTGGAGTTTGTAAACTCTGCCCGGTAACTTAAGTCCGTGAACCTAGTCTGCGAACTTGAGAAGGTTATATATCTGAAGATGATTTATGAACTTAAACTTAAAAAGACTAAGGAATGCAGTTTGCAAACCGTGGCTATAAAAGTTCATGAACCGATTCAAGTGAATCAAATCATCTTTGCTTCAATTGTGTCTCGTGTAGTACATAAGATTTCCTTGCAATTGAAAAACTCTCTAACTAGTTCATTTGAAGTAATTTGAACTAGTTATGGTGAAGAAGAACATGTTTGATATGAAATGCTCATATGGCTAACCTTTTGGTTAACTATTGTTGAACCAACAAGTGCATACGT
Organism: Papaver somniferum; assembly: GCF_003573695.1. Taxonomy (NCBI): domain Eukaryota; kingdom Viridiplantae; phylum Streptophyta; class Magnoliopsida; order Ranunculales; family Papaveraceae; genus Papaver; species Papaver somniferum. Next base: position 25,083,265 of record NC_039368.1, on the reverse strand, counting down.
TTGGGTACGGTTAACAAACCTAGAATCATGTATTGTCAAGTGTGTGTAACAAGCTAAGATTTCGATCTAACGGTCGAGAAATATTAGCTTGAATCTAAATTAGGTTTTTATCTAACGGAGGATATTGATTGCTTTGCTACCAAGGTTACTTAATTGCAAACCCTGATTTGAAAGACTATATAAAGGAGAAATCTTGTATTGTGCAAAACTAATCCCCACACCTTATGTGTGATACTAATTTGCGTGCTAGAGTAGTTTCTCCTTTAACCTTTGGTTTTCTTCTTCTAAAACCAGGTTAACGACTTAAAGACTTCATTGGGATTGTGAAGACAGACCGATACTAATTTTATCGTAGTTGTGTGATCTGATCTTGCATCTTCTATCGTACGAGTACAATCATATTGATTGGCTTGAGATTGATATCTCCGATAGGCAAGATATAAAAAGTAATCACAAACATCTTCGTCTCATTGTTTGTGATTCCGCAACATCTTGTTTCGCTACCATACGATTAAGATTGTCGTGAGGTGATTGATAACTCTAGGATATTCTTCGGGAATATAAGACCGGATTATCGATTGGTTCCTGTTCACCTTGATTATTATCAAAATACGGAACAAAACCTTTAGGGTTTATCTGTGGGAGACATATTGATCCTTTGATAGACTTGTCTGTGTGAGACATATTTGTTTATTGTCAAAGCCTGCGATTTTGGGTCGTAGCAACTCTTATTTGTGGGTGAGATCAGCTAAGGGAATCAAGTGCGCAGTATCCTGCTGGGATCAGAGGCGTAGGGAGTACAACTGTACCTTGGATCGGTAGGAGACTGATTGGGGTTCAACTACAGTCCAGTCCTAAGGTAGCTTGGAGTAGGCTAGTGTTTGTAGCAGCTTAATACTGTGTTTATTCAATCTGGACCAGGTCTCGGGGTTCTTCTGCATTTGCGGTTTCCTCGTTAACAAAATTTTTGGTGTCTATGTTATTTCAATTGTTTTATCTTTATAATTGAAATAGTCGTGTGTTGGATCATCAATTAGAGTAATCCAACCTTTGGTTGTTGATTGTCATTGATTGATCCTTGGATATTGGTTTTTGGTACCATCCAAGTTATTCCTTACATTTGATTAGAACTCGCAGTTCCTGCTTGAGTAAATCAAATCAACAGAGAGACATAAACTCGTCGATATACTTTTAATTGATTGAGTCTTGTTGACTCTCTTAAAATTATATTCGAGTGTGTCCATACAGATTGCTAAGCGAAATATTGGGTGGTGTTGTTAGACCCCCGCTTTTTAACAATTGCAAACCGTGGCTATAGAGTTCGTGAACCGATTCATGTGAATCAAATCGTTTTTGCTTCAATTGTGTCCTGTGTAGTACATAATGTTTCCTTGCAATTGAACAACTCTCTAACTAGTTCATTTGAGTCATTTGAACTAGTTATGGTGAAGAAGAATATGGTTGATATGAAAGTGATCATACGGCTAACCATTTTGTTAACTATTGTTGAACCAACTAATGTACAAGTTTGGGTACGGTTAAACAAGCCCAGGAACGTGCATTTCATTTATGTATAACTAGCTATGTTTTCGATCTAACGGTTGATAAATATTAGCTTGAATCTAAATCAGGTTTTCATATAACGGTGAATATTGAATTCTTTGTTACCAAGCTAACATTGATTTCAAACCCTGATTTGAAAGACTATATAAGGGAGAACTCTAGCAATTGGGAAACCGAATCCCCACACATTTTGTGTGATACTAGTTGTGCTAAGCTAGAGTCGAAGTGTGATTACTTGATAATAAGTTCGAACTTAACCAAACTCCATAGGATCACTATCAAGTAATATGGAGTTAACGTTTGTGTATTTTACTTTTAATTATAATAAACAATTATAATTGCGAAAATAGAAAAGTAAAAGACACAACAAGATTTTGTTAACGAGGAAACCGCAAATGCAGAAAAACCCAGGGACCTAGTCTAGAATTGAATACTCTTAGAATTAAGCCGCTATACAAAATCTAACAAACTTCGTATAGTTGAGACCAAGCAACTAAAATTATAGTTCACCTAGTTTCTTCAGTATCCCTGCGCTTCGGACATTCAATAAGTGCACCCACTTGAACAATTCCTTTGGATTGTATTCCAAACAGTAAAGGAACAACAAATCTGTTTGGTAACAACTCTCTTGATTCTTTCAGATGAAGATATCTCAAGTCATAATCAAAGAATCTTCTGTTTAACCAATAAACTCCTTTGCCTGGTTAGATCAATCTATCCAACAACTACCAAAGTAGCAGAGTTTAGATTTGCAATCAATAAATATAGAATCAAACAAGAAACTATAAGGTGATGCCGATCTTATAAACTAATCAATCGAATAAATCTGATTCTAGATGGATCCCAACTGATCAAGGTTTGTGAACACCCAGAGATATAAAAACCAAATCAGAAATCTTCTTTGTCTTCAAATCTTCTTTAATCTTCAATAAAAACCTGCACAACACCACTTAAATCTCTTGTGATCAATCACGCACAGAACAAAGTCTGTTAACAATGGATTATCACAAGACGTCTTTAGATCTAAAAATTGTTCTAAAGATCCCGTCAACACTTTGATCTAGTTTGACTGAATATATCAGAAGAGAAGATTCTTAAGAATAAACAAACTAGGTGCAACCAAAGTTCAAAAACCGTTAGTCAATCAAATCAATCGAAAACTAAAATAAACTGCAATTATCCAGTTTTCCACCAACGGTACTCGTAGATATCTTCTTGATCCCACAGAAGTCTTTAAATGAGCGGTCGTAAGAGATTTCACCTAATTAGAGTACTTTCCTCTCCGAATGGACGGCTCCACCAGAAACAACAAAAATATGAAGTTTGCCTGGCTCTTAGGATAGTTTGCTCGAAATGCAAACTTGGATATTTATAGACCAAGGATATTTGGACACCAAGGAATTTCCAAAACCGAATATTCTTAAGATATGCAATAAATGCCCAAATCGGTTTTCAAAATTCCTGGAAATGCTTTGTCCAATATTTATGAAATCTCACTAGAAAATATCCAATTAGTAAATGCACATTACCAATTTTTATTTTCCAGAGATATGCATTTAATTGATGGTAATTAAAAGCATATAAAACTAAGAGGGAGGATTCATGGACACTCTTAGATGGACAAGGTTGGATAAGATTTGCGCCATTTTCTCCGAAAAACTCAAACGACAATGAATTTAAGTCTAATATTTTAATGATATGTTCCTATTATAAGACTTTATATTCCTACTAAAAATGAATGCAATTCGAGATAGCAAACCTGACATTTAAATGGCTGATATTTAAAGGGGTAGATGGTGGTTTTATACATCTCGAATTATGCTCATTTTTTGTAGGAATGTAAAGTATTATAATAATAATATAACCTCAAAATATTAGACTTAAATTCATTATCGTTTGGGTTTTGCGGAGAAAATGGCGCAAATCTTATCCGACCCTGTCCATCTAAGAGTGTCCATGGATCCTCCCTCTAAAACTAACAACCTTAATTAAAATATTATTAATTTATTTCGGTCCGGGATCTCCTTGAGTAATTAAATAATATATTTGAACAATAAAATATAAGAGTTACCGAACATGTTCAAATTATGTCGACATCTTTTTCTTTGTGTATCCTTTTTCATATTTACAATATTGGAATCGATTATACCACACTTCCAAACAAGGTTAGAATTGGTTCATATGTATTCCAAGAACAACTATGTGATTGATCAAATATCAATACACTAATCATGGGTTTACGTTTCTACCAAACACAATGATCAGTTTTACCTTAATACGGTTACTGGGACCGATTACATCAGTTACTAGGATCGGTTACATCAATTACCAGGACCGGTTACCATATTCTCATGGTACTACTTGTAATCGGTTAAACAAGTCACTAGGATCGGTTACACCAATTACCAGGACCGGTTACGCCAATTACAAGGATCGATTACACGTATTCTTTTGTGATTGGTCATACCAATTACCATGATCGGTTACACCAATTACCAGGACCGGTTACACCAATTACAAGGATCGATTACACACTATTTTGTGATCGGGCACACCAATTACTAGGATCGGTCATACCAATTACAAATATCGATAATACCATCTTAGGTGATTACTTAGGATCGGTTACACTAATAAAAGTCATACCAATACACAAGTCAGGCACTGCGACTAGTTTTACCAAGATACATAACAATTTATGATCGGTTCTACTAACTCACACATATTGGTAATCCAAAGATATGCAATGAATAACAATACCAATAAGCCTAGCGATTTCCCTTTCGATTCATAAACAAGTTCATGAATGTATTTCCTTTATACAAATTTAAACATTGTTTTCTAGGATGAAATGTTCACCTTTACCCATACACATAATCACAATAACATTCATACGATTATGTCGATGTCTTATATACGAAGTTTAAAAGATAAGCGTTATACTTCGAAATCTAATTCCTTAACACTATGATCATGTGATCATGTCTCATTACTAGAGTATAATCATTCACAGCTTCATATTTATGTTTTCAATATAGCACGACTTGAAAGATATGTTAGGAATGAAACAGTTCAAGTCAAAATATTACTAACCTCAATAGGAAGGATGATGTCGTCATTGTAGCTTGTTATTTCTCCACATTATTCAAGTCTTCGAGTAATACTTGTATGTATCATAATCCTAATCTTTCTAGTCTAACCTATACGAGTTGTCTCTAGTTACATAATCAAGCGACTCTTTAATTGAGTTTTGATTCACTAAAATATGACAACCAAACTTGACATACCAACGCTTGGTGGGTTCAACCGAATTATGCTCTAACAATCTCCCACTTTGTCAATTTTTGTAACAAAACTCTTAATACATATGGGTAAACAAATTACAAGAATTCATTACACATACGCTTGATTCTAAGTTTCAACAGCACAATACCCTGCATATATTCAATCCATAAATATCGTTGTTGACATTTGAATAACAAAGCTAATACTCCCCCTAAAGGAAAGATAGGTAGAGTTTCAATCCGAACATCTTTGTTATTCCCCTTTTGTAGTCAAGATAACTACAATAGCAATATGATATGTTGCTTCCCCTTAGTCGATGCTTTACTATAAGAGTTAAGCACGAAGGTTTCACATACCATTTTAGATAACTAATATCAAAACTGAAACTACAAGTAATTTGGTTTTAATATGTTATCAAGGAAACAATTGCCCGAAGCAATTTTCCCTAATAGTTTAAAAAATTGACTAAGAAACTTAGTTCCCTTGCTAAACCGATTGCACAAAGGCAAACGCTTATTTCGATAAGACCAAAATAAAGATCAGAATTAACTTTATTTTTCTCATCATGCTCTAATTATTGAAACAAGAACTTAGACCTTACATTTTAGACAAGACAAGTACTAGGTTAGTTAACTATATTTATTGTCAAGGCCTTCGATTAGACTTGAATAACCGAATCCTTTACTTTGATAAGTCTAACTAAGATCAGAATTAACTTAATTTCTCTTATCCGGAATCGAATTGGACTAAACAAATAATCCCATATTTTTTAAAGCCATAAACAATACATACAAACCAAATAAATTGACTTGCACAATTATTTTTCTTAACCGGAAGCAATTGAAACAAACATAGACATTAAAGCACCGCAATTGCACCGAAATTTCGCTAAGCCAAAAAAAATTGATACCAAATAATAAAGAAAAATATCAAACTAGTTTTTTTTAACCGGAAATAATTGAATCACACACACACACATCTATACAGACATAATGGACTAAACATCAATTATACCGAATTTTGTTAAGCAAAAGCAAAATATATGCAATAAAATCAGGATTTTCTTAAACAGGAAAACGATTAACTAACAAATTCATTACCTCAAATTCCGCATCCTCTTCTCCCCAAAAAGATATATCATTAAGCACAAGTTCAAGTTAGAATCTCCCCCGTTGTGTTGTCATCCTCTCGCAAGAACAAAAGAACAACAACAAAGAGCAACCTTTACCAGATAAAGGTTGAATCGGTTTTAACTAATGTGTGCCAGTAGCAAAAGTTGAAAACCCGAAACACATATGTTTATGTTAAACACAACTCATGTAAACACAAATTGATTCAACACATTGTGACTTTTTACATATGAGTTTCAATCGGAACACCTTACGATCCTTTGATAAAGCCTACCAACATGGGCTAGAACTTAATCCCGCTAACTCAAAAAGCCACACAAACCATAAGGGTTCACACATATGAGATCGAATATTAAGGTTAAGAAAACCGAAATCAAACATCCCATAAACACATAACAATAATATAAAGCATTCAAGCACATGCTATGTAATCGAAAAAACTATCACAAAAAAAAATAAAATAATAATTTTATTCATAAATAATAAATAGTTTTATTCAGCAATAGACCTTATACAATAATTGAAATAATCAAAAACTGATGTCTATTTTGTTGCAACTTGGTCCTTCATATTAGTGCTAGAGGAAGGCTGATTATTACTTTCAGTCTTCAGCTTGTGAATTTCTTCAAGTAGATAACCTTGTTGCTTGACCAGAATTTCTTGCAGTTGAGAAGTTTTCGTGAAGGATTCTGCAAGAACATGTAATTCTGTATTTGATTGAATACAAAAGTGTGTCAATGCTTCAATACACTGATCTTTCTTCAACATATTCCCTTTTTCCTTCTTGCCTGGCAATCTCTCTTTTTGATTTTTCTCTTTGATTTCTCAATATCAAGAGAAGGTGCAGACTTATTCTTAAGGTTATCTTTCAGATCTAGCACTTTATCAAGAGAAGACATCGGATCCTGACTCATAGTTCGGACAAGGAATGACCAAAGAAGATGTAAGATCTTTTTATATTTTTCATACTTACGAAAATATAATATTACTATAAATACGAATATCTTAAATATATTTTCAATTTCTAGATTTTATTCCCATAAACTGCACATAAATGCCTTGATTTTCACTTCATCACTCACAGATTCGGCCGACACACACGGTGAGGAAATAATTCTAATATCGATTAAGTGATATTAGTGTGAGAATTTCTCTCATTATGGGATTTGGAAAAATAGTGTGTCCTTGATCTAGTATCGTATGAAAAACTCTTTTCTTGTTGCCTCGAATTAACGAAGTGTCTTGAGATTGATTGGAGTTGCATATGCAACTTTTAACAATTTTGCTATTTGAGACAGTTCTGCATTTTGTCTCATTTTTCCATTTACCATTAGATGATTTATTAACATCGGAAGACATATCCATTCTTAAAATGGTTAAATCACTAATGGAGGAAGAAGGAATATTGACAACCAATGCAATATTAGTTGTTTCCTCTTCTTCATAATTATATGAATCGGAGTTTCGTTTAGAGTTACAGCCAAAGCCTTGCTTCCGGTGTATTTCCTGAGATTAGGACAATCTTTAGCCATATGACCAAAACCTTTACACTTAAGCACCGAGGATGATATTCATCATCTTCATTTTGATCTTTCTTGTTCTTGATAGGAACTCGATCATGGGGTCGAGACGATCGATGATTATCTTTTATGAATCTCTTATTTTTTTTCTTCAGGATATCTCGAAACTGTCTAGTGATCAATGATGATGATTGTTCAATTTCATCATCAGAATTTTCTACAATCAGTTCATCAGAATCATCCATTAATCAATCTTTTTCCAACGGCGCTTTTGGAAATTTTGCACCTTTAAAAGCAATTCCTTTAGATTAAATAGACTGTGATTCATGATCAAATATTTTCAACTTTCCAACGAGAGTGCTTCGTGAGAGAGTTGAAAGATCATTTGCTTCTATGATTGCATGCTTCATAAATTCGTATCTAGATGGCAACGATCTGAGAATTTTGCAAATAATCTTTCCAAGTGAGAAAGAAGCATTAACTATCTCTGAGAGTTTAATATAAAACTCTTCAAAAGTGTCGTTGTCATCCATTCGAAGGTTTTCCCAATCTGACGTAAGAGTTTGAAGTCTAGCTTCTTCTTTTTTGATGTGTTTCCTTCGAATACGATATGAAGATTAACCCAAGCTTCCTTTGAAGTTTGGCATGTTGATACATGGTGTTGTAGATAACGACTTACAGCATGTATAATAGCATTCAAACCATCTGAATTCTGCTTTGCAAAAGCCTTTTCTTCGTTTGAATATTATACTAAGCGTTTAAACTCAGTTTTTGAATTTTCTATTTTCGGGCGATTATAACCATCGATAACTAATAGCCAAGTATTAAAGTCTCTTGATTGAAGAAAATATCTCATAGCCGATTTCCACCATAGATAGTTTGTTCCGTCAAATCTTGGCGGTACGATAACTGAAATCGATTCATGTGAACTCGAGTTCATTTCTCATAGGTTGGATCGCACCAAACACATATTGTTAGATCTTTTCGAGTTTGCCTGCTCTGATACCAATTGAAAAGACGAGGGTACCCAAATACACCACAATCTTTAAATTGTCCACCTATAAGTCCTCTTACCGAAAGTGATTGTCTATGGACAAAGTCGAGACAGTATAACAAATCGGTATTCACATTTTGTGTGATCGTCTATGGATACGAGATCGAGACAATACAACAATCAAAGTGTGATTACATGATAATAGGTTCGGACTTAACCTAACTCTATAGGATCGTTATCAAGTAATACAGAGTTAATGTTTGTGTATTTTACTTTTAATTATAATAAACAATTATAATTGCGGAAATAGAAAAGTATACACTGCAAGATTTTGTTAACGAGGAAACCGAAAATGCAGAAAAACCCCGGGACCTAGTCCAGAATTGAATACTCTCAGAATAAAGCCGTTATAAAAAATCTAACAAACTTCGTATAATTGAGACCAAGCAACTAAAACTCTAGTTGACCTAGTTTCTTCAGTATCTCTGCGCTTCTGGCATTCAATAAGTGCACGCACTGAAACAATTCCTTTGGATCGTATTCCAAACAGTAAAGGAACAACAAATCTGTTTGGTAACAACTCTCTTGATTCTTTCAGATGAAGATATCTCAAGTCATAAGCAAAGGCTCTTCTGTTTAACCAATAAACTCATTTTCCTGGTTAGATCAATCTATCCAACAACTACCGAAGTAGCAGAGTTTAGATTTGCAATCAATCAATATAGAATCAAACAAGAAACTATAAGGTGATGTCGATCTTACACAACTAATCAATTGAATAAATACGATTCTAGTTGGATCCCAGCCGATTAAGGTTTGTGCACACCCAAAGGTATAAAAATAAAATCAAAAATCTTCTTTAATCTTCAATAAACACCTGCACAACACCACTTGAATCTCTTGTGATCAATTATGCATAGAACGGAGTCTATTAACAATGGATTATCACAAAACGTCTTTAGGTCTACAAACAGTTCTAAAGATCCCGTCGACACTTCGATCTAGTTTGAGTGAATCTTATATCAGAATAGAAGATTCTCAAGAATAAACAAACTAGGTGCAATCGAAGTTCAACAACCGTTAGTCAATCAAATCAATCGAAAACTAAAATAAACTGCAATTATCCAGTTTCCCACCAACGACACTGGTAGATCGCTTCTTGATCCCACAAAAGTCTTTAAACGAGCGGTCGTATGAGATTTCGCCAAATTAGGGTACTTTCCTCTCCGAATAGACGGCTCCACCAGAAACAACAAAAAGATGAAGTTTGCCTGGCTCTTAGGATAGTTTGCTCGAAATGCAAACTTGAGTATTATAGACCAATGATGTTTGGACACTAAGGAATTTCCAAACCGAATACTCTTTAGATATGCAATAAATGCCCAAATCGGTTTTCATATTTCCTGTAAATGCTTTGTCCAATATTTCTGAAATCTCACTAGAAAATCTCCAGTTAGTAAATGCACATTACCAATTTTTATTTTCCAGAGATATGCATTTAATTGCTGGTAATTAAAATCATATAAAACTAACAACCTTAATTAAAAGATTCTTATTTTATTTCGGCCTGGGATCTTCTTGAGTAATTAAAGAATATCTTTGAACAATAAAAGATAAGAGTTACTGAATATGTTCAAAGTATGTCGGCATCTTTTTCTTTGTAAATCCTTTTTCATATTTACAATATTGGAATCGATTATACCACACTTCCAAACAAGTTTATAATTGGTTCATCTGTATTCTAAGAAAAACCATGTGATTGATCAAATATCAATACACTAATCATAAGTTTACGGTTCTACCAAACACAAGGATCGGTTTTACCTTAATATGGTTACTGGGACCGGTTACACCAGTTACCAGGTTCGGTTACATCAATTACCAGGGCCGGTTATCATATTCTCATGGTGTTACTTGTAATCGGTTATACAAGTCACTAGGATCGGTTACACCAATTACCAGGACCGATTACGCCAATTACAGGGATCGATTACACATATTTCTTTGTGATTGGTCATATCAATTACCAGGATCGGTTACACCAATTACAAATATCGATCATACCACCTTAGGTGATTACTTAGGATCGATTACACTAACGAAAGTCATACCAATACATAAGTCAGGCACTGTGACTAGTTTTACCAAGATACATAACAAGTTATGATCGGTTCTACTAACTCACACATATTGGTAATCCAAATATATGCAATGAATAACAATACCAATAAGCCTAGCGATTTCCCTTTCCATTCATAAACAAGTTCATGAATGTACTTCCTTTAAACAAATGTAAACATTGTTTCCTAGGATGAAATCTTCACCTTTACCCATACACATAATCACAATAGCATTCATACGATTATGTCGATGTCTTATGTATGGAGTTCAAAAGATAAGCGTTATACTTTGTATTCTAATTCCTTAACACTATGATCATGTGATCATGTCTCACTACTAGAGTATAATCATTCACAGCTTCGCAGTTATGTTTTCAATATAACACGACTTGAAAGATACGTCAGGAATGAAACAGTTCAAGTCAGAATATTACCAACCTCAAGAGGAAGGATGATGTCGTCGTTGTAGCTTGTTACTTATTCACATTCTTCAAGTCTTCGAATAATACTTGTATGTCTCATAATCCCAATCTTTCTAGTCTAACCTATACGAAGTTGTCTCTAGTTACATAATCAAGCGACTCTTTAATTGAGTTTTGATTCACTAAAATATGACAACCAAACTTGACATACCGACGCTTGGTGAGTTCAACTGAGCTATGCTCTAACAGATTTATTTACAAAGGCTCAATTAATATTATCCTTGCAAAGTGTGGGTGTGTTTATTTTTGTTAAGTATACTTACCTCTTTGCGGTTTCTTTGTAACTGTGCAATTACACAGTTATGATATAATGATCTAGTATCGTCATTTCCCCCTGGTTCTCCATGTACTCCTTAATACTAAAATCATTAACTAAAAATGAGTATTTAAAAGGGGCTTTATTTCTCGCTGATTTTGCTTTTCTTTGAGTTGGAAAAGGGTGTTTTTCGTAAATCAAGGTGACATTGAAATTGGAATTTGAATGTAGTTAGGGTTACCAAGGTGACTTTGGTTCTTGTGTCAAAAATAACGTAGCTGATGGATATACTTCTAAAATAAGTGCAGATTGGTTTAGTGAGCGAATATTAAAATTATATTTTATCACCTGACGGAGATTAAAATTGTGTGTGCCTGGCAAATGCAAAATTCTACTACAAAATTTGCCTTCTTCTATTATGTTTGGTAACAAATGAATATTTGGCGTCACTTTTAGATGGTTATAATTTGAAATATGCTTTTAAGAAAAATGTCCGCTTCTTTTAAGGTCTTCTATTTCACATAAATCCATTATTCAGTTCCCTACAGTTGATTTTGGCCAGTAGTTTTGGACCAAACACGCCCTTATTTTTTAGAATCAAACCTCCTTAATTATTTAAGCCCTGATTTCTTCTCCCTAAATTTACAAGTAAAGAACCCTAAAGTGAGAAAATACCAAATTTTCATAAATCCAGATATTCACGTTGAATGAGTTTGAAGTGATAAAACAACAAATAAGATGAAATCAGAGATAACCATTTCATGAATCAACAAAATAACCAATAACTATATCACGAAGGGTCTTAAATTATAATCAAATTAAACTCAAATCATATTGTTAGCATACTTTTTTGGTGACTACAAATATAAATTTCAACAATCATAAACTAAAGCTATACATAACAAAACCTAATTAAAAAAAATAGAAGTCAAACTTGAGTGTAGAAAATGTGTTGGATGGTAACCTAAATATGTTGTTCCTGATCCTTGTTCTTCGTAACCCAATGAAATGACTAGGGAAGATATTGAGATGAATACCAGAAGATTTAGAACAAAGTTTTCCATATTGCAAAGAAATTTGAAATTTCTTATTCTCGATAGCTTTAAGGGAAAGATGGGAAGAAAATATACATAAATTCGGGTTTAAGGAGAAGCAATTAGGATTTTGAGATAATTTATTATTTTCGATTGCTTTGAAAATCCCAAAGTTTCGGTTCGGAAGAGGAAAAAAAATACTCAAAGGAAGATAATTATGTTGACATATTTTCATTTTCAATTTACAGGAAAATTCTTCACTAGTAACAAACTAAATTGGGTCCAAGAGCATAGCTCAGTGGTATCCCATCAACTCCAGTAAGGAGGAAGTCAGGGGTTCGATCCCCACCGTGATAGAGGTTTGTATTTAATTAGTTGTATAGAGGGGTTCGGCGGGGTTGGGTCTAGCAGTGGGGCTAGTCCAACTAGCTGGATTTGGGTAGGTGCCTGGATCCGGCTTTGGCCTGTGCAAAAAAAAAAAAAAACTAAACTGATTAGACCTAATTAATATGATATGACTTCCATGATTTGTTTGGTCCAGATCGTTGACCAAGTCAAATGTTGGTAACTAAAAATTTTGAATTACGAAAGAACAATACGTAATCAAAAATTTTAAACTTATCAAGTAAATGACACCAAAACCGACATACTCACATTTATATAGTACTCACCAGTTCACTCGAGAAGTGTTAACGACTCTCAAAGTGGGTTTTAGCGATCCGGAAAGGCTGAATTCCAGTATCTAAACCCTTTGTTTTTAAAACTTAGTGGCTATGTACCATCAATAGGGCTGCACATACCCGACCCAACCCGCCGACCCTACCCGTACCCGACCAAAAATACCCGCACCCGATTCAACCCACCTAGGCATGGGTCGACTATGGGTGAGGCACGCCAGAACCCACCTATCTTGGGTCGGTTGCGGGTAGAAACTTCCGTCACCCGAACCGACCCACCCACCCGCCAAAAACTAACATAAGATTCCTGACCCTTAGATTATCTAATTCTAACCTAGGATGAATTATCAGAGCCGTTGAATTGATGAATAAAAGACCTAACCTAATCGCATTTTACTTCTCTTCTCTTCCACGGCCTCTTCTCTCCTTCTCAGACAGACTCCAACTCCATTCTTTTTTCTTCGCTCAGTCTCAGATTCGCTTTGTGGATCATCGGCATCACCAGAAGCAAACCAATAACGGAAGGTAAGATTAGGAACCGTTGTAAACTTGTAATCTTTTGATGATGTGATTTCTTGTAATTTTCAATTTAGGGTTTATCTGTTTAGGGTGTTGTTTTTTAATTTCAGTTTGGAATGAATTGGTATGATGTTAGAACTCAGTAATGAAGAGTTTAATCAGTAGATTCAAAGGATTCTTGAGAAACCCAAATTGGTTATTGAGAAACCAAAATTTGGGTTATTGAGAAACCCAAATTGGTTTTGCGATTCATTGAGATAGTTAGATGAGACGAATACAACTTTTTTGTATAAATGATAATATCAGGGAGAAGTCTTACTGTGGACCTCGTTGTTAATGTTTATGTGTTTTTAGAGGTGTTATTTTTCTAAGCTGCAACAATGAGTATTTGGAATTACTCATTTATGTTCAGAACCAGTAGTTTGATTTTAAATTTTAAATCAATCTCAGTTCTTTAGTGCAACCTAGTTAATTTATTTGGTATTTGAACTAAGTCATGAGTATGGTGTTCAATTCAGTATGATGTTAGTATTTTCAATTGTTGCAAATATTCAATTGAGTATGATGTTAGTATGGTGTTTGATTGCAATGTGTTTTACCGATGTAACTTGTTTCTTTTGTGCAGGTTACCATGGTTGAAATCTCAGAAGATGATTCTGCTTATAATCTTCCAATTATACATGGAGTGGCATCACAAATGGGACCTCCCCCTCCACGTCCACCGCGTTCTGGACAAGTGCATGGACCGTCAGCAGGGACAGGGAGTACCACTGGCTCATCTACACCAGCTTCTGAACCTTCACATGCTTGTGTCGCAGGTGAAACATTAGCTAATAATCCTAATGCTGGTGTGAAGAGATCAAAGGTATGGGATCACTATGATATGTTCAGAGCGCTGAATCTGGTAATATTTGCATCCCTATTCTCACATTATCTAAGTGTCATCATATATGCTGGATCTGCTTCTTAAGTTATGTTACATGATCATTTTAATCACCCTCAGTGTTTTGAGGTTTTGAAATAATATTGGTTAAGAACGTTGTTGTAAGAGAAGTACAATAAAACTGTAAAGCACGCGTAGCTACAGTGTACTATTTCATCTAATTAAAGTGACCGTCCTTTCGGTGTACCGATGGGCAGTTTGTGTTGGTACTTGCTGTTGTTCTGGATGGATAAACTAAAATTTTCATTTCGCATGCAGAGCTATTTTACTTGTTTCAAGAAATTCATTTATCCTTTCATTCATTCTAATTGTTCATTTCGCTTGCAGAGCTATTCGGTGACCTTGCTGCTTCTTCCATCGTCATAGTTGATTGATTCCTATTGGCTTAGACAAGGTAATGACGCCAAGGGTCATTGTAAGTAGCTTGATCTTTCTGAGATCATCTTTGTTACTGTAACTAATTTACAGACTTCGTTTTATTTCAGGCTTTCAGCGCATTCGGAGGTAAAACATCCACAAACTTGCAGCGAGTCGCTGTTGGTCGCTTTATATGATATTAGGCTTTAGTATAGTAGGCAATACTCAATAGTAATGCACTCTTTTATCTTTTGAGCTTTGAACAATTGAACTCTGATCCTTTTTATTGTTAGCTTTATCAACTTTGGAGTTTGCAACTTTGCATGAACTTTATTATGTAATGTCATTTTATTTTATGGTGGGTAATCCACCACCCACCCGACCAAACCCGCCATAATGTGGGTCGGGTGAAAACCGACCCACTGTGATGTTGGGTCGGTTGCGGGTGACAACTTCTGTTACCCGCCATCAGTGGGTTGGGTGGTGGGTGAGGTCAAAACCGACCCATGTGCAGCCCTAACCATCAACCATTACAAGGGTCCATCTGAAATAATAAAAATGGCCAAGAACTGAAGTATAAATCTTAACCCACCGTTACAAGGATCCATCCAAACTAATAAAAAAAGCCTAGAGCTGAAGTATAAATGTTGCAATGCTTTAGCTTGTTTGGCACATCCAGAATTAGTCTTTTAATTTTAAGAAGTCAAAATGCTAGAAATCATTTTGGGTGGAAATTTTTTTTTTTTTTTTCAGAAACCAAAAACTAAATCTTTTATGGGTGCCTTTTGCTTTTAACTTTTATTTTTGGAGAAGCAAAAACATTTTTGTTTTTGGTATCCAAACGGGGAATCATGGGCTGATCAGCCCTCGTCCTCAAGAATCAACGGATCACAGCGAGTGCCGAAAGATGAATTTTTTTTCGTTCCCACCAAAACCCCTCCGAAAATTTCAAACAAAACTCGTCATCCCGCTTAAAATAGGATAAGGCGTGCCACGTGTTATAATCCAACAATAAAAAACCGGCGTAAATTAAATGCTACATACTCCGCAACACCTTATCAATTTAATTAAACACAAGCGAAAACACCACATGGTCGGTGTAGAAAATCTCCCTCTCATAGACTCATACTCCACTTTCTCTCTCCTCTGAGACTCGAGATTTTCTTTCTTTCTTTTTCTTCTTCTTCTTCGCTTTCGAATAAAAACCCTATTCTAGGGACTGCGCGCGGCGGTGACCGTTTTTTTCTTTCACATCTTTCTCTTTCTAAAGAACTTGAAGCAGAGCGTTAATGGCAACAACGGCGGCGGGAGCGACAGGATCTTATGAAGGAGGAGCTGGAGGGAAGTTTCAAAAGAGGCCGTTAAGAAATAGAACCACTAAACCCTATGAAAGACCGATTACAGCAATTAGGAACCCTATTGAAGCAGGAAATAGGAATGGTTGGATTTCCAGAATTGTTGATCCAGCTTATGGATTAATAACTAGAAGTGCCCAAAATTTTTTTAAATCTCTCTTTACGAAGAGTCTCACTGCTCCACCACCGCCGGTCACAGGTATGATTATTTCGTATGTTGAAGTTGTTTTGTTTTTCTTGCCTATTGATGCGTGTTAGAGGTTTTAATTGTTTTTTTTTGTTGTTATTCTTAGGGTTTTTATTGGGTACTTTTATATTTTTTAGGGTTATGTTGATTTGTTTTTAGGGCTTGTAAGATTAGTTATTTTATTAGAAGAAATTCGTTAATTTGTGTATTTAATGGTAAATTCAGAGTTACTGAAGGTGTAGGTGAGATGATCAAAACCTAATAGATATTTAGGGCCTTTGAAGATAAACACTCTAGGTTTAGGGTTATTTGGTTAGTTGTAATTTAGATTATGTTCGAGATTTTTAGAAATTGTGAAGTCTGAAATGCCTACTTTGGGAACAAGTTGCATGGATTATTTACAAGGGAATTTTTTTTCCAAGTTTTAGGTTATTTTCTGTGGTTTTTTAATTTTAAAAAAGTCATTCGTTATTCCTATTTTTTGAATGTCATTGTTTTTGTTACAATCATAATTTATGCATTATACAAAGGACGAATGTTCATGAGTTCTGATCTACATTATGTGCTAAATTTTCTTATCTGCAGAGACAAATCATGGACAGAGGGTTCAATTTCGAGAAGCTGGTCCATCTGTAAGTTTGTCTAGATTTAGGAAGTTGTTTTGCTGAAAATTGTGATTAGCTGTTGCACTGAAATACATGTGTGTTTTATTTCCGGGTTTCCCTTTTGTATTTAAGAAGAGCCTACGATAACCTATTTCCAATCCTTTACATGTCAATGCATGGATTTTTGGTACATCTTGTGTCATGATGAAAACATTAGTCTAGTTTGATATTTTACTGGATAATTGCGATTCACTTTATCTACGCTGCTCACTTACCAAGGCATCTCTTGATTTTGTTTAGAGTTTACCTTAATGAGGTGCAAGACTGCAATGTGTATGGAACAAATGCTTAGCTGTGTTTGATTTTCTCTCACTATTTTTTTTATCGCTCACTATCACATATTGCGAAGTGTTTGGAAACGAATTTAACTTGCGGGTACTCTGCTCTTTTATTCTTCAATTTCTCTCAGTAGGCTTATGGTTTCTGTGAATACGTGCCTAGACCTTTTCTTTATTCTCATGGCATGGATTGTAATGTATCTAACGTCATCAAATGGCCGTTGGAATACCAGTAGAATATGTTTTCCCCCAGCCCAGTTGGATTAGTTGCTGTGGCGTGTTTACTTGTCCCAAAGATTTTACTTTTCTCATATTTCATGTCTTTCAGTGTCCTGGAACTTTCATCCCTAGGTATTCAAGTGTTCTGTGTCCGCAGGTTCGATCCCCAGAATCACGTGAACATGCCACTGGGAATGAAGGTGATTGCTTGAAAAATAGTCTCGGGGACAGTAAAATAGATGATCTGGAGAAACTGTTGAAGGAAAAAACCTTTACGAAGTAAGTAATTCTTGTATGGCAGTTTCTAATGATATTTGATCAAGGGAAGTTTCATATATTCATTTAGTTGATATCAAATAACTTCCGTCCAGCGCCCTTGCGGTTATGATTCTCCATTTCTTTTCTAAGGTTCTGTCTTTGAAGATTTTAACATTTATATTTCCTGATCCTGAATGTTCGATTATCCTCTGATTTAAATGTAGATTCATAGCTTTTCATGTTTTTTAAGTTCAAAATACAAGACTATTCGTAGATCTGTGCTGCTGATCCTTCGTTAATGTAACATAAGTTTCATCTCTATCTGATAATTAATGGCTGAATAATTTTGATAATGTCTTCCCCTTAACAGAGACGAAATTGACCGCTTGACTGAGGTGATACATTCAAGAATTGGTGAAACTGCAGGAAACGGAAAGGAAGCTTCTGGGCTAAGTACTTCACAGAAGGCAACGACTCAAGAAAGACAACAACTCCTACATATGGCGGTTCAAGAAAATGGAATGGTCAGCCAGAACTTACACGGAGGCGTTTCAGCTTCTACTTTCAGATCAAGTGTAAAGTTCACGCTCCTTACTTTTGCACATTTAAAACAACGTATAGATGCTACTTAAATGTGTGACATTGGATTCAAATTATTGATTTTGCACTCATTGCTTACTAAGTCCTGTCACAATGCTGCTTTTGTAGGAAATGGAACAGGATGTTGCATCGCCCACTGAGCTTGCGAAAGCTTATATGGGCAATCGATCTTCCAAAGTTTCTCCTTCAACATTAGGTTTGCGTAGTCAATCACTCAGGGAAGACGTGTCACTGTTAACGAACGCACCATTTACACCAAAGTCACACAGTATGTCCCTTGTTCCAAGATCTGCTGTCCGCTTTCCTACTGTCTCTGAGAATGGGTTTATGACGCCAAGACCTCGCGGCAGATCCACGATATATAATATGTCTCGTACCCCGTACTCCCGAGTTCACAACAGCGGTGTCCTGAAGGTGCATATATAGATGCTTGAATTGTCGTTTGTCGTGTTATGCAGTTGCCTTCTTTATTTTCAAGATATTCACACCTTAAGGTTCTTGTCTGTCGTGTTTTTATTCTAGATTGATGCACAGGTGATGACCCCATCCACATCATCTCAGCGGCCTTGGGAAAATAGCACATTTTCTGGTGGTAAACAGGTCAGCATACATGAAAACAGGAAACTTGTTAATATTCACTTGGATTTTCACATTGATCTTATTATGCTATTTTTCATATGCAGCCTTCTAAAAGGAGAATCTCGGTTCTAGATAGTGATATAGGCTCTGTGGGTCCTATACGTAGGATTCGTCAGAAAACCAACATGTTAATGTCACCATCAAAAGCTATGGTCACACCTGGGAGTTCTTCCTCTAACCCGTTATCTGCTGATGGTTCTTATGCTGCTCAAGCCTCTACTTCTCCGGCACAGAATATGGACGAATCCAAGCAAAATAACACCTCACATTTGAGGCCTTCAGAAAATGGATATAACAGCATGCCTGCTACAAGTTTATCTTCAGTTCCTTCTCAGTCAACTCAGATGGCCCAGAAAATATTGCAGCAGCTTGATAAGTTAGTCCCTTCTCCTAAAGAAAAATCATCTGAGCTCAGGCTAGCCTCCGCCAGGGGCAAGTCACCTGCTAAGTTAACACTTGGTATGTTACAAGGGCAGGCTCTTAGAAGTGTCGAAGATGTAGATTCATCAAGGTTTTTGGTTAGTGCACAAAGCTCGGGTGCTCTGGATGGGGCAGGTGGTAACTCTGCTTCAGGTGCCGAGGCATCAACTTCTCCAAAGCAAGGCAAGGTTAAGGACAATGGCCCTGCGGGAGTTTTTACATTTAGAGATGAAAAGGCTCCTAAAGCGAACGGTGTAGAAACTAAATCTTCTGCTGAAGATATTGTCCCTAGTGGCAAGGCCTCAGAGATGCCTCCCCAAAAACGTGCCTTCCATATGAGTGCTCATGAGGTATGTGCCCGCCCTGGGTCTCATCTTTTTTTAGTTGGTCTATTTTTATTTGTATTTAGAGTACTCTTTTTTTTACCTGATTTAAGTATATAAATTGCATTTTTGAAAAAAATAAAGTTAAAGTCAGCTGGGACTTTAGATTCCTTCACTTGTTACCTTCTTTTATATGATCTTCATCCCTAATAACTCTTCTATCCATCAGTAGTACCAATTTATGGATGCTCTTTTCACGTCATATAATTAAACTAAAATTATTGTTTGAAGGACTATCTGGATATGGACGATGATTCTTACAGTGACAGGGTTAATTTAACCCCAGCGGTAGCTGAGACTGACAAACTCAGTACATCTATGGTGCAGAGCCCATCCAATGCTGCTGAAACAGTGTCTGTAGCGAAGCCTATTACTTCATTTTCTGAAGCGCTCACTGTAAATGCAATTTCCTCCGGGGCTGATTTTGGAGCTTCTGATGGGGCCGTTATAGTTTCGAAAAAGGATTCATCGTCTGCTCTTCCTGTCACACCTTCACCCAGTGCAGCAGTGGTAGAAAGCGCGCCTGCTTCTCAGCTCGTTTCACCAGTTGAAAACTCAGAACCGAAAGGACAAACTGCATTCGCATTCAACTTTGCCACCAAAGCTTATAACCAGGGTTCACTAGTTGAATCTACAGGCGTTGTATTTGGTGCTCCATCTATCAAAAAGATAGAGGCAATAAGCAGGTTAGCTTCACTTAGTTATCATATAATATTTTCCAGTTCAAATAGCTCTTTCCTTATATTTCTTCACTTGCATAATTTTTTTTCCCGTATGACCGTGAACTTTAAAGTGCTAGTGGTTTCTGAATTTTTTAAGATTAATCTTTTACATATCCATATTTCGGGACCTGGCGAGATCAGATTCCCTTTGAACTATACTTTGATAATTTATTTTCTTTCATTTGTGTTTGCTTGGTAAATGGTAATGAATTCTGTGCAAGTTATGGCTGAACAAATGAATGAGGACATGAAAGGATTGCTAAGTGTGTCCCACTGTTCTATCCCTGTTTTGAAGTTGTAAGACAGAAAAGCGTTGTACTCAAAAAACTTGGTTGCCGTTTTACATATCTATCTGTATCCTTCTTGTGAGAATCAAAAATATTAGGTTTAAATTGATGGATGTAAAGGTAATATTAGGTTTAAAAAATTGGATTAGTGGTGGTTTTATCACCTCTGGTTTGTATTTGAAGTACAAGTCAGTAGCGAATTAGATTACTAATGCCTTGTAGGTTTTGTAACTGCAATTTTTTGTTAGTCCATAATCTTCTGCTGATGCAATATAGCTATGGAGCAATTTTTTTCGTTCTTCAGTATATTTTGACGTTGAAGTAATTACCTATGTTGATTTAGTTATTTAACTCACTTTTTATTCTATCCTGCAGTACTGCCGCTGGAGCTGTTAGTGTGACAGAGCATGTGCCTAAAGATGCGGAGTTGGGTAAAAGTAACGGAAGTACTCGTAAGGCTGACGAGTCATCCAAGCAGTCAGAAAATGTCATTTCCTCTCCTGTACCATCATCAACTCCCCTATTCTCATTTGGAGCGCCTACTAATTCAAGCTCAAACTTGTCATCTGCTTCGACTACTTCTTTGTTCTGCCCCCCTACTACTGTAGCTCCAAATGCTTCCAAAGGTTTAGATACAAGTATAGATACCACTGGCACAACCACCGTTGTTGCTGCCAATGGCATCACCAACCCATCCAACGCTGCTAGTACTAACAGCAGTATATCTACCTTACCAGCAACCCCTGCAGCACCGTTCCAGTTCGGTTTAAGCTCTACCCCAGCAGTTGTTCCATCTAGCTCCAGTACACTGCCATTGCCATCATCTGGCTCAGAGGACAAGCATTTAGAGGGTATAACAAAGCAGCCACCACCTTCTGGTAGTCTAACCTCTACCGGGGACGCACCATCTATTACAACAAGTACTGGAAATGGCATTTTTAGTTTCAATGCTTCTAATGCAGTGAATCCCTTCGCCAATAACAAACCTCAGACTCATCCTTTTGTTTCTGCAACTGGGTCAAAGGCAGCCACTGCTGAATCTGGAAGTGGAACTGCACCATCTACTAATAGCACACCCAGTCCTTTTGGGTCTTCTGCTCCCTCTCCAACCTTCGGTTTTACCGGCGCATCGACAGTGAGCTCTGTTAGTCCTCTATTTGGTAATTCATCCCCCGCTGTTAATCCATTTGGTTCAAGTACTGGGTTTGGTCAAAGTTCTTCAACGTCCTTCTCTATGACTGCTGGTTCTTTCAGTTCTGGGACTGCTGCAAATAGTTCATTCAGTCCGAGTTTTCAGTCTACTCCATCTACTGTCTTCGGTGGATTTGCCACTGGAACCTCAACTGTAGGGTTTGCATTTGGGGCTTCAAAATCCGATGCTGGTTCGACACCTTCTACGTCAACAGGGTTCTCATTTGGATCATTACCAGCTCCTGTTAGCAGCTCTGCACCATTACCAGGGTCGTCACCGTTCTCATTCACCTCTGCGGCTTCTGGCACAGCCGCTTTGAACTCTCTCTCCCCGAATGTATCTAGTTTTGGCACAAGCCCTGTTATCTTTGGTACATCCCCAAATAACGATCAGATGAATATGGAGGATAGCATGGCCGAGGATGTTTTACAAGCATCAGCTCCTGTGGTCCCTGCATTTGGTCAGCCAACAAGTTCAACCTCACCATTCCTGTTTAATTCTCTGCCTCCATCAGGGGGGTCTCCGTTCACGTTTGGTGGCCAACAAAATCCCGTCACTCCACAAATGGCAAATCCATTCCAAGCACCGCCTGGTGAATTTGGGCTTGGAGGTGCAGGAAGCTTCTCACTTGGTAGCGCAGGGGGTGGTGATAAATCTGGTCGCAAAATAATTAAAGTTAGGCGAGATAAGTTGCGGAAACGGTAGGGCTCTCACATGATTCTCTTGTACCAAATCTTGTGATCATGAATATTGGTTGTAAGCGATGGGCCAATTTATGTTAATATGAGAGAAAGATGTCTGCAATTGAAATGTGCGGCCGTGTCCGTTATGTTCTGCTTGCCTTGACGTGTTCCAGTTTTGGTTAGTGTTCTGCAGAACATTCTATGTTCTTGTAGGGTCTCTCTGTATGTTTGGTCAGGTTGTCGTTCATGTTTTAATGTACTTTTAGTTTCTTATGTAACATAGTACGAAATTGGCTTATGTAATTTTCAGCAGTTAAAAACAAGGTACTCTATATCAGTGAGTCCTGAGCATTTGTTTTCTTGTATGTAAACGCTGAATTCTTGCACTGTGGTGGTCATAAGATGAGGAAATCTAAGCTGTTTTCTTGTATATATGCATTGAGCTTTTGACTCGACGGCAAATGTCAGATCGCTTCCCAAACTAGTGTTCCAACCAAGTTACCCAACTTGGTTTTGTGTGCACCTCATAATGGGTCTTGTAATGCTACCGCTTGGTGCAATTGAAATGATAAGGTGATTAGAGAGTGTTTTAGTGGTGGGAAATTATGCACTTATCTGCTAGTCATCTCCACTCAGCCCTAGTGGACTTATTGGGGGGAGATAAGTAACCCATATTTACTGGTAATTTTGGTGTTACTGAATCTCATTTACAACAGAAAGATCACTGGGTTCGGAAGCCAGTTTGATCTCTAGTAAAAGCAGGAAATCAATCACAGTGATTATGGGATCCAGAAACCTCATTCCATGATAATGAACGAGTCGGACATTCCCACTCATATTTTGGCTTGTCTGTAGGAGGCGTTCTGGGACCATCACTGAAGGTGTAAATTTGAAACCTCACAATTGCATTGAAGGAACCATTTGGATCGTGATGTAGAAGTAATACAGGCTGGTGACGGAAACCAAATTTCAGTTTCTTGTCTTAACGCTTAGAACCTCCGGTGGTGCTGGAAGATAACTTTATCCACTCACCACCTTTTTATCGAGATGTTTGCATCAAAATTTTATTTCTGTTGGATAATTCTCTTTGTTACCGATTCTCCAATAATACAACTTGTGTATCATCCACCGATCCGTTGCTATTCTTTGTAACACGGTTTCCATCTATGTATTACATTTCGTAATACCAACATCAAAACAAAAAAAGAAGGATAGAGAAGATGATCAATCACAAAACTTAAACAAACTTACTTGGGTGTATTGAGGCGAGTAATCTCTTTGCTTAAGACATTTGATGCCCTGTATATAATGTTGTTACAGATTTAGCGGCATATGTCTCCAACATTCAATAATACCTCGATGTTTTTCGCAACACTTCGATAACACCGAACAGCGAACGCGAGTGGATGTAGCACAAACTCTTCTTTAACTCTTGAAGACACATGCAAACTCTTAAATTTCTAGTACTAGTTTTATGACTCTAAAAAACGTACACATGAAATGAAGAATATGTGGGATTTATATAGGTTAGAGGTGACTCTTGGAGAAGTCCTTTCATGAAGAGTCACAACCCTTAGTGGAGAGTCACATCTCTTGGGATAGGACACTAATGACTCAAGTGAGTTGATACACCTATTCATATTTCTATTCAAAAATTCCAACAATCCCCCACATTGAATAAAAAATCATGCAAGTTTAATGCAAACACTAGAAAGAGTTTGTGCACGGAACATCACTGCATCGGGAGAGATAGCTTTTGGCTTTGAATCTTCCGTAGTGAATACCTACCGGGTTTACTAGTTGTTCAGTGAACGCGATATCTTGAACTGCCTAACTTTATGATGTAAACCGATGCAGTAGATATCACACAGTTTATTTCCTTACATATTCGGTTCTCGGTTGTGTTCATTTCGGCCATGAACGATGTTGGTTTTCATGAGTGCTCTAGATTAACTTAGCCTTATAGTTATCATAGAGATAGATAATCGTAGTAAACGACAATAATATTGATTGATTGATAATAAGATTGATTGATCATCTAAA
Organism: Papaver somniferum; assembly: GCF_003573695.1. NCBI lineage: Eukaryota > Viridiplantae > Streptophyta > Magnoliopsida > Ranunculales > Papaveraceae > Papaver > Papaver somniferum. Next base: position 25,058,454 of record NC_039368.1, on the reverse strand, counting down.
CAAGAAGGCTTAGCCTTTATATATGCTAGCATGACCGACTAAAAAGATAATAAAAGGAATTCTACCTAAACTAGGAAAGTAAAGGACTTGCAAAGCAAGTAAACTAAAATAGACGCAAAGGATTAACAGTCGTTGTTGATACAGACGTAAGGGATCAACAATGATTGTTGATACAGACCAATTGGACCAACTGGGACAGTTGATATATAGAAAACAGGTAGGTGTCCTACATCACTATCCCATTTTCATCGATGACGCAATTATACGCTCTCTAGAATTCGTATCATTTACCGGCTTGATACAATTTACATACACTATTTATTTTAGATGCACGTATTTGAGAGCAATTGCTTTATGATGCTGTATTAACGATTCATTTGTCGAGACATCATAATATCTCAAATTATGTGGTTCTTCCGAAAGAATTGTTTGATCAGAACAATCTACTTCTAACATACATATACTTTGGCCATTAGTATATACTCAAGGAATTTCCGAAGTTACTCTAACTCCTTCTCCGACTTTGCGTCCAAAGCTCGGGAGTTCATAGTTGATTTCAGTGTCAACCTTTGTTCGGATAATTCCTTGCTCCCAACCATATCCGTTTTACGAAAAAACACATAGTTTTAGTTTCAACATTGATAGATATATCTCAGAGTAAATTATATTCTATAATTTATTTTCCTCTTTTACTTTTGGATGCGGCGGTTCAAATTTCACATAGAAATTATCCTTTTGCAAGTGGTGATCAGATGCCTTGATCTGATTGTTCTACCCTTTCTGTTAAAAGTGAAGCCCACTCACAGTTCCTCTCTAATTAATAAATCCAACATCCAGTTCTTGTTGTCTTAAACAACACATTCTATCTATCACCAGGAGATCAATCTGACATGGTTGGTTTTTCATTTACAATTAGTTCTAATCCGCATTCACGTCCATTATCGCCCCCACACTTTGTGGAAATGTATCTCGCTTTCCACATTCATACACTTTTTGTGAATTCTTGGAAATGACTGTTTCCCAGTTTGACTTGGTTAGGGGCACGTTCTGGCTATCGGGTAGACACTCTAGTTATAACAAACCGCTTGTCATAACATTTTGTTCCCCACAGTTCTTTTTCCCTCAGGATTATTTTTCCTCGGCAGCACAATTTTATAGTTTTCTGTCCAAAACTAACCAAGTAGTGTGCACATTCGGGATATCTTGTCATGGAGTTATCCTGTTGGGTATGTGCGACAGTTTCCAGTGTCTGCATTTCTGAAGCACCAAAATACGGAAACCATTTGGCCCGATAAATCGTTTCTCTTGATGTCACTGAAAATTCCATTTATCGTTGATACCTGACTCGTCGGACAACACTCTTTCAAATGAAGTATTGTCTACAGGCCATCACCTGTATTAATAACTAGTCCTTCCAATTATAGGACCCCTTACATCTTCCGCTATCCAAGTCAACTAACAAATGATTTATCATCATTCAAATTGGTGCACTATTTAATGTCTCTAATAAGACAGCAATGATTTTGGATTCGAAATCATTAATCCAATTTAAACTGCCATCAAGATTTCTTCTAGCAGTAATCTTAATCATTTATGGATACTCCCTGCGGTCACGATGAACCCGATTGACTTGGTGACAGTTTCAAACTAAATTACTTTTCTCGAAAGTATCTCCCATTAATGGAAATTAGCCAACAGTTAAAAGATGACGTTTGTTAAAACACCACACTTTGTATACTGTTCATTGTATGAAGTCACCATGGATCATTAAAAGATCCTAATGGCTTTGTCCCGTTAGAGCCGTACCAAATACTTGGAAGTTCATACCAATTAATGACATCTCCTTCATACCCCCACATTTCATGGTTATACACAACCATGAGTGTTAAGGATCGAGCAAGAGAGAGAGGAGCATAAACACGGAAGCATAAAAGACTACATTGATAATAATTCGGTGTGTCAACTTTCATGGCTCAACAACCTATTTATATTGTTCACAAACTTGACGACCATTCAAGGTACTTTCCTAACTAAGATCAAACTCTAAACATAGACACTTTCCTAATATAACTTTCACAACTTAATGTGCATATCTCCTAAATATAGACTCTCATATATTATTTCCTAATACTGAGAGCATTGCACAACACTGTGCTACCGTGATATGAGGAATGTAGATAGCCAGTGATGGTTCAATCGGCGTTGGAAGATGGAGGTGATTTAGTCTATTGTTCGTCTCATGCATGAATGTATGATCCGAGGTGGAGAATTGTTGGTAGGATGGTCAAGGACTAGATTAGGAAATTTAGTTGGTTAAGGAAACCAAGTACTTGTGTCCTAAGTATAAAAGCTTAAGAGGTTTGTCTCTTAGAGCTAAGTTAGGAAACCCTATACACTTGTAGGAAAGTTTTTTTCCTTGTTAAGGAATGTGTCCACTCCTTTGATGTGTATAAATAGCCATAAAGAGAACTAGAGAAAACACACCTGAACTAGAAAGAGTTCTCTTCTTCTTTGCTTGAGCTTTGTATATTCCAACCTATACGGTGATATATAAAATTGATATTCCTTCCCGAGGATTCAACCTCGTTAAATACTTGTTTTTCTTGTGTGTGTGATTGTGTTCTTGGTGATATTGAGATACCTCGTAGTAGTGCAAACCTAAACGCTTCGCAGGCTTTGGCGTAACAATTGGTATCAGAGCAAGGAGACGCTCTTGGATACGGGTACTCGAATTGAAGTTGAATTGAATGTATTTTTTTCTTCAGAAGATTGCTTGAGGTAATACAAATCTCAAAGGTTCTGTTTTTTTATCTATATTTGGTTGTTTGTGAACAATGGTTGACGGGGACGGAGATCCGAAAAATCCTTTAGGAGAACATTCGGATTCCACAAATAAAGATAAAGAAACAAAAGAAGAAATACTTCATTCACATAGATCACAACTCAAGGTAGAAAAGTTTACAGGAACCAATAACTTTGGTTTATGGAGAACGGATGTAATGGATGCTCTTGTTCATCTTGACCTAGAAGAAGCTCTAGAAGGTCAGCCAGTGGAGATGTCTGAAAAGCAGTGGAACAAGATGAATAAATTATGTCTTGCTTCGGTACGAGGGTGTTTAGCAACTACAGTAAGAGTTAATTATCAGCACGAGACTTCAGCTAAGGATCTCTGGGAAAAGCTAGAGAAGGAATACCTTGTGAAGAACGTGGCCAATAGGATACATCTTAAAAGGAATTTGAGGTGCTATAACATGAAGAGAGGTGCAACCCTAACCGAGCACCTAGATTCATATAATAAACTTCTTGCTGAGTTGGTTAACTACGATGAGATAATCGACGACGAGGAACAAGCTTTGTGTCTGATAAACTCTCTTCCTGAAAAGTATGAACCAGTGATTAAAGCATTAATGCACGACAAGGATAAGATAACATACGCTGAGGTCACTACAGCATTGCGTAGTGAGGAGTTCAGGAAGATGGACCGTGAAGACCTTGCAAGTGAAGCTAATAATGATGTGCTTCTTGCAAGAGGTCGTTCAACAGACAGGAGAAGGAAGACTGGTGGTTATGGTAAAGGTAGAGGACGTTCTAAGAGTAGAACGCGATTGCGGAAAGATGAGTGTGCTTGGTGCCATGACTTTGGTCATTGGGCTAAGGATTGTACCAAGCGTAAGGAGAGAGAAGGAGATAACGGTAATACCAGGTGAACCTTGCTAAAGGTAATGAAGAATCAGATAATGCTTCTGGTTTCTCGCTAACTGTGACACCATCAACTTGTGCTATTATAGATGGTACATGGGTATTAGATACTGAAGCAACATATTATATGTCCATATCGGGACTGGTTCTCAAGTTTTGAAGAGCTTGATGGAGAAGTACGTATGGGAAACAATCATACCTGCAGGGTGATTGGGATTGGTAGTGTTCGTATCAAGATGCATGATGGTATAGTTAGAGAGCTGAAGGAGGTAATATTTGTACCTGCCATAATGAAGAATCTGATTTCACTCGGAACTTTAGAAGCTAAGGGCTATAAGATAGTCGCTGAAAATTGTGTTCTAAAGGTAATATCTGGATCTATGGTAATCATGAAGGGCACACGTCATCATAACTTGTATTACTTGATTAGGAGTACAAAAACATGGGATGTGTCTATTTATGAACACATCGAGAGAGCATCTACCGAAGACGAAGCTATGGCACATGAGACTTGCACATCCAGGTGAGAAGTCGTTGCATAGGTTGATTCAACAAGACTTGTTGAAAGGTGATATTGCCTGCAAGTTAGAATTTTGTGAACATTGTGTTAAGGTCAAAAAAACAAGAACAAGCTTTGGCATAGCTATCCACAATATTAGTGGAGTTCTTGACTATGTTCAGATGTTTGGGGTCCTTCCAAGAATGCATCATTGGGAGGGAAACATTGGTTTGTGTCGTTCATTAATGACTATTCTAGGAGCGTATGGGTATACACCATGAGGCATAAGGATGAAGTCCTAGAAGTCTTTATGAGGTGGAAAAAGGCAACTGAGACTCAAACTGGCAGAAAGATCAAAGTGCTATGTTCGGGCAACGGTGGAGAGTACAACAGTGATCCGTTCTTGCAAGTATGTCAGGATGAGGGGATAAAGAGGCACTTCACAGTTAAGAAGACACCGAAACAGAATGGGGTAGCTGAACACATGAATCGTACTTTGCTGGAGAAGGTACGATGTATGTTATCTAATGCTGGATTAGGTAAGGCGTTTTGGGCTGAGGCAGTTATATGCGTGCTTCCTCATTAATAGGTTTCCATTAGCTGCATTAGAAGGTAAAACTCCTATGGAGAAGTGGTTTGGTAAACCAACTTATGCTTATGACTCAATTCATATCATTGGTTATCCTGCGTGGTATCATATAAGTGAAAACAAGCTTGATAGCCGTGCCGTAAAAGGAATCTTTGTGGGTATGAAGAGTGGAGTAAAAGGGTTCAAGACTTGGAATCCAGTTGAGAAGAAGATAGTCATGAGTAGAGAAGTCACATTTGATGAGATGTCTATGGTAAAGTCTTGGGGTTCTCGGCAGGTGGAGAACAGAAGCACCAGTACTAATGAGCCTTTGCAGCAGGTGGAGATTGATGCAACTCCACCACTTCCAGTTAAGTATGTATCTGTTCAGAATACATCTGAAGATAGTGGGTCTGCAAGAGAAGTAGCTACTGAAGTTCCAAATGATAGTGACACTGTTGAGGAAGAGGAACAAGATTCAGTAGAAGATACAGAATCTACGGTCAGGGAGACCATATCAACCAGCAAACCGAGAAGATCAACCAGGAAGCCTGGTTGGATGAATGATTACATTACTTATGCATTACCAGTTATTGAAGATGGTACTCCTACTTCCTATTTAGAAGCTGTATGTAGTGCATAGTGTAAAGAATGGGAAGGTGCAATGCAGGATGAGATGGAGTCTCTTTACAAGAATGACACATGGATTCTTATGAAGCTTCCGAACGGTAAGAAGGCCATAGGGTGCAAGTGGGTATATGCTAAGAAAGAAGGATCTTCGGTGAATCAAGTACGCTACAAGACAAGGTTAGTTTCAAAAGGTTATGCCCAAAGAGAATGGATTGACTACAATGAGGTGTTCTCTCCGGTAGTAAAACACTCATCAATACGTGTTTGTTGGCCTTGGTAGCACAATATAATTTAGACCTAGTTCAGCTAGATGTTAAGACGTCGTTGTTACATGGGGATATAGAAGAGGAGATCTATATGACTCAGCCGACTGGTTTCAAAGTTGCTGGAAAATAAGATTGTGTTTGTAAAATGAAGAGATCGTTGTATGAGCTGAAGCAGTCTCCAAGACAATGGTACAACCGATTTGACCAGTTTATGATAGGCCAAACATACACAAGAAGTCATTATAACCATTGTGTATACTTTAAGAAGCTATATGATGGGTCTTTCATATATTTTTTCTTGTGTGTCGATGATATGTTGATTGCCTCGAATAACAAGAAAGAGATCGATAATTTGAAGTGCAAGTTGTCATCTGAGTTTGAGATGAAAGATCTGGGAGAGGCTAAGAAGATTCTTGGTATGGAGATTCAACGTTATAGAGAGAAGGGTAAAGTTTGTTTGTCTCAAAAGGCATATTTAAAGAAAGTGTTACAGAAGTTTGGTGTCTACGATGGAACTAATTAAGTACTCCCTTTGCTCCTCATTTTAAACTGAATGCACGTATGTCTCCCACTACTGAAGAAGAGCGAACGTATATGGCCAAAGTCCCATATGCTGAGGCTGTTGGTAGATTGATGTATACGATGGTATGTACAAGGCCGAACATTTCACATGCTGTTAGTATGGTCAGCCGTTATATGCATTGTCCTGGTAAGGAACATTGGCAAGCTGTGAAATGTATTTTGAGGTATCTTTATGGTACGGTTGATGTTGGCTTGGAGTTTGTGAAGGATAGAAGTAACAATCAGTTGTGTGTTGGGTATGTGGATTCTGACTATGCTGGTGATCTGGACAAGAGACGTTCAACTACAGGGTATGTATTTACCGTAGCAGGGGCACCAGTTAGTTGGAGATCAATCTTGCAGTCTACTGTGGCGCTTTCAACTACGGAGGCAGAGTATATGGCAGTGACTGAGGCATTTAAGGAGGCTATATGGTTACAATGTTTGCTAGATGACTTAGGAGTTGTGCAAGACCAACTGCCTGTTCATTGTGATAGTCTAAGTGCAATTTATTTGGTTAAGAATCAAGTGCATCATGCTAGAACCAAACATATAGACGTACGATTTCACTTTGTGAGAGAAATTCTTGAAGAAGAAGACATTCTACTTGTGGAGATCGATACCAAAGACAATCCAGCTGATATGTTGACTAAAGTAGTGTCTGGGATAAAGTTTAGACATTTTTTGAAATTGATCCACATCCTTCCAGTTTAGTGAAAGACCCTTTTGGGGTAAAGGTTCTTAGGAACCTAGTGGAGGTCTTCTATCAAGGCCATTTAAGAGAACTACGGTCCGGTTTGATTCCTATTGAGGATACGTAGGCAGCCAGTGATGGCTCAATCGATGTTGGAATATGGAGGTGATTTTGTCTATTGATCGTCTCATGCATGAATGCATGATCCGAGGTGGAGAATTGTTGGTAGGATGGTCAAGGACTAGATTAGGAAATCTAGTTGGTTAAGGAAACCAAGTACTTGTGTCCTAAGTATAGAAGCTTAAGAGGTTTGTCTCTTAGAGCTAAGTTAGGAAACCTTATACTTGTAGGAAAGTTTTTTTCCTTGTTAAGGAATGTGTCCACTCCTATTGATGTGTATAAATATCCATAGAGAGAACTAGAGAAAACACACCTGAACTAGAAAGAGTTCTCTTCTTATCTACTTGAGATTTGTATATTCCAACCTATACGGTGATATATAAAATTGCTATTCCTTCCCGAGGATTCAACCTCGTTAAATACTTGTTCTTCTTGTGTGTGTGATTGTGTTCTTGGCAATATTGAGATACCTCGTAGTAGTGCAAACCTAAACGCTTCCGCAGGCTTTGGCGTAACAATTGGTATCAGAGCAAGGAGACGCTCTTGGATACGGGTACTCGAATTGCAGTTGAAGTGAAGGTATTTTTTTTCTTCAGAAGATTGCTTGAGGTAATACAAATCTCAAAAGTTCTGTTTTTTTATCTATATTTGGTTGTTTGTGAACAATGGTTGACGGGGACGAAGATCCGAAAAATCCTTTAGGAGAACATTCGGATTCCACAAATAAAGATAAAGAAACAAAAGAATAAATACTTCATTCACATAGATCACAACTCAAGGTAGAAAAGTTTACAGGAACCAATAACTTTGGTTTATGGAGAACAGATGTAATGGATGCTCTTGTTCATCTTGACCTAGAAGAAGCTCTAGAAGGTCAGCCAGTGGAGATGTCTGAAAAGCAGTGGAACAAGATGAATAAATTATGTCTTGCTTCGATACGATGGTGTTTAGCAACTACAGTAAGAGTTAATTATCATCACGAGACTTCAGCTAAGGATCTCTGGGAAAAGCTAGAGAAGGAATACCTTGTGAAGAACGTGTCCAATAGGATACATCTTAAAAGGAATTTGAGGTGCTATAACATGAAGATAGGTGCAACCCTAACCGAGCACCTAGATTCATATAATAAACTTCTTGCTGAGTTGGTTAACTACGATGAGATAATCGACGACGAGGAACAAGCTTTGTGTCTGATAAACTCTCTTCCTGAAAAGTATGAACCAGTGATTAAAGCATTAATGCACGGCAAGGATAAGATAACATACGCTGAGGTCACTACAGCATTGCGTAGTGAGGAGTTCAGGAAGATGGACCGTGAAGACCTTGCAAGTGAAGCTAATAATGATGTGCTTCTTGCAAGAGGTCGTTCAACAGACAGGAGAAGGAAGACTGGTGGTTATGGTAAAGGTAGAGGACGTTCTAAGAGTAGAACGCGATTGCGGAAAGATGAGTGTGCTTGGTGCCATGACTTTGGTCATTGGGCTAAATATTGCGGAAAGTATCTCCCATTAATGGAAATTAGCCAATAGTTAAAAGATGACGTTTGTTAAAACACCACACTTTGTATACTGTTCATTGTATAAAGTCACCATGGATCATTAAAATATCCTAATGGCTTTGTCCCGTTAGAGCCGTACCAAATTCTTGGAAGTTCATACCAATTAATGACATCTCCTTCATTCCCCCACATTTTATGGTTATACACAACCATGAGAGCATTGCACAACACTGTGCTACTGTGATATGAGGAATGTAGGTAGCCAGTGATGGTTCAATCGACGTTGGAAGATGGAGGTGATTTTGTCTATTGATCGCCTCATGCATGAATGCATGATCCGAGGTGGAGAATTATTGGCAGGATGGTCAAGGTCTAGATTAAGAAATCTAGTTGGTTAAGGAAACCAAGTACTTGTGTCCTAAGTATAGAAGATTAAGAGGTTTGTCTCTTAGAGCTAAGTTAGGAAACCCTATACTTGTAGGAAAGTTTTTTTCCTTGTTAAGGAATGTGTCCACTCCTATTGATGTGTATAAATAGCCATAGAGAGAACTAGAGAAAACACACCAGAACTAGAAAGATTTCTCTTCTTCTCTGCTTGAGCTTTGTATATTTCAACCTATACGGTGATATATAAAATTGATATTCCTTCCCGAGGATTCAACCTCGTTAAATACTTGTTCTTCTTGTGTGTGTGATTGTGTTCTTGGCGATATTGAAATACCTCGTAGTAGTGCAAACCTAAAGGCTTCCGCAGGCTTTGGCGCAACATCTCCTTCATTCCCCCACATTTCATGGTTATACATGACCATGAGAGCATTGCACAATACTGTGCTACCGTGATATGGGGAATGTAGTCAACCCAAATTAAGGGTTAACCAACAGGCTATTAACATCTGATCTGGCTGGTTCTCCATTCGTAGTCTTTTAATGCCACTTACTCATCATAACAGATGATGTCATTTTATAAACATGAAGATAGAGAAGATGCGATTGTTCACAAATTAGACTGAAAGGACAATAACCCATCATACTTTGTAGAAATCAGTTCACGCTAAACCAAAAGTAGTAGTTCTGATTTAAAAATGACAATAGGCCTTAAACGTGCAAGTTCACATGGGCAGTTATCGTGAACAGCCACATGAAAAGGTACATCGTTTGTGTGCAATCGTTCAATCAGGTACGCCTTGGTAATCAAAGTCACAGAAGCATTTTCGTTTCCCACAATGTCAACAAAATGCTAACCATCAAAATGAAGTCATTTCATGAAGAGATACGTCTCTTTGAGAGATAACCGCAACAATTTTGATTTGTTGTGTCTTTCTCATCTCGATTCCAAATGGAGATTAAAAAGTGTAATCAAGACAAAATCCTGGTCTACAACTTTCATTTCTTACCACAAAATCAAAAGAGCAACCAAAAACATTGGAAAATCGCTAGAATTGATTTCCTGCCCTAAATCAGAGTGTCTTGCATACACGGTTAAAAGGATCTATCCAAATTCCTCTCCAGTTGGGAGGGAGAGCCACCAGAATCTTTAAAGCGTTGTCAAACACCAAATAAAGAGATTGGGATATTCAAAACTGGGTTTTGAGAAGAGATCCCGATACACAACTTCTGTGTTACAATTTTTCAAGAAAATTAGAACCGTCAATCAACAGCATGGGAACTTAACCGTCGTTCACCCTTTGATGTACAAGACATCTCAAATCCGTATTTCCCATACTTTTGGAAATTATTCTGAAAGATATGCCTACGCGGAGGGAATAAAGAGAGAACTTCCAGAAACATTAGGTAAGTTTTTGTAATTCTATTTTGCCCTTGTTCTGTCAAAAAAAGTTTTTGTAGTCCTACACAGCAGCCTCCCATGTCCTAATTCTTGTACTATGGTAAGAGTAAATGGTAGATTATCCCCGCTGACAAGCTAGGCCAATGCCCAAGCCACACCTGAGACATTTATGAACCAAACAGATGGGGTCTATTTTTGAATTGCATAAATTGAAATTTAACTAATTCAGATATCAGGCACCATATCTCTAACTGTTAGAAGATATAAGTGTAAACCTAGTGTTAGTTTCTTTATCTTTACTTTATGTTTTAGTCTATCTCTTAGTGATTCACTATATGCTATAAATAGCTGAACCTAATCCTTGTTTTGTAACCCTTCACACACTTCTTGATACAACTGTGTTTGGTTCCTACATGGTATCAGATATTTTACATTGAATTCGATCCTCATCTCTTTCTTGCTCCCTGGCGGCTGCAAGAACAACACTTAATTCTCAACTACTTCAGCTGAAATCTCTTGATTTCTTCTGCACATCTATTAAATACTATGGCTACTCCAAATAACTTAATCACAGATCTGATTCAAGCCTTACAACAGCAGAATCTTAATAACTCTCCAACCACTGCTTTTAATTTTTCTCTACCTTTTCAAGATATCTCCAAATTTGTGTCTTTCAAGTTGGGTAACACAAATTATTTACTTTGGAAACACCAGTTTGAGACCATTCTTACCTCTACAAATCTGCTTCCTTTTTATTAATGGAACCTATATTTTTCCTGCTCCCAGGTTCAAGAAAATGGCGTTATGGTTCCAAATCCTGAGTATCTCTACTGGATTTCGATGGATGGGTTTGTTTTATCTTGTCTCAATGCTACGTTTACCAGATCTGTCTCTGCTGGTAATCTTGGGTTAACAACTTCAAAGGCAGTTTGGGATTATTTTGTGGATTTCTTACTTACTAAAATACTTGGGTATTGATATCTGTAGGCCTGCCATCCTATACTGTGACAACATTGGAGCAAACAGGCTTGCCAAAAATCCTGTTTTCCATGCTCGCACCAAGCACGTGGAGATTGACTATCACTGCATTAGAGAACTGGTTGAAGATGGTTTTCTCAAGTTAGCATATGTTCCATCTCAACATCAGTTGGCGGATGTGTTTACTAAAGGTCTAGGAGTTGTTATATTTCATTCATGTATCCACAAGCTAATGCACATTGTTGAGACATTTGCTTGAGGGGGAATGTTAGAAGATATAAGTGTAAACCTAGTGTTAGTTTCTTTATCTTTACTTTATGTACTAGTCCGTCTCTTAGTGGTTCACTATGTGCTATAAATAGCTGAACCCTAACCCTTGTTTTGTAACCCTTCACACACTTCTCAATACAACTGTGTTTGGTTCCTACATTAATGTCTTTCGACATCCATATGTCTTTCTTTCAACCAAAATCGAAGTTCAGGCCGTGGTTCAATGTTTAAGAGATTAAACACATACATAATCAGTAACAAAGATAATCAAAATGTCTTAAGATTGTTGGATAATTCTCTTTGTTACCGATTCTCCAATAATACAACTCGTGTATTATCCATCGATCCGTTACTACTCTTTGTAACACGGTTTCCATCTATCTATTACGTTTCGTAATACCAACAGCAAAACAAGAAAAGAAGGATAGAGAAGATGATCAATCACAAAACTTAAACAAACTTACTTGGGTGTATTGAGGCGAGTAATCTCTTTGCTTAAGACATTTGATGCGCTGTATATAATGCTGTTACAGATTTAGCGGCATATGTCTCCAACATTCAATAATACCTCGATGTTTTTCAAAGTACTTCGATAACACCGAACAACGAACGCGAATGGATGTAGCACAAACTCTTCTTTAACTCTTGAAGACACATGCAAACTCTTAAATTTCTAGTACTAGTTTTATGACTCTAAAAAACATACACATGAAATGGAGAATATGTGGGGTTTATATAGGTTAGAGGTGACTCTTAGAGAAGTCCTTTCATCAGGAGTCACAACCTTTAGTGCGGAGTCACATCCCTTGGGATAAGACACTAATGACTCAAGTGAGTTGACACACCTATTCATATTTCTATTCAAAAATTCCAACAATTTCCCAAATACCAAGGTAAGGTAAAATAGTGCAATTTAAATACTCAAACTCTACGGTCTGTATACATGATCCCCTCCCACATTGAAACTACCCACTGCTAGAAAATGTCCGCACTATATGAGAGGCAAATGAAAACATAAAAAGCTTAATAGTTTCATACGATTGAAAGCATAGATGCAGAATTGGCAAAAGTGAAAAGATAGCACAGTTAAATAGTTAGTCAAAATACTATCGAATTTCGATTTATAATTTTATATATCACAGGAAGGGGAACACCATCCTTCCTAATACAATCTATCCCTCAACACCTTATATAATATGCTGAGATAAGTGAGTTTTGACTATCAGAAAAACATAGGAAGAGAGATTGGTGATTTCTAATTCCAGTTAAGTAGTTAACCAATTAAACCCTTCAGATAGTAATGGTCAGATTATGGCCATAAAAAAGATGGGATACTTATTAAAATCAGACTCCATTTCTTGTATCATCTCCTAGGCATACACGTAGAATTAAAAAATGATTAAAGTAATTAATTAATCTACGGTGATCAGTTAGATGAAGTATTTAATACTCCCTCTGTTTCTAGCTGGTAGGCTGTTTTTCTGACTGGGAAAGTCAAATGCTAATTACACACAAACCTGTCTATTATTTTGAAATAGAGGTAATAATTTTTTTAATTTTCTCTAAAAACAAAACCAACCTATTAATTAGGAACGGAGTGAGTAGCAGATGGCTGAAACGGCAACTCTTTTAAATGCTAAATCTCCACTCTCCATGGCCGTTTTTTCCCGGCACTGGTCAGGTATAGGCATCTCACAATTCATCGGAAGTAGGAAACAAACAACAAGAAATACTACTACCATAAAATCCTACCTGAATTCCGAATGTCAAGTTTACAGTTCCGACTGGTGCACTTGAAAAGAAATGTCTCATGAAAACAAATTTCAAGACAAAATGTCAAAGATAATAAGCATGTCCATGGATCCTCGTATGCAAATGAACACAATTTTTCGCCAAGAAACATAATAAACACATAAAATTCCTTATAAATCTTTATTCATATTTTGTTTTACACTTACAAAAGCCGGAAAAAACAACAACAATCCATTATTGATTATTACCTAAAACAAATCAATAAATAGAATCCCATGATTACACACAAATGCACTAACAAGAAGTTAGTGCACAAAAAATTGTTTTGTTTTGAAGTTCGCATGTACACATCTGAGATTATAAGCTAATAGTTTTGCTTAATTTGAATCCTGAGCTAATCTCAAATAATCCTTCAACTCGCTAGGAAAACAAGGATACTTATTCCATGAATTCCCATGCATTTTGATGATCTTCACAGCATTATCTTTTGTCGATGATTGACCTTCGATATGTAACAATCCAAGTATTTTTTTCACCGATCCAAACATTAACATATCTTCAATAACTTTTTCTTTTGGATGAAAACTACTTAGCAACCATAATATTTTGACCCCTAACTTTGTTGCACAGATTGAAACTCGAAGTATCTTTTTTGATAATGCAGCAATCCCTAACTTATGATCAACAAAAGCTAATCTCCCTTCAGCGCATTCACAAAGTAATTTGATAATAAGCAACATCCTCTCACAAATTGATTTGTTGGAGTCGGGTAGTAGTTCAATTAATACGCAAATTGCACCGGCTTCGATCGCCTTTAGCCTAGTTTGCTTCGACGAGCTTAAAATGTCTATCAATACGTCAAGAGCACAAGAACTTGCTTTTGTATAGATCTCATCGGATACTAATTCTAACAAGGATTTAAATAAATCCATTCCTTGATCCTGAACAACCAAATTCCAATTATACTCAACTTTAGACATGTTTCGAAAGATTGTTACCGTATGATACCGTGCCTCGGCACTTCCATGTTGCAGCATGATTGCCATGGCCTTCATGCATTCCGGTTTTGATAACAAATCCATAGATGCGTCATCTGATATCGGAAGTTGATATAAAACACCTAAAGCTTCTTCACAAGCTCGGAATGTAATGAAATCTGATCTGTCGATGAGAACTTGGGTGATTATTCGACTAAGCACTTCGATACCACCTAGGTGAACAAAATCTAATCTAACCTCAAATCCTAATTCAATACAAGACCGAAGTTTCTTTAAGGAACTTACCTTAAACGGGGTGGATTCAATGGTAGTCAGTAATGACACCAACTCATCATGTTTAATGGATATAGATGACGACGGGTGATTATCGATCGCTTTAGATTCTCGTTCCTGCCACACGAGTATTAGTCGTTGAAGTGTATGGTTCGGAGTTGCATCAAAATTCTGCAGAATTTGCATGGTGGCTGGACATGTTTTCTTCTTGTATACGTTGAACCAATTCTCGATGTTTTTTCTTTCGTATGATAAACCCGTCGATATTGTTACTGGATTCTTCATGACTTCCATTGATATTGGACATCTAAAATATAATGGAATCTCCATTTCTGGATCTGGTTTTTTCTCCATTTATTGATGAAAAAAAAGAAAAACAAGACCAAGAATTTATTTAGATCCAAGTACTAGTACTAATCAACGCATTCATATATAGGGCATATACATACGTACATAGAAAGATGAAAGTCAAAACTTGAAAGATGCCTGCATAATTTATTGCAAGCTCAGCGCTGTGTGTATCTCTGTAATTGGAATTTTCTAAGTTGTCTGTCGATTCGGTCTTAATTTCCCGCGTAGAACATTAGAGGTTTGACTTCTTAGAAAAAGTTATTTAGTGTTCCCTACACACCTGACCGATTCAAGTTCAAAAGTTGACGTTTTTTGGTATCGGGTTATTTAGAAATTTTCTTTTCTTTCATTTGAGTTTTACTCCACCATTTGGTATATGTGCTGCGGGCATACGGCACTTTCAATTGGACTAAACTCATCTGTTGTTGGGATGGATAACTTATTTATTTTCATTTTCTTTTGATCGGCAAACTTGGAAAATATTATAAATGCCTTACCAGATGTAAGCAGGAACAACTCAAGAAGCCTACAAACCCACCTGCATGACGGGATAGCTGATTAATAGTCTTACTTTGGTAATTCATCATCTATCTATAGTTTAATTTGGCTGCTGAAAATTATATAGATTATCGTAAAGACAGAAAAATCGTGTAATTCTATACTACTAGATGTTTGTTTAGACGTGGGTTGGGATTATATATATATATTCTATAGTTGTCATTGAGATTTTATTGAAAAGATTTAGTGGTTGGATGAGAACATGCTGTTAATATATCGCAAGTATTTGCTGCTTTGCAACTTACATCATGGTTTAGGTTCTTGCATGCGGGCATATATTCTTATCTTTTGAGTTTTTACCTAGTTTTTGTTTTGGTATCATGGTGTACATCTGCTAACGAGGCAGATAACCAACTCCTTCCAATTTTCCAAACAATACGTTTATTGGGGTTCACGAATTTATCCAGTTTAAGCTGAAATAAGTAAATAACATAATATAAAGTTAGTATAATATACACACCGCCTGCAGGCAACTAATGCGGGATTGTGTGTACGTTGGAACTCAAAGAAACATTCGCAGAAAATAAAATCAACCTATTATAAAGCTATTAAAGCAAAGGTTCAATTAACTTATTTCCTCTGCAAACTGTCGACTTAGTTCGTCTAAGTAAGCCGATGATTGTGCTGACTGCTGAGAGTTCCATTACATTTTTCTAGTCCCCAACTTGTTTTACTTTTAATTACACAATTAGAGAGAATCACGTTATGTTTGAGTTTGACCTTATTCATTACAAAAAAAGAAAGAATTGCAGTTAAGTATCCATCTGTATATCCGTTCAGATACACACATTGGTTTTGAATGTATATCATATTTTCTTGATGAATAGCATGAGTGTTTGTCTAGGAACAGAAACTTTGTTCACTTAAATAATCCAATAGAAGATCGTCCAAAATCCAAATCCTCAAAGTTGAACATGCATGGTCATTGTCTGACAACACATATGAGAGCCAAAGGATAACATTCCTTTTGTTGGTTGGCAAAAGAGTGCTCGTTCAACGACAAAAATGATACATATCTCTAAATTTTAATCTACAATCACATACGGCGTCTTTTGATCTTCGCAACGAATCATCTCACAGTCAACAACTACCATTTTAGAATTTAGATTTTCGGAAGAACTGCATTTTTATTTACCTACGCCTCTAAAAGCTTACAGTAACCAGAGTTCACCCAGTTGAATCCAGGCGTTAACAAAAAGAAGATAGAGACACCAAGCAGGTGATCAGCTTCACCTTGTTAGGATTATTATAATACTTTCAAAATCAAAGAGCTCTTTCCATATATTCTTCCATTTGCATAATTTATTCTGCCCATATAACTGTGAATTTTTAAAGTGCTAGCTGGTGGATTTTGAATTTCTTAAGTCATGAATCATTTAAGTATGCATATATTTGGGATCTGGCGAAGATCAGATTACCTTGGAAGTTGGAACCATACTTTGAATACTTTAATTTTCTCATTTATGTTTGCTCGAATAATTGATAATGAATTCCGTACATGTTATGGCTGAAACTGAACGTATGAGGGAGGACATGGGAGGATTAAAAAGAGTGTTCCATGGTTTTATCCTTGTCTTGACTTCAGAAGTTGTAAGACATAAAAACGTTGTACTTACTTAACAACCATGGTTGCCTATATTTATCTGTGTACTTCTTTTGACGTGCATGGTTGTTCGAACAACAAAGACTAAAGGTACCCTTCATGGAGAGCGTCTACTAAGTATGTGATTGTTTGTTGTAATATCTATATTGCAACTTATAGCTCGTTACTTGCTTCGTTTGTATCAGTTGACTCTTCTTGGCCCAATGGTTTACATTATTGAATGATTATTAATGCTTGTAGGTTTGGTAATTGGCAGTCCATAATCTTCTTCTGATTCATTTTCTCTCGCGATCATGCAATATGACATCACACTAGCAACATTTCCGTTCTTCAGTTTATATTGACGTTGAATTACTTACCTGGATTGATTTTTTTATTTAACTTCCTTTGAGTTTGTCCGGCAGTAGAGTAGCACAGCTGCTTTGACTGTTAGGGCGGCAGAGCATGCCGCTTTAGGGATAGATAAGTAACAAAATCACGAGGCTCACGGGATGTCGAAGCAGTCAGAAAATGTCATTTTCTCTACTGTATCTTCATCAGCAACCCTATTCTTATTTGGAGTCAAGTTTACCGATGGCTTATCTTCTATGACTACTTCTTTAGTTTCTTGTGTAACACAGTAAGAAATTGGCTTATGTAATCTTCAGGCAGTTGAGAGAAATGTACTTCATCATTTCACTTGATCATTTGTCTACTTGTATGTAAATGCTTTGTGGTGGTCATACGATGAGCTAATAAAGTAAGCGATACTGCATTGATTTGTCAGATGGCTTCTTCCCAACTAGTGCTTCCAACTACGTTTACCCAACTTGGTTTTGGACAATTAAGTGCAACGTGGTGGAGTTGAAGTACGACTCAAATTCGAGTAGGAGGAAGTTAGGACGTCCACACATGACAAACTTGAAGCTGAAGCAATTTGTTTTACAACAGCTAGTGGTTAAACTTTTAAGTTACAAGTAAAGGACACCTAGTTGTTTTTGTATCCTTGCTTTTCCTAAAATCCTTTGAAAAATATATACTTTTGCATTAAATTAGCTAACCGGCGCAGCTACAATTCTGTAGGAAACTATGAATGGTAGAAGAACCACTGTCTAGTACAATGGATCCCTATCACCTTTCCCTGTGGGGCTTTAATGTATTGCATAGTGATGGGGTTGGCAGTGTCGGGCCTGGTAGTGAGCCCAGTATGACTGTTCGGGTTATACTCACTCAGTACTCGGGGGAAAAGGGCCAGCTATGGCTCTTTCAAAAAAATCAACATAGGAATAATGAGTCCCATTTGGATGCAAAGGGGAGATCGGAAACATTACGGATTAGGTTTTCTTCGGTAACAGGTGTGCTAGTCATCTCAACTCAGTCCTGATGGCGCTATTGGGTGGACATTGAGTTTTTTTTTACCGGTATTTTATCTCTTACTAAATTGCAATTGTGCACTTCCTATCGTGCTTTCTGTTCAAATCATGCACACCCAATGTTTCATTGTTATATGTCAATGTCTGGTGGTGGCATCTCTCATTTTCTCTAAAAATGGAGTGGAGTGCTTGTGTACGCATGCAATACCAGCCCTTGTTTGTGCTTTGCATCATTGTCTTGTTGGCCTTGTTAGACAATGGTGAGAAATAACTGATGACCACCGAACACATGGAAACCTTAATTGTCAAGCAACAGGATTAGATGGGTCCAGTTTGTGATGAGATGTAGTTTCTTTTTAGGGTCGTCTTCTATCCTTGACCTTGGGCATGAAATGAATCATCATCACCATGACCTTTATAAGGGTTCAAATTAAATCTCAACCTTCTTCTCTTCTAGTAGGTTTCATAATATTTATGGCTTCAGTAACATGAGGTCCTACCTGATGGTGCTTTCCAATTTGGATGGTGGAGTTAGTAATTTAGTATGTTACACCATGTCAACCATACACACGCCGGACTATTTTGGTTAATCGAGCATCATTGAATTCAGGTTTTCTCGCTTTAGGAGTTCCTTTAGCAAACACAAGGCCAGGAAAGTTTGACCTGAGGAGCCTACTGTTACCCCTGTCAAGAATGATTCTAGAATATAAACTCGATCTGTTGATCTCAGATTCATGAGAGTTAAACTCCGGGACAACTGGGCTTTTAGGCTCAAAATGAAGTGTTATGCCATTTCGACCTGGACCATCTACGCAGGACATGGGCACAAAAAAAATACTAATAGAATTGCTGAAAATTGGAATCATCAAACGACGATGTTGTTTATTTTTCATTTTTTATTTACTCTATTTATTTATTTTTAACTTTTTTGAAGGTGGGTACATGAATCCATCCAAGCCTTGGGACATATGGTGATGTTATTTATGGACCAGCATCATTATAATACCTTTTGACAAAGATTTTCTAGAGGAATCAAAATCAGCTTTACAGCAACCAAAGATAAAGAAAGACGGAGATAAAAAGAAGAATGGGGTTAACATATAGCTTAATTAGGGGTGGAAATGCTGGACTCTGGAGCATCACGTGTACGTTCAAGAGTGCGAGAGTTGGCTTAAATTCTCATTATCTTTTAGAGAATGATATGAGGCTTGGTTAAGGGTTTCTTTCTTTCGCGAACTTTGGCTTAGGAGATAAAAGAGTTGGCCTAGTGCAGGAAAATTAGGTAATTGTATACTTTCACGAACTCGGTGCTCGATGGATACTGAAAACTGAATGACATGAGGCTTAGGTAACGCATTCGTATCTTTATTTTGCGTGAATTTTTCTGCAGCTTGATGGATTTTAGGATCGTTGGACTCCACTCACGTGTAATTTAATCAAGTCTTTCATTATCCATTCAAACATTATTTCCTTTTCGAATGACCTTCTCGACGTAGGCCGTTGTCCTTGTCACGTGGCTCTTATTCTAGGTCGTATGGTTCTAACTTGTAGTTATGTTTTCAGTCTCTATCTTCGCTGTGGGTTCCAACTCAGATCGTGCACGTGGTTTAGTATTCATCTTCAGGTCGTGATTATGAGAATATGATGTCCTTTGAGTCTTATACGTACTAAAGACTCGTTTGCCCGACCTCGACCTAGGTTCTCTCTCAGCACTCTAGCTCGTATGACCTGTACAACTGTCAACATTTGGTAGATGCTTTTTATTGTCATCTACATGTTTTCTTCCGGTTTACTTAAAGTTTAGTCTTTGACTGTATTTTACATAAATTTTGATTATTGTTTTCTGCTTGTAGCCGCTCAGATCGTTTTTTTTTACAGTTGGAGGAGATGTGGCTTTCATTTAGGTGTAAATATTATATTTACAACTCAACTCGGATAAAAGATAAAAACTAGTTTCATTTGGGCGATATTATCTAGATTTGGGATCTTTGCGATCTCTTTTCTGATCTGATTTGCCTCTTTCTCTCTCCTAAGAAAAGGGGAGTATTTTTTTGTAAAGATATTGGTTTGTCGATAGCTGTCAAGGTTGCATTTACTGCACCTGTGAAGGTTGTTTGACACGCGTCAACTTTTGGGAATTTATTTAATTCCTCTGGGGAATATTAGCCGCCAATGTTTGGTAATTTTTAAGAGTTATTGTTCTTTCATAATGAGCATAGTATTTTATGTTTACTATATTAATGCAACCTTTGCCAGAATTTGAAAAGCTCACGGAGGTGATTTTAACTTTTTCGATATTTGAAGAGTTTAATGTAGGTACTATTAACCCTTTTGAGATCGTGGTAGTTATGACTTGAAATAGTGGGTTTTTGTTCCACGTGTCATAATCACGGTTGGGGGAAGGCGTACCAGTTGAAACGGTTATTTTTTTCCTCTCTCTCATCTAGTTTTTTCCTTTATAAGGAAATCATATATGTAAATTTCTTTTTACAATATCTTTATCTTTAAGAGTTTTTCAGAGATTTCAAACTTTAGTTTTCTTTGGTTCTACTCTTGTTTATAGTTTCATCCCTTAGCCTTTCAGTCATGATTTTCTTAGGCTCGCGGGGTCCGAAGAAATACTCAGTTTTTCAATGATAGACCCAATTTATGTTTCTATTGAGGTTATTCTGGATCTCTTTATTTTTCCACAACGTTTTGAGATTGAAATATGATGGTGTGATTTTCGTAGTAACAATGATTTTCTTATTAAGCATCATATGAAACATGACCTACCTACTCCTAGGTCATCCCTTTGGCGTAGTTTTACACCTTTTATTGATGTTACTTTATGTTTCTTTTTGGTATCGAGCGATTTATCTCTTGTTGATCCATCTCATAACATCTTTGTTATATTCAGTGTTATCAGTTGTGCATCTTTTGAAAGATGTTCACTAAATTTTCCTAGTTTTATAGTTGTGAGATTTTTGAGAGTTCTGGCAATTTGAAAGCTCACCTCTTTTTGAAAGATTATTCATTTCTTTCTATTATCATCATTTTTATATAAAATCTGATCGCACCTTTGTTCGTTCCTCTCCTTTTCAGGTCGGGGAAAAGATACTTCAGGTAGACGAGAGATTTCAAATATTGATTCCTCTTCTCGATCAATTGAAAGATCGAGGGACTCATCCATTTGTATCTTGTCCTTATCTACCCTTATTCGTATTCGTGTTCATGACTACCGTTATTGGGTTAGTCACTGTTGCCAAGGTTTATCTATGGGAAGAGAAAGAGTCTTTTCTCTGTTTATCTCTACTTACGTACTTCGAACTGTTCTTCCCGAGCTTGTTGTCTATGAACAATCTTCAGGAGCTGGAGATAAGTACGGTTTGCGGTTCGGTCAAGTTTGTTTTATTTTTATCTTTTTATTTATTGACCGGCCTATTCCACCCCTTCGAGATTCCTGACTCGTTTTTATTTTTAACTTTCAGCTATTGTGTGAATTTATGAACAGGGTTCTCATTATGAGACATCTTCAGGCCGGATTTATGAAGGCAAAAAACGGATCGTTGGATTGGAACCGGGGTGGCTTCAGCCTACTGTTGGTTGTGAACTAAGGAGTATGAGAAAGTTTAATGATCCCTCCCGCGATTTGAAATGGTCTCTTCATATTTCCTTTACTTTAGATCGTGAAGCCTTTAGCTTGTTAAAAAGCTCAATTTCTGTAACTTCTCGCACTTAGGGATTTTATCTTTGATGACCAAGGTCATCCTTTTTCCTGTATCATCAGTTTCTTAATGACATTATAAATTTTGTGAAACATATTATCTTTGGATTTTGGATTAGTTAATGTGATTTATTTTGTTTACATTTGCACTCTTTTGGCTACTCCCCCCTTTTTGGGATAGAATTTTCATCCAGATTCTGAATTTATTTATAAGTAATCCTTGTTGAGATTTGATCAATCATACTTCAAGAGTGTTGACCCTTCCTTTTAGATTCTAAGATCTTATTTTTGATCTGAGTTAGATAGTGGGATTGAGTTAATCTTTTGACCCATATTTTCTTATTGACTCTTCGAGTATCTCGACCTGTCATGGTTATGAACTCTAATCAGTCACGAACTTTAGACTGTAGTCTTTATTTTGATTCCAAGTTCATGTTGTATCGATCTAGTTTTTTACATGTCGATCTATAAATTAAGCTTATGTTGACCTTTGTGGCTAGGTGATATGTTCTTTTTATCTATACCCATTTTGTTTATGGGGCCTTAGGATTATTATCGACCTGAGTTATTGATGCGTGTCGTAACCACAAAAAATTAATTAATGTTTTTACACCTAATTAACAAGTAATATAGTGTAGTCAAGTTCGTTCCCACGAGGAGCAAGAGATTTTAGTTGTCACAAAAAAGGGGGGATTGGTTTTAGATTTTAAAAACAAAAGAAAGTAAATAAACCAATTAAAAGTTTAAGTTGAAATCAATAAGAGAGATTATATCAAGGAATCCTTATTCGTTGCAAAACAATGATTCAAGTTATTTTCTTTTCCACTTTTTATTAGTCACAAATTATTACCATCCGTAGGTAAAGAAGCTAGCTCAGTGCTAAACCCCTAAATCCCTAGTATCACCGGATACAGAAGTTCTCGACTACCGGATTCTATTCACCAAACCACCTAGTAGTATCTCACTCAAGATGTAATTTAGTTAAACGCATTAAGATTTATGAATTTATTAGGTTGATATTAGTAGTTAGACTCTTAGCTCAAGGTCTACTTGCTAACGTTGTTTTCACACACAATTGCTCCACGGAATCCCTCCGAAAGGTCTTGTGTGTGCCACTTATGTAAAGAGTCAAGAAACAATTACTTATCCCCTAACTTTCACTAGCTTTAGATCAATTAACAAATCAATTTAGTATGCATCCTAAACAACCTATCAATCAACCATGAATGTATAAACATTCCTATTAGTAAAAACAAACGATAATCATGTGAAAAACTTCAAAGTAAATTTAAAAACAAAACTCAAAACATGTTAAGAACTAGGAATTCATCCTCAATCAATAAAATTAGCTACTCATTCTAAGGAGTTCACACAAAGAATAAAGAAAAGAGAAGTGTTGTATGTGTAAAAGGTGTGTAAAATTGTGTAAAGAACTTCTCTATTTATAGGCTTCAATTTCCTAGCAATCCTCTTAGGAATAGAATCCTTATTCCATAATAACACCACTTTCCCTTTGTATCTCAACTTCCAAATCCAAGTCTTTCTCAAATCTTCCATCTTCTCTTTCCAAATCCAAGCCCAATTATTCAAACCCATGAGTCTAGAAAATTCTTCATTAAATGAGTCGCCTATGAAATGACAATATTGCCCATTTCGCATAAATTGGGTGATTTCTTCTTCTTTTCCTCCGTGCGACTCCAAAATACCTAATAACTCAAAAACATGCGTAAAATACATAATTTACAAGAAAAATAGCAGAGAAAGCATAAACAATAGATAATAAATATGATGTATTCTACACCCTATCAGTTATGTCCTCAGACCGAACTGTATTTTTCATGTGATATTTTGTGGGTGTATCCAGGATTTGATGTATTACCCTTAACCACGGCGTATAAATATGGATTGACCAGAATTATACTCTTTAGGTCGAAGTTTGACTTGTTGTCATTTCTTCGATTTGCGTCTCATCTATTGTGTCACCGACCTGACTTTGGTCTTATAATCATTCGGGGTCTGGATCGACCTTTGGACATCTTTTAGAGTGATCGACCTGTCGGTAGGTCATTTATGATTTTCGATATGTGCCTTCAATTCTTTTAATCCTTGGTTATTTTCTGGAGTAATCGATATGTTAGTAGGTTGTTTAAACCAACTTTTGTTTTGTAGTCCCTTCTTTCTATCGTGGACCTCTGATGATATGGTTTCCGTTTCTCATATCGTTTTATGCATATGGCCTTCTCAAATCTATTCCCTCGACCTAGTCTAGTGAGGTTTATAGACCATGTATGTCACATTTATATCTGAATTTTCCTCGCATACACAATTCAGTCGATTTCTTATCTTATATTTTATCTCTTTGGTTGTAATTCGAGCTATTTTTATCTTTGTGGGCGATTTTTCCAGGGTGGTGGAAGCAACATCGAACTATAACGTATGATATACGATTATTACTTCGGGGTACCTGTCCAATGTTTGTTCTATGTTGTCAGCTGCTGATTCGGAGCTTAGGGCAATTAGTCTTATCTTCTGCTGCTCTCTCACCAGGATGGGTCCTTTTTGTCTTTAGCTCTTTATAGCATATCTTTTATTTAGTTGAACTCATACGACTAGGCGGACCATATATTTCCTTTTGAAGTTATTCAACTAACCTTTTCGAGATATAAGATTTTGAGCAATGCAAAAAATTTAATTAATTTTTCACTTATAATATTTCTGGTAACATCTTATGTTTCACCAGTTCTTTGGTGAGTATTTTAATACTTCACTTCGCTTTTAATGAGTATTTTCTTACTTCATTTTAATGATAGAGTGGGCATCTTCTGCCTTCACTTCGATCTAAAGGAGTATCAAGTGCTTCAATTCTTTTAAATGAGTATCTAGTATTTCATTTTTTTTCCTACGACTCAGTGAGTATGACTATACTTCACTCTATCTTGGAATTTATTCTTGTGCTTCAGCGGTTTCTCTACAAGTACTCCTGCACTTCTCTGTTTCTCTATATGAGTTCCAGAACACCTATTCATCTCAAGAACTCCAGGTAGTAGACTACCTATCTATAAATGTAAAATAAAACTGTAATGTAAAATATTACGTTTTTCTGTAAAAGTGGTAGATAATGTATTTCAATATAGCATCCGCCCATTGGGCTACCACCATTTTTTCCCGGTAGTGAAATCGACCTGTTTTAGATCTTTAGTTAAAAAAAAAATCCTGGTACTAGAAGTTACAACTGTTAATAATATTTCTTTAAATGATAGATATTGTATGGGTAACTTAGCTCTTCCCATAAAAAATTGTTCAACTTGTTGGCGCCCCGACCTATCTTTTTTTTCTAGAGATGACATACGAGCCTTCCTAGATCACTGGAATTTTTCCAAGCTTTTACTCTGGGCTTCTTTGCAGTACTTATCTGAGCACTAGATCTCCAGGATGAAACTATATGGGTTTTACAGCTTTCTGTTTTTTCCTCATGTTTCTCTGATGCTTTCTAGCCGAATCATAGTTTTTTCTCTTTTCATATCGACCTCTTCTAGGCTTTTGAAGATGAACTCATTGTTTACTTAAGAATTGACTGCTAACATCCTTGCATTGGGAAACTTCAATTTGATGGGTAATTATTGCCTCCATTCTGAATGCTAATGAAAAGGGCGATTCAAATGTAGAGATTCTATTTGTCGACCTGTAATCCGATAACACTTCATGGACAATATCATCCCACATGCCTTTTGCAGCTCCCAACTTCTTCTTTATGTTTGCCAACATGGTTTATTTGGAGATTTCTGCCCGACCTTTACCTGGAAATAATATGGTGTACTGAACCTGCATCTCAAATCACAGTTCAAAGAATTTCAAATATAAATCTTTTTGATCATAGTCAGAGACTTTTAGATATAAGTTTTTCAGATCATAGTTCAGAGACTTTGGGATATAAATCTGTAGTTATTAGATAAAGCTTAGAGATAGGAGGTATGAGTTGTTAATTATAAGATGAGAATTCGAGGTCCATAGAGTTGTAACCTCTTCTCCCCTCTTTCTTTTTTATTTAAATAAAAAGAGAAAGATTTTGAGATTAAGATTTTACTTTTGCTAGATGTTCTCTCTTCCGCAGAACGACTAATTTGAATTTTGGACCGCTGTCTGCTACTAGTGCCATTGACATTCCAAACCTGTATATTATATGTTCCCAGCAGATAAATATCTGAACATCTTTTTCTGTGATTGTGACTACAACTTTTGCTTCAACCCACTTTCAAAAGTAGTCTGTAGCAACTATAAAAAATCTTCTACCACCTGGAGCCTATAACATTCAGGTGTTTTTAAGATCAGAGATTCCCAATTGCTACTCATTTCAGTATTGTGTTATGGGAAGCTCTGAGCAGTAAGTCGATATGTTTAATCATTTAGGAGTGAGCTATAGTGTAGATACTTTACCGTTGTGAATAGTCCAATAATCTCCAGTGCCCGTTGGATGAGTTGGCCATTTAGATATTCACACGTTCTCTAACCTATCCTCTAGTTCTATCAGAGGTTTCGTTAGAAAATGTATAAGGATTCGATCATTTTACTGTAAAAACAAACCGAAAAAACAAAAACAAAAAAAAAAACATAAAAGTAAAACTCCAACCATTTTGACAAATGCAACTTAGAGCATATTTTGTTATTAAAACATTAGTAGTTGGAGTTTGTCTTTTTTATAATCCTAAAAGTACGATAATATTGAAGTCTAAGTTTCCGGAGGATGCCACACCAAATTATTCGCGTAGGAAATACACCACAGCCACTAGAAATGTTCTTAGATTTAGAGAGTTTTGTGAGGATTCGATAAAAGTTTTAGATTTTTTTTTCTTTTGAAGCAATAGTTTTAGGTGGGAATTAAGTGTTTGACCCTCTCCTCACTCTTTCTTACTCTAGTGATTCGGGGATTGAAATTTATTTAAAAAAATTAAAACCACTTTACTGAAATGATCCCTAAAAAAGAAGGAGGGTCGTACGAATAAAGATGTTTGATGATGTCATTAAAAAAAATTAACAGCAAAAATAACCTAATGTGTAAAACATACTAAAATTTGACATAAACTCTATTCTATAAGGGTGTAGTCAAACCAACTTAAATATAACATATATCAAAAATCATACACATGAATTTGACAAATTTTATATATTTGGCAAGGATTTTGAAATACCTACGCAATGAGCATAAATACAAGTATCAAATATTCGTTTTTTAGAATTTTTTATTCCTTAAAATTTGTTTAAGTTTTTTCTCTTATTTTTTAGTGTGAAGATATTGTCCACATAATTTTTTAGCGAACAACTATTATTTATAGTGTTTTTTTAGTGCGCGAATATTATCCACAATTTTTCTTTAATGTGCAGCTATTATTCACAGTGTTTCTCTAGTGTGCAGCTATTATCCACAATGTTAATTAACCTTCCATATAATTGTATACACTATAGTATGTATATTACTAGCCATTAACCAGTGCCCTAACGGCACGGGTCATGATGTTCGTTCATTTTTAATATATCGCACAATTGGTGTCCCGAATACTTATCAACTCCTTATGATTTAATATGGATTTGTCATAAAAAAAAAATTGGGATTTTCCTCTTTTTTTTCTTGTTTTTTTCCTTTAATATTTTACAGTCAGAGATTTGCTCAAACGAAAGAAATATAATCTTAACTTCCAGTCACTTTTTTATTTAGGTTCATTGCTTATAATGAGATAATGCTCTACATGAACATGGAAGTTTAAATATTTTTTGGAAATATGTCGTCAACAGCGCTCATCTCAGTGAAATCAATATCGTTCATAAAAGCCTCCCCATGCTCCTATTTCTCTCCAGCTGACTCATCTATCATGGTCATCTTGTCGATCCTCCAAATAGGAATAAAATAGTATTTTTTTGCATTGAACGGATGGTACAAACTCTCCAATGTGACATGAAAATGTTTAAAATGTGTACCCATTACCTTTTCGAAGGGATTGTATATATGCGAACCTCTGCCATTAAATCTTCAACAAAGTATTGTGCCCAGCAGTTCGTCTCAACGAAGGCTTTGGTAACTTCAAAAGTCTTGGACATTTTATCACTTCCATTTGTTCCTACCTTCACTTGGAATACAATCTGGCGACACATTACCTCATAAAGAACCTTGAACACATATTGTACTCCCTGATCCTATTTCAAATTAATAGGTTGTCAATAGATCCTTTACCAAAAGTTGACATCTTCTACGTTGAATATTTATAAGAAAAAAATATGGTATTGTGGACCGTTGCTTTCTAAGATTGTAGTTTTCAAAATTGGCCTCTTCAAGTCCTACGGTTTTCTAAGTTTATATATCCTGTTTTTTTTTAACATTTTAGTTAGCCATATTATGTTTGTTACTAACTTTAAACTTGATGTCATCTTCTACTGTGAACTTTATGTGATTTCAGAATCGAAATAGTTATACCTCTTTCATTCGTATCAAGTAATCCGTTGTATATCCCAACAATTATTTTACAACAATTTATTTCCTTTGGCGTTTCCGGACCATCAGTAGCCATTATTGTCAAACGCAATCTGTCTAATTTTTGTTGATGTTATGTATTTGCAATGTTCATTTTTATTAAATAAATAGATTGTAGAAAAACTGAAAAAAAAAGAACATAAGTATTACATCGGGTCTAAGTTACTATATCCAAAATACTCCGGACACTGCTTCTGGTGCCTTGTTTCCTCAAATTCCTCGTTGCATTCTAGACAGTACATGCAACACCAATCATTTGCGAAGTGATCTACTTGCGCAAGTGTGGTCAATGTATCCCTTACCTGTAATAATAATAACGACACGTCAATTTTTTTCAATAGATTTGAATTGTACCTCAATCTTAGAGTTCACCTTCTTCTCACATAACATAGCAATTGAGGAAGGACAAATCTTGACCACTCTTTACATAGGCAGAGTTGGCCAAATTATGTTTTGCAATTTTCTTACGTGGAAATTATTATTAATCCATATTTTAGTCGGCTGCTATCGAAGACGATCTAATTAGTCCTATAGAAAGTTAATCTTAAATTTTTGACCTTATTTCTTGACCAAATTATTGAAGTATTCTCAGTCATGTTCTGCTTTGTGTGATCTACCCATCTGTATCTACTATACCTTCCAACCCAGTGAATGAAACCTATACATATTGATCCTTAATTTGATATTGTTGATTTGTAATCAAGAGGTCGCATGATTTGAGAATGTAAAATATAAAAAATATTCTATAAACATCGGAGGATAAATTTAGATTTATCATTAAGAGTTTTTTATGATGATTTTGATGAACAAACATAATTTTCAAATAAATATTTTAGAATTAAAATACATTTTCTCGATCAATAAGGTTTTATATCGGGAATTAAGTGAAAGTTGTTGTCTTTGTAGGTAATTGTCGCGAAACAACTCGAAATTGGTGGCCTTTCAGGAAAAATAATGTAATGGTACTCTAGAGAGCGATAATGTTCTCTTACGCAGGTACACCAATTGCCTTTATATAATACGGATACCGTTTCAGTGATCCAACAGTCATGATCATATTGTCTTATACGTTCCGGTATCATCCTCAAAATATTTGGTTTTTGTTCTTATCAATCGTGCTAAAAACAACCAATTACATCTTTCACAATACAATGTTGCATGTTTTGTGAAGATCTTTTTTTTTACTCGGTCAATAAAACTCACCAAAAAGCAAAAACTATTATTATCCACTACTATTACTAACATCCACCACCATAAAAACCATCCACCGCCACTATTTCTTCCACCATTCACAAACATCCACCATTGTTTATACTAAACCCTACTTCCACTACCACCATTAGAATTAATATAGTTTTTAGTAAAATTATTTATTAATAAAATTATGTATTTTATGTTAGATTATTAAAGGGACATTTATAATAGAAATTTAATTAATCATTATGAATACTCAATGAGACACTAATTAATAAAACATTTAAAAATGGTTAAGTTGAACAAACCCCAGCGGTAAATTTATCTTTGCCAAGAACAAATCCTGACCACTCTTTACATAGACAAATCGATAATAAATAATTTCATATGTCCTGATCTTGATTCGTGTCGTTCGTTTAGTTATTACATAAAATGGCAATTGATTGCACCAATTTTTTAAAAATGGACATGTGTTTTATCGAGTTTATTTCAATATTAGAATGATCAACCACGTTTTATACTTTATAATATAACGTTACATATTTTGTGGTGTTACGGAATTAGCATAATATGTTTTTGTTCACTAATACCCGCCACCACCATAAAACCATATGAATCCATTTTTTTTAATCCATTACCACCTAGTGGCAGAGCCAAGGGTTGACTAACCTGGCTCTAACCCCTTAAATTTTTAATAACTACATAAATTTTTTAGTTTATTTTATAAATAGTATTTTGTCCATATATATTTATGGTTTAGTTCACCAAAGTTTACATGTTTCTTTTAAAAAAAAAAAGTAGGCCTCCTTAATGTCATTTTTTGACTCCACCACCCCCACCATCACTGCCGCCCACCCATGTAGGTTGTTGGACGCAATTTAATTCTCAATCACAAATTCCATGTACGAGGTATAGATTGAACAAAATGTCGTCAATTGATTAGTTTCATTGTTTTTTTTCCGTGTATATATTATTTTTTGTATTGCAATCAATTTTATTTTAAATTAAAAAATCTTGATTTATACGATACAGTACCAAAGATAACAGGTGTACCATTTGGGTGATCCAACTACGATCAATAAAATATTATCTTGCATGATATTATCCCTAAAATATATTGGTACCTTCATTTATCAAAAGTGTTAAAAACAACAAACCACATCTTCCACACTACGATGTTATCGATGTTGTAACGACAACATAAAATTAATATTGTCCATCACTATTCACCAGTACTCATCGTCACTACTTCTTCCACCACAAACCAGGGGCAGAGCCAGGATTTTGAGGAAAGAGGGAGAAAAAATTCTTGGCAAGTTTGATACATGTGAAAAATGGACT
Source organism: Papaver somniferum (assembly GCF_003573695.1). Lineage (NCBI taxonomy): Eukaryota > Viridiplantae > Streptophyta > Magnoliopsida > Ranunculales > Papaveraceae > Papaver > Papaver somniferum. The sequence goes on along the minus strand of NC_039368.1, from coordinate 25,027,237 downwards.
TTGTATCACATTTTACGATAAAAGAACAAAAATAAATATAATTGTGCTTGGTTCCGCCCTTAACCACCACTAATATTTCGGCCTCCACCTCTTCTACTACTCATTGTCGCCAAAAATGTCTATTGATATTATTTATCAAAATTACTTATTAATAGAAATAAATATTATAATTAATTAAGAAAACATTTATAATTAAAAATGATTAATCATTTATTTTGTTAGTGAAACACTAATTAATAAAACACTTTTATAATGAATAGATTATTTATTATGTGCAATCAGTGAAACACTAATTAATAAAACAATTATGATATTTAAGTTGAACAAACCACCACCGTTGAATTATCTTTTCTATTAATTCCAACCAAGGTGGAACACTGGTCAGAGGCCACTCTTATGACACAATAGGTCATGAGTTCGAACCTCCCCGTTATAATTTTTGAAAATCCATATCTTGACTTGAGTTTTCATTTTTCATTCATAATATTGGAATTAACGCCACACGTGTGAGATGTAAGGGGTGGTCTGAGAAACCACAACCCTTGATTTATCTTTGTCTGGACAAATTCTAACCAACACTAACAAAGGCAAACTTAGCGTAGCTTTGTTTTGTACTAATGACTATAGGAGTTAAAAAATATATATGATGTAAGGGGTGGTCTGAGAAACCACGACCCTTGATTTATCTTTGTCTGGACAAATCCTAACCAACACTAACAAAGGAAAACTTAGCCTAGCTTTGTTTTGTACTAATGACTATAGGAGTTAAAAAATATATATGAAAAAACATATGCACAATCGGTCAAAACAAGAAAATGAGTTTTGAAAACCGTCTTTTAAAGATGAACAAACACATTAATATGAAGTTGTGTACAAATTATGCACAATTAGAATATGTGCAGGAAATATGCACACCTAGAATCTGTGTAGAAAATATCCACAATTAAAAGATTATTTTGGTCTTTCCATAATAATAATTATTCCAGGGTCGTGAGAATAAGTTACATGATTATTTCTATGATTCTAGAATCTGTGCAGCAAATATCCACAATTAAAGGATTATTTTGGTCTTCCCATAATAATAATTGTTTCAGGGTCGTGAGAATAAGTTACATGATTATTTCTATGACCAAAAATCTGTGCATCAAATATCCACAATTAAAAGGTTGTTTTGGTCTTTCCATAATAATTATTGTTTCAGAATCGTGAGAATAAGTTACATGATTATTTCTATGATCCTAGAGCCTAGAAAAAAGTAAGACCCACATTTTTTTTAGGGTTATAAGAATAAATAACCCAAGTTTTAGGTGTTTACGGGTTTCTTTAGTTAGTGTAATTATCAATTACCGCCACTTTTTCTTACGAAATATTTGATGCCACATGGCACAATGTTACGCTTGTGCAAATAGACCCATTTGCCAAATGAGTGCAACCATCTCATCAAGCATTACTTTGTCTCTTTGTTTTTTGTTTTTTTCTTTTAGGTCGGGATGAGGACAACTAATAAACCTTGTGTGGTTAAAAGAGAAGTGATGGGTTAAATTGTTGATTTTGTGGTTGGAAGTTTGGAACATGGTGTGTAAATACTTGGTCGTTCTTTTTGGAATTCTTATGTCGTTTTGTCTCCCACTATGGCATTATGTGCACGGTGCCCCTTCCTTTTGCTTGGATGCGAGTCTTGTCGTTACCATTTTATTTTGTTCGTCAAACGGGTACGATATTTACAAAACGATATCATCGTCGGAGAGAGCTTTTAACGGTGTTACCGGTGGTTACGGAGTTATGATTAGATTGGAATAATGGCCTATTTTTAGTGTTGTTTGTGAAATTCAGGGATCCAATTAATTTACTTTTCATTTTTTCCTTAAATAAAAACAGGGATAGATTTTATTCGATCACAAAGAATTTGCAGGAAATACATGACAAATACATCTTTTTTTTCTTTTGATAATCAAATCATTAGTATTTCATTTCAAATAAGAAACGTTACACAATAGTTTTTAAGAAAAAACGTAAATAAATTGCAAAGAGAAAGAGCGATCCACAACGGTAGCACCCAAATCTTGTATGTAGAGATTGGAGAAGGAATAGTAGTCGAAATCATAATTCGACCATTTTGATTGACTTTCTTCTTGAAAAGAGATACTGATTTTCCCAAAAACTCATGCATAGCGAGCGAGAAATTTTTTGATGGGGGCGTTTTTTGAAGGGGGCATGGGGGACAAATGATATGTTGACACATGTCTTTGAAATTAATGAATTATGTTTCCAGAAATATAAAAGAAATGTATTTTTGGAGAGAGTATTTTTGGAAACATAATTCATTAATATCAGAGACATGTGGCAACATATCATTTGTCCCCCATGCCCCCTTCAAAAAACGCCCCCGTCAAAAAAATTCTCGTAGTGAGAAGCCCGTAAACCCTAGATTTATTATTCTGTTGAAGAAGAATTTGATCTTACCTCCGTCAAATCGCCGATGTACTTGTATCCAACAAACCAAATCACGAACAAAACTATAAAATGAAACGCTATCAAAAGTGCATATAAAATCGCCCTAATAGCGAAGAAAAAAATCGCTCTAATAGCGAAGAAAAGAATCACTCTAATAGAGAAGAAATTTATTAAAAATAACTAAATAGCTCCTAAAAACAAATAATCTTTGCTCAGATCTAATCTTTTAAGAAGATGATGAGTTTTCTCAAAGCTTTTGAGAAGGGGTGAGAAAAGAGAGAGGTTACAAGAGAAGGGGGAAGATGATATATTATTTTTTTGGAAACTAACAAATACATAAATAAATTAAATAAAAATCAGAAAAGTGAAAGAAACTAAAAACCAAACAAATCAATTCCAAATCCAAAAGTCAAAAAAAAAAACAAGATAAACCGATGGTGCCTTAATTCAGCATTAAGCTTCCCTTTACTAAAGCACTAGCCCTACTCCCACCACCAGTAGTACTACAATTTCTAACATTGAAGAGCATCTGAAGCAAACACCGTGAATACCATAAAACTATTATCACTAAATCTACCCAATACCCATCATTACCACGTGAAGCAAATTACTATTAGCTGCTAAACAAAAATTCGAAAAGGTATCTCAATGTAGATTCTCAGACGGCGGTATCATATTTGAATTGGTCTGGTGGAAATGTTCCATATAGGCCGATCAATGCAGTAGTGATGGTATTAGCAATAGGGATATTAGGTTCCTTTATCCTACCACCTAATTACTTATCATATATCTTACCGCTTAATGTTTTTGAGCACAATTCCAAGTTCATTTGCCAACATTCACGAACTCAAAAACCATTTTATGGAATGCTTGCAATATATTCTCAAAGTTTAATCGTCGGAAGATCATATATTCTCAAAATCGTTTACTCCTTTTTTAAACAGTTCATAACAAAACGAGTTAAAAGATTAATCCATGAGGACATATGAGATAATATTTGAAGTAGCTAATGTCGAACACATGAATAGACTACTTCAAAAGCTAACTTTTCCTTCTTAAAACAATAAGAATAAATTCGACAAGAAGTTAACTAGAAACAAACCAGAATCTACATATTAGTTAATATAGATACCTATCAGAGATTTCAGAGACGCGACATCCTCAAAAGCCCATTTTCAGTTCCGATTATAGAAGTTCTTGATCTTTCTTAGCAACAACCAATTGATCAAACACTACTTAAATCTCTCGTAAGATTTCCAACCAACTCATAAGACATCTCAACATGATTTTCTTTTCCATGTTCGTGAGCAAAATAATAAGATTTTATAATATGATATTGAAAAAACTCAATAACGTCATCAGTAGCAACAACTTCTTCTATTTTTTTCTCTTCTTTCATTTGTGCAATTGGTGATACAGAGAGTATCCATGTCTTATGAGGTTTTAGCAGACAATCTTGCGCACACACTTGCATAAAAGAATACTCCAAATGTATTTTTTTAGTTTCTTAAGTTGGAGAAACATGAAATAGAGTTCTTTCCAAAGGAAAACACTTAACATAAATAGGAGTTCAAACGATTCCTATGTTGGTTCTGAAACCTTTCAAAAAGGTCAATCTTGCCCTCAATGTCAAAGACTTTGTCAAGATGCAAAAAGGCCCATTGGGTTAAGGGACAATCTGTAATTAGAAGAAGGTAGGTGAACTAAAAAAAAGAAGGGAAAAATAAATACTTGAGGGGCTCCGATCAGGTACAATATTTTAGAAGTATTCAGTAGATATTTTTCGTTCTAGCGTATTAAATTTAAGTATCAATATTGTGGTTAGATAGTTATTTCTAAGAGCAAAAATTCCATATTAGCTTGTTAGGTAAAAATTCCCATGGGTCTTGTTCACATATCTTACTTAGGAGTCAGATAAGCAGATGAAAATCCACATAATAGCATAAAATGGGTTGATATCCACATGAATTCATTACTTTTTGGACTCACTATTAGCGATGTGATAACACCAAGAGAAGGAATAATGAGTTACAGTTTAAGGTGCAAGGAAGACAATAATTGTTGTTAAAAGATTTAGTCATTACACCAACACGCACAAAAGGTCAGATAACTGATTGTATGGTAGACACTCTTCATGGAGCATAATCAACAGTTAGGATGACAATTGATGTATCCTTTTTGTCATGGATTTATATATGCTTCCAACGAAAGTATCACCTGAGCATATATAAGATCTCATCATATCACAACAAGGAAGATAAATATTCCATGTATATTTTGTGCATTCATTCCGGATGTTGAGAAGGAGGGTGCAAAAAATAACACTATCCAATTGTGTTGTGATCAGCATGTTTTGGATCATCATATATCATGAGATCGTTTGCCTTAAATTCTTGTTTAAGTTTAACTATACCAACCTTAATCTTGTTTGACTTTGTGGAAGAACTACAACTAAGAGAAAGAGTATACTTACCTGAGATAGGCACCCTTTTTGCCCTTTTGATACTACATCTCAACTTTTGATGAGAAATTTATATTCAATTTTTTTTCTATTTCTTTAATAATATTATTAGAGTTTCCGGTTAAGGGTGAGATAGTTCAATTGTGATGATGAATCATTGAGGAGGTATTTTTCGAAGAACAAGTTTTTTTTTGTTTTTTTTTATAGTATCCATATCTGTCTCACTACACTTGGTAATTGCAACACCTCTCAGAATCTGATGCAAGGATTTTTGTAAATCAATAATTCTCTTGTTTTCAAGTCATGATAAATAATCCTTAAAAGAATGTCATTTCATCCTACAATAATGACTGGACCCTTTACCATTGTTGGAAATATAGAAAGAAGTTTCATATGTGGATAATTCTTTTTCGATTGTTTAATGCACGGTTTCAGAGTATGAGCTTTCTTACCACACTGGGAGGTAACAAGATCAGTTTTAACCTTGTTGAGTGATGCGGAGACTGCTTTACTAAAAGGTATTGGATCTTTCTTCTTGTCAGTGTATTGAGTATTATAAAGATTCGTGTTCCTCACAAGACACATGATAGAACAAGAACAAGTATCTTTCACTCGACCACAAAATGGTTTCAGTATATATATCTTTTTCTTAATCTCTTCAATATTTGAAAGTAATTGAATAAGATCTTCTCCTGAGTCGTTGAGTATCATTCTCTCCTTCATCCTTTTGTTGAGAATATTATTAGTTATTTCTTTCGATTGAAGCAATTTATCTAAAAAACCGATTCTTTTCAGAAGAGCAGAATAGGTAGAAGATCATTTTTCATAGAACGAATCAGCAATTGCACTTATATCTTTTGAAATAAATTATTATAAAAGTTAATGAACTTGTTATGTGACTGATTTCTGGGATTTCCTGGAGATATGCTTTGTTGGACTCCCAAAAAGTTTGAGTTTTCATAGAAAGAAATCTTCTTTCCATAGGTGTTATTAATTTTGGGTAGTACGTATAATGAGTTTTTCCTTAGTAAATTAAAAACCATGCATTTACTCAATGAGGATTGGTTTAGATCGTTATAAACACATATTTATTAGGTCTAACCGTGTTTACCTTCTCTAATACTAATTGAAAAGGAGATTGTACCAAGTACACCACCAACTTTTTCGTTCGGCAACATGTATGGAAAAAACCTAATACAATCACAAGTAGGTCAAAGTAAAGACCCTTGAGAAGGATTGTATGTAGAATTCTTCTTCCTTTCTTCCATAATAAATATGTGTAGACCAAATGTCCATTTACCTGATTGTGTAGAATAGCTCTTGGAAGCTCTCAAAAGTCAATATCCAAGATCATTATAGTCGTATCTGATTTCTAACAAGTATGAATTGAACAAGAACAAGTCTTTTTTTTTTTTTAGCTTAGATAGTAAGTATTAGCTTATCATCTTCTAATCATGCTTAAGATATACACTTATTGGATATTAAGCATGCTTTATATAACATTAGTTAGTAGTTACAAGTTACAAAATATGTTGATATATAACTTATTTTGTATTTAGGATCACATGTTCTACATCTATAAGCAATAACATGTTCATTAGACAGAAAAAACACGCTTTACACTAATATCATTATGTTTAACTACAACTAATACATGTTTATACATGCAACATACTTAAGATCATATTTAATACAAACAAAACATACTCCCTCCGTCCCACTGTTAAGTGACCTAGTTCAAATTTGCACAATTTTTAAGGCAAGCAATGGAAAAGAATATTTTTAAGCATATTTTACAATTATACCCTTATAGATAATAATTAGTGAAATTTTGAAATGATTTATCTCTCAAATTACACCATTGATGTTCGCAAACTTTATACCATTGAAAAGGATTTTAAAACACCTACGTAACGAATATAAATATGCCTATCAAATTATGCATATTTCATATATTTCTTATAATCAATTAAAAGGATAATTTAAGTAATATCTCCTTGTTTAGTGATATAGGTCACTTAACAATGGGACAAAATCTAAAAGTAAATAGGTCACTTAATAGGGGGACGGAGGGGGTAATAAACAAGGAACAATATAGTCTATGGGTACTTGTCTTTAGCTTATTGAAAACCATACAAGAGTCAATAGTAGATACCTTGAGTTCCTTTAGAAATAGTAGATTATAGGAATAGCCCCCACAACTGACATAGGACTCAACGATACCATTTTGCAAATAGTTTCTCATGAATTTATTGGTGTGACGCTTCATTTAAAAGTATAGCATGTTGATACCTTAGTATAAGTCTTATTCATGTTAGGTTTTTTTTTCTTTATGTAGACAATCACTTATAACAAAAATTCTAGTTTAAGATCTTTAGTTGAAATTTCATCCACTTCTTTCATCCTTATTTTTCTAATGACAAAAATATTTTAAATAAGACTAGAAGGGAGTCCACCTTCGACTGCATAAACATGTGTCACCACTCAGCCATCATGAGGTGGACACATCCTTTAATTTTATAAAATAAACTAGTATACCACTTAGTGCATTAACTTTTATGTACTTGGCCTTATGTACAAAATACCCACAAAATAGAAAAGTCTTGCCTTTAGCCTATGATTTAAACCTTAAACACACACTTGGTTAAAATTAGACTAATCATGTTTAATTAAATTACCTATAATTTGCTTCTTAACCATAAAAAAAATCTAACTATAAGACTTAAACTATCTAGATTGATTCATTAATGATTTGTGTTATTCTTATTATAAAGATAAACAATACAATGTGGAAAAGGAAAAACAAAGGACACCAAAAAGTTTGTTAACAAGGAAAACTACACCTGCAGAAAAACCACGGTATCTCGTCCACCATGAACATTATACTGTATTAAACTGCTACTAACACTAGCCTACTATCAAGACTTCGGAATGGAATATAGTCGAGACCGAATTAAACCTTCAAGAAATTCAGCTGCATCCGTGTTCCTTACATCTCTTGAACCTTGCTAGATTTTATGCATTTGATTTCCTTAGATATCGTTCTTTATAACCTAAGAGTTGCTTCAACCTCAGTGAAGACTTCTGGTACCTATCTGTCTCTAATAGATAAGCCTATTTGATTTTTCTTGTGATATGTTTCAAAATAGGTTTAGAAATATGTTTGCAGCAGACAAAGTCCAAAAAACCTCATGAATTTGAAAAACTTACACTCAGTTAGCTAAGAAGCCTGGATTACGAACCACCTCCCAAGAACAATCAAACAAATAAAAGAAGAGTTTAGATATCTATCTTGAGGAATCCCAAAGTCTGAGATGAAGAGAACTTTGTGATTTCTGTTCATCTCATTCCTGATCCAAGATTATGAAAACATCAAAGATCAATAAAAACAAAATCCGGATTCAAGAATTATCAGGAAAAGATACCCTGAGCGGGCTTCACGAATCGCTAAGTAGAGTTTTCAAATTCGTAACTTGGAATACAGTTCTATGAAGATCCTAGGTTATAAAGGATGACTCTAGCTTTGCTACTAGGACACAAGAGTGATAGGGAAATAAAAAAATCTTGTTGCAAGAGTCTCGCTATTTATAAATTTTCAAGGTTATGTGCATCTATGAATTCAAACTAAGAGCTTCTCCAATGGAATGTATGTGAAGATAAATGTCTAAATCCACATAGGATAGACATTCATTTTCCCTAAAATTCTTCTGCAACCACAACTTCATAAATCAATGTGAAGATGATATATCATAATTTTTGTTAGACATCCTCAAGGTGACTATCTAGTTTTAGACATTCACCTTGAGGATGTCAAACTATACTAGTAAGCTTTTTGTTAACTAAAACTAATCCCAATATATTATATGACCATTTTTAGCTCTACTAAAATCTTAAAATTACTAAATTAAATTTATATTTAATCAAAAAAGAATCACAAACAACACCATTGGAGATGAATTATTTTTTCCTAAACTTTAGAAAAATTTGGAATGAGGATGTCTATGTATTGTTTCTGTTGCCACTTAGGAAACACGTAAAAAAAATCATTGGAGAAGCTCTAAGATAGTTTGAGATCAAGGAAAACAATTTCCCAGTTTAGATGAAATTCTTACAAGGAATTCATGTAAGCATGTGAAAAGTTCTCCTTAAAATTACATAGAAGAATATGCATTATGGTCTGTGGTTCTGAAACCGTGCATAATGATAGTTCATAACGGCTAAGTAGCCCTTGAACTTATAAGCGCTAAAGGTGTTCAATAATACTCAAGACTAAACAATAATCCACAAGACCAAAATGATTTTGAATAAAGTTGTCTTATAAGTGTCTATGAGAGTTTTAGCAAAGTGAATATAGTCATATAGAATAGTTCGTGTACTTTTGATAACACTGGAACTATATAAGTTTGCAAACCACTGGCAGTTCGCGAAGTCAGACCCAAGGGGTTTGAAAACCGGGCTTGATAACCTTGGCAGTTAGCAAATCATATTTAAGGGATTTACAAACTTGCTTGGAAAACCTACCACAAATTATTTAACTTAGATGTAAAGGGTTCGCAAACCAGGTTTACAAACCTCTACGTTCTATGTATGACATTGGTTTTACAGACAAGTATGTGTACCCTGCACCAAGTAGTTCAAAGTCTCTCATAATAAATTTGAAACATTCCCAAAAGCTATAGACAATATGCATTGTTGCTTGGGCAATTTCCAAATGATCAAATTGAAACAAAAATAATTTGTGAACAATAAGTTTCTCTAAGTAAGATTGCTAAGGATCTATGAGCATCCGTTGCTTGAATCATATTTCGAGAGTTTAACCAAGATAATCTTGAACTTGAAATTTATTCTTTACAATATTAAATCTACTAAAAACACACGACATAGTCTCATAACTGAAAATGGGGGGGGGGGGGTACAACAACCTCACCCAATATTTCGATTAGCAATCTGTATGGACTAACTCAAATATACTTTCTAGAGAATCAACTAGACAGTCAGACCCAATCTAGAGAAAAGTATATCGAGGAGTTAATATCTCAATCTCTTGATTTGATCTTTACTCAAGCAAATAGAAATCTGCGAGTCTTTATCAAATACAAGGATTAAAACTTGGATAGTACCAAAGACCAATATCCAAGGATCAATCAATTTCCAATCATCAACCAAAGGTTGGATTTCACAGTTGATCGACACAACGCACAACCTGTGATAATTCAATTATATAACAAAATATAATACGGAATAGAAATAACACAAACACCGGAAGTTTTGTTAACGAGGAAACCACAAATGCATAAAAACCCCCGGACGTAGTCCAGATTAAACACCACACTGCATTATGCCTCTACAGACACTAGCCTACTACAAACTAACTTCGGTCTGGACTGTAGTTGAACCCTAATCAATCTCACACTGATTAAAGGTACAGTTGCGCTCCTTACGTCTCTGATCCCAGTAGGATACTACATACTTGATCCCCTTAGCTGATCTCACCCACAACTAAGAGTTGCTACGACCCAAAGTCGAAGACTTGATAAACAAATCTGTCTCCCACAGAAAAGTCTATGGAATTGAATAAATCTGTCTCCCACAGAAATACCCAAGAGTTTTTTTTCTGTCTTTTGATAAATCAAGGTGAACATGAACTAATTGATAAACCAGACTTATATTCCCGATGAACAGCCTAGTATTATCAATCACCTCAAAATAATGTAAATCGTATAGTAGCGAAACTAGATATTGTGGAATCACAAACGATGAGACGAAGATGTTTGTGATTTCTTTTTATCTTGCCCTATCGGAGATATAATCTCAAGACAATTATTCAATTGAACTCGTACGATAGAAAATGGAAAGATCAGATCGCTCAACTACAAGAAAAGTAGTTTCGTCTGGCTTCACAATCCCAATGAAGTCTTTCAGTCGTTAACCTACAGGGTCTCGAGAATAAACCTAAGGTTAAAGGAGAATCGACTCTAGCAAACCAACTAGTATCACACAGGAGGTGTGGGGATTAGTTTTTCCAGATGCTAGATGTCTCCTTTATATAGTTTTCAAATCAGGGTTTGCAATCTAAGTTACCTTGGTAACAAAGCATTCAATATTCACCATTAGATGAAAAACCTGATTCAACCAAGCTAATATCTTTCAACCGTTAGATTGAAACTTAGCTTGTCACACACACAAATGAAATATATTCATTTAGGTTTGAGTAACCGTACTTAAACATGTACACTTAGTTGGTTCACAAATAGTTAACCAGTGGTTACCATATGAGCACTTTCATATTAACCGCATTCATCTTTCTCATAACTAGTTCAAATGACTCATAAGAACTAGTTGAAGAGTTGTTGAATTGCTTAGGTCTTTATTCATAGACACAATTGAAACAAAATCGGTTTGGTCCACTTGAGTCAATTCATGAACAATATAGCCACAGTTTGCAAAGATTGCTTTCCTTATAATTTATTGTTTTAAGTTCACGAACTACCGATTTGAGATATCACCAGTTTGAGTACGCGTACCTTAGCTACCGATTTGAGTTTAAAAATCAACAGAAATTTTCGGTTCGAAAACTCCCGTGAGTACACGTACGGGTACGCGTACCTAAGGTGACTGGTTTACTAGTTTGCAAACTTACAAACTCCAGCAGAAATTTTCGGTATGAAAACTTCCGTGGGTACGCGCACGGGTACGCTTACTCAACTTGTCTCCTTCACCAATGCCGCGTGCACACATATGCATGCACTTGGCTTCCGGCACATGGATTTATACACTAATGTGCGAACACACTATATATGCTTATATCCATAGATGGTAATCTCAACTCTACATTTCAATCATTGAAACATTCTTCTATAATGTTATAACAATCGCTATTCACGACTATCATCATCAAAGCTATTTTCAAGATTAAAACGTCATCATGACTTTCGTCACGGGTAAAGATGAAAATGGTTAAAGCGAAATCTTACCAACACATATTTCGAAAAAAGATAGGCGAGTAAACTCGGATCGAAATAGAAAATGTGTATGTATGAAAACTATCATACTTATACGACTTTGTCTCAAGAGTATGAGATAGAATAGACTTTTGAGTGATAGATAAGTTCAAGTCTCCACATACCTTTTATTCGGATGAAATTCCACCGGTTCCTCGAGTAGTTCTTCGTCTTCGTAAGATGATCGTCATGAAGTCTGGAGCTTCAACTACACTTGACTATCCTAGACCTTGACTTAGTCATAAGTAAACTAGAAATCAAGACATATAGTTTTGATCACTAATGTTGAAAAACATGCTTGAGATATCAACACATGCGATTTCGACCGAGCAATTCTCTAACAATCTTCCCCTTTGTCAATTTTAGTGGCAAAACTACCAATACATATGGATTACAAAAAAGATAAAACTTTGTAGCTTCTCGTCCATATGCTTGATCTCCTTGGTGCTTCAACATTACTCGAAATCTTCGTCACTTCCAAGTACTCCAATGATTCCAAAGGTTGTAAGTTTAGCATCATCGTTGTTGAAGTTCCGTAGCCATAACAATGAGAAAATAAAAGCTCTCGATCATTGTTACACAGTGTCATAGTATTATTACACAACATCAAATTTCTCATATCACAACTTCGACAACAATACTATGGTGATATGTATCACTCCCCCTTAGTCAATACTTCGTCTCAACATGAAAACCGCTCCCCCTTACATAATGATCTGAAAACCATATGTATTTGTAGTGTAAACTACATATTAATTCTCCCCCTTTTTGTCAATAAAATTGGCAAAGGTACGAAAACGGGATCCTAATGAAATTCTCATGGAGACACTTCAAGACCAAAGTAAAGTACATATCAACTTTGTTTTGATGCAATCATAAAGTCGAAGCTAAATGTATTCATCACGGAGTTTATAAAGATACAAGATAACTCCTCAAATATTCCACAGCCGCACTCCCCACAAAGATATGGAAATTAAGCGCAAGTTCAAAAGAATTCTCCCCCATTTGATGTCATTCCCAAAAGAAAAACAAGAGCGACCTTACTTTTACAAGAAAAGAAGGATTTCTTTGGACACCAACAACCAAAAAATGATTTTGTTATCCAAAAATTCTCAATCAAATTAACCACAAGAGAACCCATGATTAATCTAATTGGAATACACAACCAAAATAATCACAAACAAATCTATGATTAGTTTAGTTGGAAATGCTCATACAAGAAAACTTATGGAGACACACAGTATATGCATAAAATATGGATCAGGGAAGATCAATACTGCGGAATATACAAGGATTCATTATGTTTCCCATCACTATTTGCATAACGACATATAATAGACATAATCCTTGTAAACAAAATATTTTAACCTATATTCCCATCAAAGAATTGACATAATAGGCTTAACTTTTGTTTGTCAAAATTTCATTCATTCTTGTATCAATACATGCATATCGACATATAAACGAGATAACTTTTGACATCGTATGGGACAATAATAGTTCACGAACGCAAACACACATATTCCATAGCATATTGCAATATATAAAACCAAAAAGATTAATACTGCAATCATCATCTTCCAAAACAATTTTTTATAATTTAAGCAAATAAACCTAAACACATGAAGATGAAATCATTGGACATAGCTATGTGTACTCACAATAATGGCTATTCCAAACTCTAGTTATTCTTCTAAACAAAACACAAGAATAAAATTCCCATAAGAAGATTTACTAGATAATAAAAAAAATTATCAATCCCAAAACGAATACAAGCTAACATTAAACAGCTGATTCACGATCCTCAAACTTGAGATTTTTGAGCTTGTGATTGACAGCATCCTATGCTTCTTTAGAGTGGATATCCTTGTTGATAAGTTCCTTTACATGGGATTTCATGAGAACAGGGTCAGAATTAACCTTTTTCAACTCAGTTCTTACCATGTCAAGACACTTCATTGTATCAACAAGTTGCTGTTTTGCATCCTCGAAGTTCTTGAGAAAGTCGACAACCACTTCATCTGAAATCTCTTCAACTTCCTCGATATCTGAGTAGGAATCAGGAGATTGAGGAAAAGACCTTTCACCATCAACAAAGATTCCCTTCTCTTTATCGAACTCGTAATACACCGCATTATCAACTAAGTCTTCAGGTAAATCCCAGGAGAAAGAAGAAGATGCCATTGATAATGAAAGACGTAGAGTAAGATATCTCAACTCAATAGAAAGGGTATATAAACGGTTTCGAACATACTTAGGGTTTATAAGCACGATTTGCGAAAGAACCTAGAGACTGTACGTAAACCCATAGGAAAGAGAGTCCATAACTTACTAACCAAAAAAAGGTTAATTGTAAAGATAGTTTGCGCATTACCCATGCATCTTAGCTCTAGGGTCCAAAGAAAGAGTGAGAAAAGTTAACGAAAAAACACGGATAAAAGAAATACTCATGTAAAAGTGTTTGATTGACCATCCATCTAAGAACGATAAGAAATTAGCTAGATAATCAGAGACACTTTGCCAAAATTATACTTATTCAATTCTCACACAACTAGGATTATTTCAACCTTGTGATTAATTTACACAAGTATGAGCCTTCAGCTCATTAAATGAAAATTGTCTTTTATCCTTCTTTCTTCGATTGACACTCATCCCAGAAGAGTAAGACACAGTTTGTTTAGCATATTCGTCAGAGGTCTTTCTCGGAGACTAAATCTAGGACCTCTTGCGATTGGTTCAAGAAGATCAGGATAATGAGGGATCCATTTTCTAGACTTATATTTACCAGAATCATTCTTATAAGCACAGGGAATGTGTTCATTAGCAGCACAATTTATACCATTATAATGCACTTATACCCTGTGATGATTTCTAGAAAAGAGATCATTTTTATTAGGTTTCTGGTTTTCTGTGGGAATGCGATTCACTGCAGTAATCGTCTGAATATTTACTCCATTGACAGTGGAGAGAAGCAAATTATGAAGTTTAGAGATATGTTTCCTCCTAGCAAAACAATGGATATCATAGTGATTCTCTTTCCCATAGAAGGAACAAGTTCGTGGAAGAGAATTGTTAGCAGGTAACTGCTTCAAACCCATGTCCAATTTGGAAATTTGCCGTTTGTATTTTTGCAGGGACTTCCTTTGATGAGTATTTTTTCATGTCAGGTAACTCAGCATGTGACACAAGAGAATTTCTCATTACAATGTTTCCCTTCATCAAGGAGACAGACTGTTTTGGGCTAGGTGAAGAGATGCAGCAATATTCTCTCTTTCAACACGAAGGTTGTTCAAATCAGGGAAGTGTGTCTCAATCAAACGTTTTTCTCTAATTGTTCCCTCTTTAACAACATTCTCAAGGATGCTAATCTTTTCTTGTTGTAGCATATTTTCTTGAGTGAGTCTCTTAATATTGTTAGAGAAGGATTCAATTATTTTGTAGAGTTCACGTTCTCGACTAAGAGACTTCTCAAATTCATCCAAGATTTAAGAATGATCGTGTAAATTAATCGTCTTTGTTGGATTTTTTTTTGTTCTGGTGATATTCCTTTCTACTTCTGATATCCCGTCAATTGTCTCGTTCCTTTCTCTGGACTCGGAAGAATCAACTAAGGAGTTATCCTTTGAGGAAAAACCAAGACACTTGACATAATCAAAAGCATGTAAAGAGATAGACTATGCGTAGATATGAGATACTACTTTGTCCTCAGAATCAGATTACTACAAACACAGACTTTTGAGGTCTTAAACGTGTTTGCCTGCTCTGATACCAATTGAAAATGCGGGGGTACAACAACCTCACCCAATATTTCGATTAGCAATCTGTATGGACTAACTCCAATATACTTTTTAGAGAATCAACTAGACAGTCAGACTCAATCTAGAGAAAAGTATATCGAGGAGTTAATATCTCAATCTCTTGATTTGATCTCTACTCAAGCAAATAGAAATCTGCGAGTCTTTATCAAATACAAGGATAAAAACTTAGATGGTACCAAAGACCAATATCCAAGGATCAATCAATTTCCAATCAACAACCAAAGGTTGGATTTCACAATTGATCGATACAATGCACAACCTGTGATATTTCAATTACATAACAAAATATAATGCGGAATAGAAATAACACAGACACAAGAAGTTTTGTTAATGAGGAAAACGCAAATGCAGAAAACCCCAGGACCTAGTCCAGATTGAACACCACATTGTATTAAGCCGCTATAGACACTAGCCTACTACAAACTAACTTTGGTCTGGACTGTAGTTGAACCCTAATCAATCTCACACTGATTCAAGGTACAGTTGCGCTCCTTACGTCTCTGATCCCAGTAGGATACTACATACTTGATTCCCTTAGCTAATCTCACCGACAATTAAGAGTTGCTACGACCCAAATTCGAAGACTTGATAAACAAATCTGTCTCACGCAGAAAAGTCTATGGAATTGAATAAATCTGTCTCCCACAGAAATACCCAAGAGTTTTTTTCTGTCTTTTGATAAATCAAGGTGAACATGAACTAATTGATAAACCGGACTTATATTCCCGATGAACAGCCTAGTATTATCAATCACCTCAAAATAATGTAAATCGTATAGTAGCGAAACTAGATATTGTGGAATCACAAACGATGAGACGAAGATGTTTGTGATTTCTTTTTATCTTGCCCTATCGGAGATATAATCTCAAGACAATTATTCAATTGAACTTGTACGATAGAAAATGGAAAGATCAGATCGCTCAACTACAAGAAAAGTAGTTTCGTCTGGCTTCACAATCCCAATGAAGTCTTTCAGTCGTTAACCTACAGGGTCTCGAGAAGAAACCTAAGGTTAAGGAGAATCGACTCTAGAAAACCAACTAGTATCATACATGAGGTGTGGGGATTATTTTTTCCAGATGCTAGATGTCTCCTTTATATAGTTTTCAAATTAGGGTTTGCAATCTAAGTTACCTTGGTAACAAAGCATTCAATATTCACCGTTAGATGAAAAACCTGATTCCACCAAGCTAATATCTTTCAACCGTTAAATCGAAACTTAGCTTGTCACACACACAAATGAAATGTATTCATTTGGGTTTGAGTAACCGTACCTAAACGTGTACACTTAGTTGGTTCATAAATAATTAACCAATGGTTATCCATATGAGCACTTTCATATTAACCGTATCCATCTTTCTCATAACTAGTTCAAATGACTCATAAGAACTAGTTGAAGAGTTGTTCAATTGCTTGGGCCTTTATTCGTAGACACAGTTGAAACAAAATCGGTTTGATCCACTTGAATCAATTAATGAACAATATAGCCACGGTTTGCGATGATTGCATTCCTTACAATTTATTGTTTTAAGTTCATGAACTACCGATTTGAGATATCACCAGCTTGAGTATGCGTACCTTAGCTACCGGATTTGAGCTTACAAACTCAGCAGAAATTTTCGGTTCAAAAAATTTTGTAAGTACGCGTACGGGTTCGCGTACTTAAGGTGATTGGTTTACTAGTTTGCAAACTTACAAACTCTAGCAGAAATTTTCGGTATGAAAACTTCCGTGGGTACGCGTACTCAACCTGTCTCCTTCACCAATATCGCATGCACACATATGCACGCACTTGGCTTCCGGCACATGGATTTATACACTAATGTGTGAACACACTATATATGCTTATATCCATAGATGGTAATCTCAACTCTTCATTTCAATCATTGAAACATTCTTCTATAATGTTATAACAATCTTTATTCACGACTATCGTCATCAAAGCTATTTTCAAGATTGAAATGTCATCATGACTTTCTTCACGGGTACAGATGAAAATGGTTAAAGCGAAAGCTTACCAATACATATTTCGAGAAAAAGATTGGCGAGTAAACTCGGCTCGAAATAGAAAATGTGTATGTATGAAAACTATCATACTTATACGTAAAACTTTGTCTCAAGAGTAGGAGATAAAATAGACTTTTGAGTGATAGATAAGTTCAAGTCTCCATATACCTTTTAGTCGGATGAAGTTCCACTGGTTCCTCGAGTAGTTCTTTGTCTTCGTAATATGATCGTCATGGAGTCTGGAGCTTCAACTACACTTGACTATCCTAGACCGATACTTAGTCATAAGTAAACTAGAAATCAAGACATATAGTTTGGATCACTAATATTGACAAACATGCTTGAGATAGTAATGCATGCGAGTTCGACCGAGCAATGCTCTAACAATAACAGATAATGGTCAATCATATGAGTAAATAAGATAGGTCTGTCTTCACATACCTCTTTGTTAATTAAGTTCTTGCAGATGTTTCTGTTTGTTTTTCAGTCTTCAATCTTTGATGGTTATTCAGTGATGTCTGGTACCGAACTACCATACTTTAATCCTAATTCGAGACTTCACTTTAGTAGACTATAGAACGATATACAGTTTTGTACACCTAATGTTGACAATAAGATTGAGATAACAAAACTTGCGAGTTCGACCAAACGATGCTCTAACATTAGCTTTAACTAACAGTTTGATGATTTTACTAGTTCAACTAACTAATCGACGACCCAAGACCATAGATGGAAAAACTTAAGACCCAAACATTACATGGTACCAAAACCTATGACCCTAAAACTAATCACCTCGACTTAAATTGAGGAGGAGTAGTTTATCTTATTCCTTTAACGTTTTTATATTTTGTCTTAGTTTTATATCGAGGTATGAATTCTTCTCCTACTATTCCACCACTAAACTACTTTTCTGGATTCTCCTCTGTTTGTCGAAGACTAGAAGTTCGTCTTTGAAATTAAGGACAGAAAAACTAATTGAACTGAGATTTTTTCTATGTAGTTCTTTGTGATTACTTTTTTTTCCTGAAGATTTGTTTTTCATTTTTGGTTGAGTGTATTTTACGATTGTTTGGATGATGATAAGGGAATTTCATTCCCCAAAATCAAATTAACCACCACCCGAATGGGTTTCGAATTCCCTTACTTTTGGAAAATCATACTCCTGTCCCCCTTTATTCCTATTCACCAAACACGGGAATAAACTTGTATCTCTAGAAAAGTGATTTCATTCTCACTAACCAAAAAGACCATTAAGAGCAACTGCTATGGGGAATAAAACACTATTTCAAAATGGAGTAGCGTAGTCAAAAAGACCAAATTTGCTCATGTTACGCGAGTTGACTTATCCTTTTCCGACTTTCCTTCAAAACTCAATTGCACACCTGGTAGTCCTCTAACCCTATTTAAAAGTCACAAAAAGTGATGCTTCGGGTGGAGTGACTTTTTTTTTCTTTTTCTTTTTTGGCGTTCAACCGTAAAAAAATTAAATTATTATTTTTGGGTTATTTAAATAAAAATGTTCACTTGTGCGGAACTTTAAGTGCCTCCTACCCCCGATTTTTTTCATTTTTTTTTTGTTTTGAAAAACCCAGTTGGGTATTAAGCTCGTTGACCTTCTCTAAGCTCCACTTTAAAAGGAATTGTATGTTAAAAACTCTCTCATAACCCTTGCTCTTACATTTTTTTTTGTACTTTAATAATTATAATTATTTTTAACAAACGCACCCTAAGGGTATTTTATTAAGGAATAAGATCAAGATTACAAGGAATGGTGGGCAGCCTAACAACAAGCTGAGCGCCAATACCCTTTAACTAATCTGTCAAAAATCATTATAAGAACTTATTTATAGATATAAATCTCTAATTTTACTAATAGAAAACTAAAAACTCCATAGATATAAAGTAAATTAAGAATCAAATTTAACAAAAAAACATTCTTATAATGGTTCAAGATCACCAATTTATACAAGGAAAACAAATTAAATTCAAAACATCTTATTAAAAGAATGAATGAACTAATTAAATCCAAGTGAATATGGTCGACTTTCAAAAATTAATAATAATATGTTTAGTTGATGTTGCATATATAATAACTAAGAGGATTGTTTTTATTTCTAGTTAAAGGAAGATGGTAAAGTACTTACAACTAAGGGAAGAATTGTAAGTTTTGGAGACATAATAAAATAATCTAAGGATGAGTGAGCACAACATGCGATAAAATCACTTAAATCAAAATTTATGACTGTGATGAATGATGGAGATATTGCTATAATTGTTAGAGCATAACTCGGTTGAACTCACCAAGCATTGGTATGTCAAGTTTGGTTGTCATATTTTAGTGTGTTAAAACTCACCAGTAATACAACTGAAACATGTATTACATCTAATCCGAATTGGTAGTAGGAAATTGGTGTAACAACTTATAATCAGTGTGTGTTTATTCTGGACTAGGTCTTGGGGTTTTTCTGCATTTGCGGTTTCCTCGTTAACAAAATTTCTGGTGTATGTGTTATTTCTTTCCCGCATTATATTTTTTATATAATTAAAATATCACAGGTTGTGCGTAGTTCAATAAATTGAGAAATCCGACCTTGTTTATTGGATAGAAATTAAATGGCACTTGAACATTGGTATTTGGTACCGTTCAAGTTATTCTCATACTTAATCAGTTCAGGGATTTTATCCTGTTGAGTTGCTGATTGATTTGAGAAAGAGATATAACTCTTGGATATATTTTCTTGATTGAGTCTGACTGTCTAGTTGATTCTCTTGAAATTATATTGGAGTTTAGTCCATACAGATTGCCGAACGAATTATTGGGTGTGGTTGTTAGACCCCCGATTTTTCACTAACCTAGTGTTTGTCTTATCTAAAGGTAAAGGTCTAAGTTATTGTCTGAATAATTAGAGCCTGATGAGAGAAATAAAGTTAATTCTGATCTTTTTTTTTTGGTTTTATCGAAATAAGTGATTGCGCATACGCAATCAGTTTAACAAGGGAATTCTTAGTCGATTTGTTAAACTATTAAGGAAAATTGCTACGGGCAATTGTTTCCTTGATAACATATTAAACTAAATTACTTGTAGTTCCGGTTTTAATATTAGTTATCTAAAGTGGTATGTGAAACCTTCGTGCTTAACTCTTATAGTTTGTTTACAAGTCTTTTAGATTTGTAAGATTCTTTCGGTTTGTCCTTTATTTGCTCGAACCTTTTTCATTTTGTGACAAAAAGGGGGAGAAATATATGGAGTAAACAAGTGATTTGCAATCACTAAGGAAAGGAAAATTGTGCTTAAATGTTATATATAACGAAAGAGTAAAGCATTGACTAGGGGAGGACATATCATATTGCTGTTGTAGTATTCTCACTACAAAAAGGGGAATAACAAAGATGTTCGGATTGAATATTTACCTATCTTACCTTTAGGAGTAAAAGATTTTTTTATTCAAATGTCAACAACAAAATTTATTGATTGAATATATGCAGGTTATTGTGCTGTTGAAACTTGGAATCAAGCGTATGTAAAATGAATTTTTTTGTAATTTGTTTATCCATATGTAATAAGAGTTTTGTCACTAAAATTGAAAAATGGGGAGATTGTCAGATCATATCTGGGTTGAACTCACCAAGCGTTGGTATGTCAAGTTTGGTTGTCATATTTTAGTGTGTCAAAACTCATTTAAATTCGCTTGATTAAATACTAAAATCAAGTTCGTTTAGGTTAGACTAGAAAGTCTAGGAATGTTGAGACATACAAGTATTACTCCGAAGACCTGAAGAATGTGAAGAAGTAGCGAACTACAACGACGACATCATCCTTCCACTTGAGGTTAGTAATATTGACTTGAATTGTTTCATTCCTAACGTATCTTTCAAGTCGTGCTATATTGAAAACATAACTGCGTAGTTGTATATACTGTACATATTGTATAATACTCTAGTGATGTGACATGATCATAATAGTATGATCATAGTATTAGGAAATTAGACTACGAAGTATAACGCTTATCTTTTGAACTTCGTAGATATGCCATCGACATAATCTTATATATATTGTTATGATTATGTGTACGGGTTATGGTGAAGATTTCATCCTAGGAAACAATGTTTTACATTCGTCCAAGGGAAGTACATTCATGAACTTGTTTTATGAATTGAAAGGGAAATCATTAGGCTTATTGGTCCGGCTATTCATTGCAAATCTTTGGATGACCAATATGAGTGAGATGATAGAACCGATCGTAACTATGTTATGTATCTTGGTATAACTAATCACAATTCCTAACTTATGATTTGGTATGACCGGTTTTTATTAATTAGTGTAACCGATCCTAAGTAATCACCATGTGTGGTATGATCGATCCTTGTAATTGGTGTGACTGATCCTAGTAATTGGTGTGACCGACCAAGAGTATTGTGTGATCGATCCTTGTAATTGGTGTAACCGGTCCTGGTAACTGGTGTAATCAGTCCTGGTAACTTGTGTGACCGATCACAAGTATTTCCATATTGAGGTATAACCGATCCTAGTGATTGGTAGAACCGATTGAACCCATGTATGTGATTTGGTATTTGATCAATCACATAGTTGTCTTGGAATACAGGGAAACCAATTCTAAACTTGTTTGGAAGTGTGGTATGACCGATTCCAAGAATGTAAATCCATGTAAATATGAAATAAGGATTTACAGTGAAAAGATGTCAACATATTTTGAACACTTACAGTAACTCTTATCATTTATTGTTCGAAGTTATTCCTTAGTACTCAAGGAGATCTTGTGCCGAAATAAATTGAGAATCTTTTAATTAAGGTTTTTGGTTTTATATGCTTTAATTATCAGCAATTAAATGCATATCTTTAGAGAATAAAAATTAGTAAAATGTGCATTCTAATTGGAGATTTTCTATTAAGAGATTTCGGAAATATTGGACAAGAATTTATTGGAATTAGGATAACCGAATTTTTCCATTCATTGCAAATCTTGAGAATATTTTAGGTTTTGGAAATTTCTTGATGTCCAAACATCCTTGGTCTATAAATACCTAAGTTTGCATTTCTAGCAAACTATCCTAAGAGCCAGGAAAATTTCAATTCTTGTTGTTTATGGTGGAGCCGTCTATTCGGAGAGGAAAGTATCCTAATTAGGTGAAATCTCTTACGACCGCTCATTTAAATACTTCTGTGGGATCAAGAAGCTCTACGAATACCGTTGGTGTGAAACTAGATAATTGCAGTGTTATTAGTTTTTGATTGATTTGATTGACTAATGTTTGTTGAAACTTTGATTGCACCTAGTTTGTTTATTCTTGAGAATCTTCTCTTCTGATATAAGATTCACTCAAACTAGATCGAAGTATCGACGGGATCTTTAGAATTGTTTGTAGATCTAAAGACATCTTGTGATAGTCCAGTGTTAACAGACTTCTTTATGTGTGTGATTGATCACAAGAGATTCAAGTGGTGTTGTCCAAGTTATTTGAAGATTAAAGAAGATTTGAAGACGAATAAGATCTCTTATTGGTTTTCGTATCTTATTGTGTGCACAAACCTTGATCGTCTGGGATCCAACTAGAATCAGATTTATTCGATTGATTAGTTGCGTGAGATCGGCATCGCTTTATAGTTTCTCTTTGAGATCTATACTGATTGATTGCGAATCTAAACTTAACTACTTTTGTAGTTATTGGATAGATTGATCTAACCAGGCAAATGAGTTTATTAGATTAAACGGAAGAGCCTTTGCGTATGACTTGAGATATCTTTATCTTGAAAAGAATCAATAGAGTTGTTACTAACCAGATTCGTTGTTCCTTTGCTATTTAGAATACGATCCAAAGGAATTGTACTAGTGCGTGACTTTCGAAGACCGAAGCGCAGGAATAATGAGGAAACTAAGTGAACTAGGGGTAGTTGCTTGGTCTCAACTATACGAAGTTGGTGTAGATTTTGTATAGCGGCTTAATTCTGAGAGTATTCAATTCTGGACTAGGTCCCGGGGTTTTTCTGCATTTGCAGTTTCCTCGTTAACAAAATCTTGTTCTGCAATTTACTTTATCTTTTCGCATTATAATTGTTTTATTATAATTAAATTAAATTAAATTAAATTGCACTTTAAATTAATTATGCATTACCTGATAGTGATCCTATAGAGTTTGGTTAAGTATGAACCTATTATCAAGTAATCATACTTTGTTTGTCGTATTGTCTCGATCTCATATCCATAGACGATCGCACAAAGTGTGAATACCGAAGTGGTTATATTTTCTCGACTTTCTACATAGACGATCACACTTGGTAAGAGGACTTATAGGTTGAAAACAAAAATATTGTGGTGTATTTGGGTACCCTCGTCTTTTCAATAATTTCTTTGCTAGATCATATAATTAAAAATAGTTCCAAAGGAACTTTAATGGGTCTGTGACATCAGAAACTTGTGGAAGAATCTTTATAGATATCAATTCAATATGTTTTCTCCAACCCAAAGGACTAATAATTAGGTATTTGTCAATCCCAAGTCCAAGTCTACGAGTACTGTATAATGTATGTAACTTAGGAATAGAAAAGTGATGGATAACTTGGGAGGTGCCTCCTCAAGTCTATAAATATATAATTTTGGCTCAAATCCAAGATCGAGTCCAAGTGTTTATAATCGAACCCCTAGGTCCCGACCCCAACATGAATATTTTATCAATGAAGTGCAAATTCATTGTCACGTGTCTCTTTACTTATATTTTATCTTAGTAGTAGTTTATGTCTATTTGGTGCGGTTGTTAGACTTTTGGGAACGATATTTTGGGTCGACTAAGGGGAAAGTCGACTCAATCTTATGCAATCGGTTTGTTAATCGTTTTTAAGTTGTTGTCTTTTTTTGCTGCATTTAAGCTCTTTATCTTTCGTCTTAAGTATTGAAAGTCTTCATTTCTTTTTCATTCAGCATTTCGAGCTTTCCTTTCATTTGCTTCCAGTATATTTCTTTGCTTTACATGTTAGGTTATTTACTTCAATAAGAGATTATGAAAATAGAAATTTCTTTGTGAGTTATATGTTTGAGAAACTAAAGCCCCCATAGCTAAGTTATCAAAGTTTTCAGATAAAAAACTACTAACTACTTTGTCACTATTTATCTCGTGTCTGAAAATAAAAAAAAATAATATTTTGAATACATGTCGGTAAGTCTGTAAAGCATATCCGAACATGATAAAATATCCAATTTTTTTCAGAGAATATGTTAGAACATAGCTCGGTTGAACCCCCACCAAGCATTTGCACGTCAAGTTTGGTTGTCATATTTTAGTATCAAAAATCATCTAAAGTCTCTTGATTAAATACTAGAGTCAAATTCGTTTGGGTTAGACTAGAAAGTCTAGGAATGTTGAGACATACACCCTGAAAGCCTGGAGAATGAGAAGAAGTAACGACTCCAACGCAAACATCATCATTCCACTTGAGGTTAGTAATACTGTCTTGACTTGTTTCCATCCATAACGTATCTTTCAAGTCATATTATATTGAAAACATAACACGCGAAGCTGTATATATATATATAATACTCTAGTGATTAGACTTAGTCATATCATTATGATCAAAGTGTCAAGGAATTTTTTGAATTACGAAGTATAACGCTTATCTTTTGAACTTCATAAATATGATATCAACATAATCTATGTATTTAATACTTGATAGTGTGTGAGATATAGGTGTGATTTCATTTTAGAAAACTATGTATTATTACATTGGTTTAAGGAAGAAGATGTATGAACTTGATTCATAATCGAAAGGGAAATCATGATTGGTCTGGTTCTTTATTGAATATATTTTGGATGACCAATACAAGATGACAAGGTAGATAATATATCTTAAATTATGTTGAGAATTGATGCATGGTCATAACCTATAATGTGTAGCATGTTGTAATCGTTCACAAGCAACTTTGTGAAGCAAGGTGTAACCAGTCACAAGCTACATTGGGAAGTTAGTTGTAATCGGTCACAAGCTAAGCAAGATGTAACCAATCACAAGCTAATTTTGGAAGTAAGGTGTAACCGATCACAAACTACTTTGATAAGCATGGTGTAACCGGACACGACCTATTTTGGGAAGCATGGTATAACCGGTCACAACTTAAATTGTGAGTCATGGTATAATAGATCCCAAGGACCAAACAGAATTTCCAATATTCACATATCTCTTTATGTTTTCTGTGATTTTGGAATTAGGGTTTGCTGAGAGAACTTCTAAATGTTGACATTATTTGAACATGTACATAACTCTTATCATTAATTTTTCAAAGATATTCCCCGATGCTCAAGGTAATCCCAAACCTAAATATTAAAAAGCATTTAATTATGATTCTCAAATATATATGTTTTAATTACCAGCAATTAAAGCATATCCTATGGAAAAGGTTATTAGTTAATGTGCAAAGCTAATAATAGAAGTTTTCTAAGAGAGATTTCAGAAATATGGTTTGGCATTTAATTGGAAATAAGAAAACCAAAATTAGGTACTTTAATGAATATCTTGAGAATATTTTCGGTTTTGGAATTTCCTTGTTGTCCGAACAACCTTGGTCTATAAATACTTGAGTTTGCATTTCTTGCAAACTATCCTAAGAGCCATGCAAACTTCATTCATATTGTTTCTGGTGGAGCCGTCTATCCGGAAAGAAAAGTACCCTAATTAGGCGAAATCCCTTACTACCGCTAGTTTAAAGACTTCCATGGGATCAAGAAGGTCTACGAGTATCATTGGTGGTAAACTAGATAATTGCATTGTTATTTTAGTTTTAGATTATTGATTTGATTGACTAACGGTTGTTGAAACTTTGTTTCCCCTTAGTTTGATTATTCTTGAGAACCTTCTCTTCTGACGTAAGGGTCAATCAAACTAGATCAAAGTATCGACAAGATCTTTATAACCATTTGCGGATCTAAATACATCTTGTGATAATCCATTTTTAACGGACTCCGCTCTGTGTGATTGATCACAATGGGATTCAAGTTTGTGTTGTGCAGGTTATTGAGAAGGCAATTGAAGATTTAAAGATGAAAAAGATTTTCTTATTAGTTTTCCTATCTTGTGAATTTTCTACACAAACCTTGATAGGCTCGGATCCAACTAGAATCATGTTTATCTTTGATAGAATTGATTGTATAGTTATGTAAGATAGACATCACTTTCTAGTTACTCTTTTAGTTCTATATTGATTGATTGCGAATCTAGAAATTGGTTATTTCGGTAATCAAGTTTTGGATTGATCTAACCAGACAAAAGAGTTTATTAGTTTATACCGAAGAGCCTTTGTTAACAACTCAAAATATCTTTTACTAAAGATTGATTAGAGTGGTTACCAAACAAATTAATTCCTTTGTTGTTTGGAATACGATCCAAAAGAGTAGCTATTTCACGTGCGTGACTCTAGAAGTCGAAGGCGCAGGGATACTGAGGAAACTAAGTAGCTAAGGGTAGTATACTTGGTCTCAACTATACGAAGTTGACATTAGATTTTGTATATCGGCTTAAATATGAGAGTATTCAAAACTGGACTAGGTCCCGGGATTTTTCTCCAATTGCGGTTTCCTCGTTAACAAAATCTTGCTATGTCATTTACTTTATTATTCTGCAATTATAATTTATTTATTATAATTTAAAGTAAATTACACTTGTATGTTAATCCGAATTACTTGACATTTATCATAATAGTCAATCGCTTTTTATCATAACTATTTTCAAGTACATATCTTGTTGTCGTATTTTCTCGACCTCGTTCGTAGACAATCACACACGGTATAAGATTTAAGTTTTATTGTCTTGACTTTGTCCATATGCGATCACTTAAGATATCGGACTTATAGGTTTATATTTAAAAAATTCTGGTGTAATTGGTTACCCTCGTCTTTTCAGAATATATCATAGGTAAGTCGGTTTATATATAAGATTTAATAAATATCAACTAAAGGGATTTAACCTTATATATACGTGTCAGAAATTATGTACACGTTTACTTGTAATCTAGAACTTACCATTTGTAAATTATTTTGTACTTTTCAGTTTAGATCTTTGCTAATATTGGTTAGTTATATCTATGATGTTTATTTTCCCAAATTATAAGAGAATTCTCTTTTGCAAGTGCAATTTTTCAGAATATTGATCAATTTCTTAGTTTTTTTTCCTTATCACAAACTTCCTTGGATTTAGGGAAATATTACTCAAAAACATATAGTAAATTCAGATTCGAACATATCCAGATCTAATAAAAATCAAATAAGATTCGAATTGAAACCACAATCTTAAGAAAGATTCAAATTGAAACTATGATCTTAGTAAGAAACTTCGAATTCCACAACAAAAACTTAAAATGGAATATTGTCTGATTTTATCAGTACCGACCAACCTTCTTCATGTGATCAGTGAGCACCTCCAACTCTCATATCCAGTCTCAACTCTTTTTTCCTTCAAACAAATCCTACAAGAACACATGACCCTACCCCCACCCCCCAACACACGATGACATTGGCGGTATTTGAAACCTACCAATATTATGCTTAGGTATTAGTTTCTAACACTCTTTGCCAGACGGGTTCTTCTTTTTATATGCCGTTGTTAAAAACTTATTCATTGGTTACTGGGAGATGATATGAGATAATGTGAAAGTTTTATTTGTAGCTGTTGTTTGCGTTTTTGTTTTTTTTTTTCTTTGGTAAAAGTGGTGGAGCAGGCAAGTGCTCGATGAAGCAAATCGTCAAACCTTTAAACAAAATGTACTGCACGAAAGTACTCTGAGTTCGAGAGACTAACATGTAGGACTCTGGGCTAAACCATTATATTAGCCGTTCCAGGTTCAATTCGGTCAAAAGGAAGGAGAATGGTCGGTCTGCATGGAGGGAAATTGAGAATGTGTGGAGATCAATGGAGATTGATCGATTGATGTGTGTTGTGTTGAACTTCTTTGAAGATGATTTCTCTATGTGAAATGAGAGAAATTCTCCATAGTTTAATAATTGACTGTCATAGGTTCACTTACACCAAGTCTTGTTAGGCTTATCAAGTCATAGGCTGAGGAACCTATTTATTGCAGAGGTAGTTAGCACATCGATTTCCTGTAAGTGGTGATGGTTGAAGAGGAGTAGAACTATGGGGAAGTGGGAAATCGTGTGTAAACCATTTCCATTTTGCGTGGGAGACTTGGTTGATTGACCATCCACTATCCATTTACTCCTTCAAATGCTAGTACGACTCACTAATATTTATCGTCGTGGATGTATTGCACATTGCACGTACTGTAGGCCGCCAGACCAAAACCCAAATGAATATTCCCTCATGTGACATGAATTGATGTCTCATGTGAAGTCTGCTTTGCAGACTATTTTATGTGGTCAACCGTTGACCTTGTTAGCTTAAATGATAAATTGAACATAGTTCATAATTCATGGTTATGATGGATGAAGTATGAAGTACCTGCTGAGATAAAAACATACTTTGTGGACCATAGACGTAGAGTCTATGGGTCACCGATAACTCTGACATATCATTGCGCTAGCTAAAACAACAAAGACAGTCGGATGATTTTTTTTAAAGCACTGCTCGGTTGAACTCTCAAGCGTTGCTATCTCGAGCTTGTTTGTCAAGTTTATTTGTAAAAACTATAGGTCTTGATTTCTAGTCTACTTATATCTATGTCTCGGATTAGAATATAACGTGTAGTTGAGATTTAGACTTCACGGCATTCATCAATTGAAAACGAAGAACTACTAAGGGGAGCTTGTGGAACTTCATCAACAAAAGGTATGTGGATACTTGAACTCATCTATCACTCAGAAGTCTATTATATTCTATCTCCTATTGAGACAAAGTCGTATAGCTATATAGACTTTACATTATACACATTTGATATTTCGAGCTGAGTTTAACTCGCTTATATCTTTCTCGAAATATATGTTGGAAAGATTTTTGCTTCAACCACGTTCATCATTATTCTTGACGAAATTCAAAAGATGATCATGTGAAAATCACCTGGTAACATCTTACATGATTTGTGTGAGATAGTCATTTGATGTAGGCTCATAATGTTTCGTATTGATCATTCGATCATTTGAAAATTGCTTATAAGATAATAGTTTGTGTGAGACAGCTATTGTCTTCTTCTAAGAATGTTTCAATGATTGAAATGAGAGTTAAGAGCTAAAACCCATGTCTGGATACATTACGGTTTGTGCACTTAGTGTACGAACTGTTTTGACATAATTTAGGACCAGAAGTTTGCATACCCGTTCGCAAACTTATTCAACTATTTAAGTCAGGGTAATTAAGTTTGCATACCCGTTCGCGAACTGATTTAACTGTTGAAGTCCGGGAACCAAGTTTGCGTACCCGTTCGCAAAAGGTTTCAACTGAGTTCGGTCCGGAGCTAAAGTTTGAGTACAAGTTTGCAAACTGCCAGCTTGTGACCAATGTTTGGAACTTAAGTTTGCGTACCCATTTTCAAACTTAAGTGGTTAAAGTTCTAAAATCGGTTATGTATGATTTCATACTCATGAAAAAAATACATTTATAATTAAGGAATGCAATCTTTGCAAACCGTGGCTAAAATGTTCATGAACTGATTCTTTTGAATGAATCCGATTTTGCTTCAATTGGGTCTTATATACTTCTATGATAATATAAACAATTGAACAACTTTATGAGTAACAATTAGATTCATTTGATTATCAATTGATCTAGAAGTGTTAAAGATGAACAAGGTTAAGAGAAAATTGTTCATATAGCTAACTTCGGTTAACTGTTATTGAGCCAACGCAATATACACGTTTAGGTACGGCTACCCATATCTAAATGAAGGTATATTTCATTTGTGTGTAACAAGCTAAAGACCATCTAACAGTGGAAATATATTAGCTTGAATCTTGAATCAGGTTTCATCTAACAGTGAATATTGATTACTTTGTTCCAAAGTTATCAAACCTTGATTTGAAGACTATATAAGGGAGAACTTTAGCAACTGGGAAACCTAATCCCCACACCTCTTGTGTGATACTAGTTGCGACTAGAGTCGATTCTCCTTTAACCTAGGTTTTCGTAAAACCATTATAGATTAACGACTTAAAGACTTCATTGGGATTTTGAAGCCAGACCCAACTATTTTCTCTGTAGTTGCGTGTTCTAATCTTACTTTGTTCTATGGTATTGAGTACTATATTTTCTAAGATTTGCTCGAGATTCATCTCCGATAGGTAACACTTAAAAAGTAGTCACGAAGAGTAGTCACGAAGCTCTTCATCTCATTCTTTGTGATTCCACAATAACTTGTTCTACTACCATATAGTTAAGTTATTGTGAGGTGATTGATATTTCTAGGCTGTTCTTCGGGAATATAAAATCAGATTATGAATTGGTTCCTGTTCACCTTGATTTATCAAAAGACATAACAAACTTCGTAGGTATTTCTGTGGGAGACAGATTTATCTATTAAAATAGACTTTTCTGTGGGAGACAAATTTATTTATCAAGTCTTCGATTTTGGGTCGTAGCAACACTTAGTTGTGGGTGCGATCAGCTAAGGGAATCAAGTGCGTAGAGTTCTGCTGGGATTCAGAGGCGTAAGAACGCGATTGTACCTTAATCAGTTTGAGATTGGTTAGGGCTCAACTACATTCCAGTCCGAAGTTAACTTGTAGCAGGCTAGAGTCTGTAGTGGCTTAATACAGTGTGGTGTTCAAATCTGGACTAGGTCCCGGGGTTTTTCTGCATTTGCAGTTTCCTCGTTAACAAAACTTCTGGTGTCTATGTTATTTCTTTTCCGCATTATATTTTCGATATAATCGAAATATCACAGGTTGTGCGTAGTTCAATCAATTGGTAAATCCAACCTTTGGTTGTTGATTGAAATTGGTTGACACTTGAACATTGGTCTTTGGTGCCATTCGAGTTATTTCTCATAATAATCAGGATCGCGGATTTATATCTGTTTGATTTGCTGATTACATTGAGAAACAGAGATATAACTCTTGGATATATTTTCCTTGATTGAGTCTGACTGTTTAGTTGATTCTCTTGGAATTATATTGGAGTTGGTCGATACATATTGCCTAAACGATATATTGGGTGTGGTTGTTAGACCCCTGCTTTTCTATTTGGATTGATAAGCATAACTTTAATGAGATTGCTGGATTGATCATAAGCCATTAAGTTGATGTGTCAAGCATTTGACAGGAAGTCATGTGAAGATGATCATGGAAGATTCATCCTCGATCCACATATCATGAGTAAATCGAATGGCAAGCAGGAAAATTATAATATTAGAATAATAGTCAACTGATGAACCAACTAGGTTTTGGTCGACGGACTAACTGAGTATTGGTTGATGAACCAATAATATATTGATAGGTGGATCAGTATGGAACGCTGCTTCCTTGAATATTGATAGTTGAATCAATATTGCTTTGCAGAGCAATTGATTATTGAATCAATAAAATATCAGTTAAAATATTAATAAAATATTGGTAGCTCGACCTGATATTAAATTATTAAGTAAATATTGATTGCTGGATCAATATAAAAATTATTGATGTTTGAACCTTTTCAAGATAATAATCTGCAGAGCATTAGGTTCAAAACTATAATTATGATCGACAGATGATCTAAAAATGATTAGATGAAAATCAACCAATGAATGAGAGGGGATTGACCATTGGTGGTGATGGACCGACCATGTGTCCCCCAGATGCTTTGCAGTGCGTTCACCAAAGGTTTTATCATAATTAAAATAGTGCTCTGCATAGCATTAGGTAGTAAAAATTGTGCTAGAGAGAGGGACCGACCAAGGGGTGTGAAAACCAGCCATTGGTGGTAGTGGGACCAATTAATGGTACATGATGATGGTTCAAGTTGTTGGAGATAGTTTGACCCATATATGGACTTCAGAGGATTAATTAGGTCATTAAGTAACGAACGAGGTAGGACCGGCTCTTTGATGATCAAAAGACTGACCATGACCGACCATGGTGGTGCTCGTGTCATCGTGTTGTCCGCCGTCCATTCCTGGGAGTTTTGGTATTTTTTGATGGACGATCGAGCATTATTTTGTATTTTTAGAAGAGTTTGAGACAAAAATTCTTGATTTTACTCGAAGGATGAAGTAGATTTTACTTGAAGGACCAATATTTGCAAATATTAAAATAATTATTTGCAGGATCACTTGCTTTGCAAGCCATATAGTTCATGGAGCAAGATTTGAAAAGATATGAAGAATCCAAGAATTTGATTGAAAGAGGAAGTCATTCAAAGAGGAAACATAAATAATAATAAATTTTTTTATGAAATATAATAAAAGGGAGTGGGGTACCAACCGTGGCACTGACGGTATAGTCGGTCGGCCGAGGGTTCAGAGTTCCCGGTCCCACATGATTTTTCTTTATTTTATTATATTTCTCTCTCTTTTTATTTCCTCATTTGATCAGTCTTCCATATCCTTGTTCATCCATGTTTTTGGATGCTCTTTGGAATATTATTACTAAGTACACCCATGCCTTTTACTTCGGGTTTACTCGGTGGTGGCTCTTATGCCCGAAAGGTGAATATTCATTACTGATCCATGCAATTCAGCTGGGAAAAGCCATGAATTGAAGTCAGTAAATATTAGGGTAAATTAGTGTATTTTTTCTAAGAATTCATCTGATGAATACAACACTAGGTAATTAATTAGTTGTTATATACTAGTAGGCAATCTATCTAGGAGCATTTAATTGATTCAGAATATTGTTTTGGGATGAGTTTTGCAGCACCAGATACATCTTTCAAATAAATTCTGAATATTGAAAGCGATATTGAGCCGCTCAACATAAATGATAAATTACATGGAATATTGAAAGTTCTTGCCTTAAAGGTCTACTATTGTCGTCATGTATTATTGCTTTGATGAGTGATTAAATATTTTTTGATGGGGTTGTAGTAAATAGGATTCGTTTCAGACTTGTGAAGGAAATGGAATTTTTAGATTTAATAAAAATATATATACAAAAATATTAACAATGGACGAGAGGTACTGGGACTAAGGATTTGGCCGAATTCACTACACAGGGTTCATTCATATATTCTTTGACAATTTAAAACTCAATAAAATTAACATGAACTCTGATTTTGCCAAGATAGATTCTCAAAACATCGATTGTAAGTCCTAAGCATGATGTATCAAAACACCGAAGCTAAGCATACATCATCAAATTAAATAACAACCAATAAATTCAAATCATATTTCAATTTTAAATTAATGCAAAAGTCATAAAAAAGAATAAAATAAATTTACCAGTGTATGAAATTCAGCCTCCTCCGTCGTCCCAGTGTTGGGTTTAGCTCATCATGATAAAAACAGCTCAAAATATTTATTTATTGCTCAAATGGTGTTTACAATGAAGAGAAAAGGAGAAAATGGTGTAAAACTGTAATCTGCGACGCACAAAAAGCGTCACAGAATGAACGATAAAAGACAAGTGTTGCTGCTGTTTAGACTGCACTGCGACCCACGGCTGTGCGTCTTAGACACTGTTGATAAACGACTGTCCTTGCGAGTCCGTTCTTCGTGTTCTTGGTGTTCTTCATAAGCAGCAGCAGCAACAGAGTTTCATCAACTCTTGATTTCTGCTTCTCTGGACCTCCTCTCGACCCCAAACTCTCGACACCTCTTCTATGAGTCCCCAGCACTCTATATATACTCCACAGGATCAAGAAATCTCGCTATAACTCGAGATAATTCTCTCTTAACTCGGTTTGATGAAAAAATATTCTGGGAATATTTTCTTCCCGGATTTAGCTTCTCACGCGTAGATTTCCATCCTGGTCACTCTAGAAATGTTTACACATGACCCACAATGTTGCTAGAGCCCTCATGCATGAGCAGAACACGCTCAAATCTTCTCCAATCCCGTGTCCAACCCGTGTTTCCCTGTTTTGCATTCCGTGAATTATCCAGCTAATTCTGGCCAAATTTGATCGAACCAAAAGCCCAAAACGTGTTTATTATGATATATCACATCTTTCCACAAAGTTTCAGCGATTGAATCGCACAAAATCACGTCCAAATGTCCGATCAAACTTCTGCCAGTTGCATGCATCATTTTTCCCGCCTTTTTCTGATTTCAAATTTTGGAAGAAAGGGACCTCCCCTTTATCCATTCCTGGGGTCCCTTTAGAAATTGAGGAGGAAATAGTAATTTTTCTGGGTGTTTTTAACAACTCCTCCGGGTGCTTTTAGCGTATTTCTGGGGTGCCTTTAACACTTTATCCTGGGGTGTAAAACACCACTTTTTAAGCCCATTTCGCCGCAAGGGCTTATTTCTCTAAAATTTCCTACAAAGACATAAAATAACACAATAAATACAAAATCGAGCACTAACAATACATACAATTGAGACATATTAGACACATAAATGTGTCTATCAATGAGGTTACAGAACTACAATTCACTTCTCTTGCAGAATGTGAAGATATTGTTAACTTTTGATGTTGTCAGAGTACGTAATTTCCTACGTGATTTTATGAATTTGACCTTTCTCAAAAATCCATCATCAACAACTGCGAAAAATTTCTTAGTTTCTTTGAAAGATCCATATCCACCTAAAATGGCATACTGAAACCAATAATACGAAATTCGAAAAATTTCTTAGTTTCTTTGAAAGATCAATATCCACCTAAAATGGCATACTGAAACCAATAATACAAAATTTTACTTTAGCCAAATAATTCACCATTGAGTTCAAGATGAGCAAAATTGCACATATCGTTGTTGTCTAGCCGATATGTAAGTTTATTAGTTAGCAATTCATTCGAAAACCAAATGTATAAGGCTTTGAAGTTGGACATATATAATATGCGGTTAACTTTCATAAGAACATCTCCAACAAAAGGTGTAAAAAATCCTATGTGGCTTTTAATTTAGTCCTTTTATTTATGGGGTCTATACATAGAGTAAATATAGGACCTCATATCTAAAAACCATCTCCAATAATAAAGAATTTTTTAAGAAATATAGTGAAAAATATGACGTGGAGATGGAGCCGGAAGTGTAGATAACACTTTCTTGAACACCTTCATATTTAGTAATTGGTCCCTCCTAGTTTGTAGGACCCTACTGTTGGAGATGGGTTTATGCCAAACAGGGATCTAAAATCTTGTGTGTCACTTAAGAAACAAGATTCACACTCTGTTGGAGATGCTCTAACATGGATGTGAATGCTTTGAAACGAATTAATGTATTTTGTACCATTTTGTTAATCGAAATTAACATGGAAAAAAAACACCCCTTTTATTATCAACATAAATGTGTTAACAAGACGAGAGCCGAATTCCACGCTACACTATTTGTCATAATTTATAGGATAGGAAATTAATGACAGATGAATTAGCAAATCATGTTGAGGATGCTAGCATGTTAGGAAACCTTTTAACAACGGTATGATATCACACAATCCCGTTTTATATAAATCAAATTGTAATAGACGCCTCTTTGGATATAACATATTCTTGTATAATTGCTTCTTAGTTATTTAATAAAATTCATGCTTCCTAGAAAAGTAAAGTGTCAACAAAGTCAGGTGCATGCAAAAAAAACGAATTACCAATGTGTTACACGCGATATATCTACACACAAATTTGTTAAAATTGATCCAAGCATTGTTCAGAGTCGTTTTCTGGAAAAGCTGGACGATTTTTTCTAATGTGATATGGAATTGTTAAAGCGTATTGGAATATTGGACCACTTTTAATTATGTGCATGTCTAAACGATTTTTTCCTTAAATTAACAACTGATTTATATGCATTAGGGTCAATGTCTCGAAGCACTTTATTAAAAACAAAAACAAAAAAACAATAGTCGTCATACCTGTGAATTCGATGTTAGAATGCTATTTTGAACTTTGAAGTCTATACCAACACATCATATGTGTACACCCTTGCTACTAGTTGCTATGACCAGCTAAAACATTCAAACAGTAAGCACAAGTCTCTAATGTAAACACCTTGTATAATAAAATTTGCCGAGATTGATGAATTTTGACTGAAAGTAAAACAAAACAAAAAGGGAAGAAGAAGAAGAGAGATTGCAATATCCCGTGCCCGTGGTAATTAAGGCGTACAAAATCCGATACCGTATCTTTTATCATCAATGCGTTTCCTAGGAATACACGTACAATCAAAAAAATGATTAAAGTATACGTAATTAATTAGTATATCATCATTGCGTCTCCACATACACCCTGTTTCCAGCGCAAGGCAGGCATCTCAATCCATTATCCATCCAAACCAAACCGAACCCAAAATTAGCTAAGATTCTAGAAGTCAAGTTTCGGTTTCTTGCACTTGAAAAAAACTTTTTATCGCGGTTTTTGCGGCCTTGCGGGCATATATTCAATTCTTTCACCCGGTTTTTGTTTTGGTATCATGCTGCAGACCAAGTTTTGAGACAATTGCACATGATGAAGGTAGAATAATAATAATAATGCACCACGGTAAAACTCATTTGGCTATTTAGTTCTACCGTAGTTTCCTAGTTTCACCCGACCGAGATCAAAAATATACCACATTTTAAAAATCCGTTAAAATATATCTAACCACGGTTAGAATACCAAACCTAGTTAAATTCCATTGACAAGGGGTTAAAACCGTAAAAAAGAGAAAGATTGTTGGATAGATAAGGACGTTGGTTTTGTCTATGTGATTTTGGTTGTTTTCTTAGTCGAGTAATTAAAGTGTGATAATAAAAAGATAAAAGGAAGTCTTCTCTTGCTATGAAATTTCCTTCTTCGTTTGCGGGATTTCCTCTCCTTTTTCTATAAATTAGGATTCTCTTATTTCTCTTCCTCGGTTTTTTGTTTTTTATTGTTAGTTTTAGTAAGCAGCATATTCGAATTACTCGCATTTCTTTGACTCTTTTTAAATATCTCGATTTCTTTTATCCGTTTTTCTTGTTTCTAAGATCCGGGTTTCAATACCAAATCACCCTTTGATCTCTTGACAGCTTGAATTTTTTTCATTTTTTGAAATTTAGTTAGATCCAAATTATCTCTATAGAGAATTTAGGTCTTTTTTAGTTTTTTTATTTGGGAGGATCATCAGTAGTGAGAAATGGTAGTGAGAATGAGATGGCCATGGCCACCACAGTTATCAAAGAAATTTGAGGTGAAAATAGTTGTGAGGAAGCTGGAAGAACTCCATCAAATTGGGGGAGATAAAGATGTTATTGATGGAGAAAAACCATTGGAGGTTTCTAAATTGTCTGTTGAGGTCAGATGGAAAGGTCCTAAATTTGCTTTAACGTCGTTTAGACGTTCAGTGAAGAGGAATTTCACTAGAGAGGAGGAAATTAGAGATGATGATGCTGGTGTTGTTGAATGGGATGAAGATTTTCAGAGTGTTTGTAATCTTTCTGCTTACAAAGAAAACGTTTTTCATCCGTGGGAGATCACTTTTACCCTCTTAAATGTAAGTTTAATTCTTCTTTTCTCCGTTTTTAAATTTCATTGCTTAATTTATTTATTTTGGCTAATTTAGGTTTTTTTTTCTGAATCCTTGGTTTTCTCAAAATTGGGAGAATCAAAATTTATTATTTGCCTCAATCCTTTGTTTTATGTATTGGGTTTTAATGATACTATGTTTTCTTGTCTACATATCAAATTTTCTTCCCTTATCATTTACTGTTTTTTTTTTTTTTGAAGATTGTTATTAATTGTGTGTGTTAATTCAATTGAAGAGAAAGGGTCTATTCTTCTGTAGGTAATCAGAAAAACGTTGTACTATACTTAAGTTGTGAATTTTGGATTAGACTGCTTGGAAACTTAAGGATCATTAGAATTGGTCTTTCTAAAACGAATGTTCAATGTCTCATGTTAGCAATTTTCTTTATGGAGAATGTATAGTTAGTTTCCATGTTGATACTAGGCTTTATTTGAGCAATGGGATATTTATTCCGAAATTTTGAGTGCAGATGCAATGCTGAGATTCTAGGTGGTATTACTGGCCAGTGATCAACTAGTGATTAGAGTTACATCTGTGTGTCCTTTTAATTCAACCATGGTTCTATTGCGACAACCGGACTTCTCTAGTTAGGACACGCAAGAGTAGGAGGGATTATTTGCTTTTTGGCCGAGTGATTTCAGACAATTGTTAAATTTTAAGAGTTCTAAAGATCACATTTGTTTTGATTCAGGGGTTGAACCAAGGAGTGAAGAATAAGAACCCAGTAGTTGGAACGGCATCCTTGAATCTCGCAGAATATGTGTCCGCAGCAGCAGAAAAAGAGATTGAAGTTAGCATTCCTCTTTGCCTTTCGAGTGGAAACGCCGACTCGCATCCGTCTCTTTCTGTATGTCCCCTTACTAACTCTCTTTCATAAACTTTGATTCTCTCCTTTGATTGCCAGAGTAATACCAGCTGCTTCTTTTACTAGAATAATTCATGAAGTATCTCTTTTTGATATGGAGCTTCGTCCTTGCTGCAGCTATCTCTTAGCGTATTGGAACTGAGAACCACCCAAGAGTCTTCAGAGCCTGTTCAAAGATCAATGGTGCCTGCTCCACTGTCTCCCATGGCAGGAGAGGTTTTACCAACAGAGAAAGATGAACTATCCGCCCTAAAAGCAGGTTTAAGAAAGGTAAAAATACTAAAGGAGTATGTGTCGACTCGAAGAGCTAAGAAGGTGTATCGCGAGGATGAGGGAAGTGATGAAAGGTGCTCTGTTAGAAGTGACGATGGTGAGTATGTATTCCCATTCGATACAGCGTCTCTTGATGATTGTGATGAAAGAGAAATGGTGGTTGAAGATACTTCTAGTGTTAGGAAATCTTTCAGTTATGGCAGCTTGGCATATGCAAATTGTGTTGGTGGGTCTTACATCTCCGAGATGAAGATCAATGGCGAAAATGAGGACTGGATTTATTACAGCAATCGCAAATCAGATGTGGGATGCGTGACTGTAGAGGAATCAACCGCATCAGTGTCTGATCAGACTCTCTTGCAGAGTTCAAAACGGAGGGGCATTCTGTCTTGGAGGAAGAGGAAGCTGAATTTTAGATCTCCTAAAGCCAAAGGGGAGCCACTGTTGAAAAAAGCTTATGGTGAAGAGGGTGGAGACGACATTGATTATGACCGAAGACAGCTTAGCTCCTCTGATGAGTCCAATCCTTCAATCGTAAGCATCATCTCTCTATTGCTCCTCTTTTTCTAACAGTAATAAAATTAAACATGGTTAGGATCTGGACGGGAAATCTGTATTTGCTAGTATATCTCCCGGATACATGCCATTAGATAATTGTGTACACTATGATGTGTGGTCTCCAAGTTTTCTCTAGTAAATTGCACCCAGTTATTAACATTGATTATGTTTGCTTATTCATTTTCAGAGGCACAAGGCGGATGAAGACTCAAATGCAAACCGGTCATCAGTGTCCGAATTTGGGGATGACAATTTTGCTGTTGGAAGCTGGGAGCGCAAGGAATTTGTGAGCCGCGATGGACACATGAAACTCCTGACACATGTATTCTTCGCTTCCATCGATCAGCGGAGTGAACGTGCGGCAGGCGAGAGTGCATGCACAGCTTTGGTTGCTGTAATTGCAAACTGGTTCCAGACTAATAGAGACTCCATGCCCATCAAATCCCAGTTTGACACCCTAATCAGGGAAGGCTCCTTGGAATGGAGAAACATGTGTGGAAATGAGACTTACAGGGAAAAGTTCCCTGACAAACACTTCGACTTGGAAACAGTTCTCCAGGCTAAGATCCGCCCAATCTCTATCGTCTCCGACAAATCTTTCGTTGGGTTCTTTTATCCGGAAGGGATGGAAGGAGGGGGTTTTGAATTTCTCCAGGGAGCTATGTCTTTTGATAATATATGGGATGAGATCAGCTCTGGGAATGATCTCTGTTTCAGTAATGGTGAACCTCAGGTGTACATCGTGAGCTGGAATGATCACTTCTTTATCCTGAAAGTTGAACCAGAAGCCTACTACATTATTGACACACTCGGTGAGAGGCTTTTCGAAGGCTGTGACCAAGCTTACATTTTAAAGTTTAACAGGGACACGAAAATTCACAAAGTACCGGAAGAAGAAGTAGAAAAGTCATCCAAAGAAAAACAAGCAGTTGATCAACAGATTGTGGCAACAGCTCCAGAGATTTCAGGAAACCAGCAAATCTCTGTGAAAATGTCAGAAGAGGATCCGATGGTTAACTCTGCTATAGTAAAGATAGATGACGAATCCGGTGAGAGTGAGAAAAATGAGGAGGTTGTTTGTGAAGGGAAGGAATCATGTAAGGAATACATTAAAAGCTTCTTAGCTGCAATACCCATTAGAGAATTGCAAGATGATGTGAAGAAGGGATTAATGGCTTCGACACCGATCCATCATAGGTTACAAATCGAGTTCCATTACATTGAGTTTTTGCAGCCTTTGCCTGAACCATCAACAACAGCAATGATAGCATCAGGAGGGACTCTCTAAGAGAGAAGATAGAGCAAGTGTGAGTATTATCCTTGGATAACCTAATCGACGGTAGTTTTTTTCTCTCATTTCCGTTGGTAGTTTTTTTCTCTCATTTCCGTTGGTAGTTTGAGGTGGGTAAGTTTTTTTTATGGGTTTAATGGGTCAAACAGAAAGAGCTTTCCCAGTTAAACTTTTATCCTCACTTTAGTCTTTGTAAATTTTCTACCTTTCCCTTTTATTACAGTAAGGGGTTTCAGTCGTCTTACCTCTCTTCTTCCTGATGCAAGTTTTTGATATGTAATTGTCACCTCCAATTAATGCTGATATGGTTTTGTGAAACTACAGGGTGGGAGTTCTTGCTGCAAACTGTTGATACTGAGCTTATTCTTTATCAAGTGTTTATTGTCAACTTAATTTAGGGAAATGATTCTTTGCAAGTAAGTGAGACCAGATGAGAACATTATCTCATTTCTCCCACTCTAGTACATGTGAAAAGATTCCCTTTCAAACTGTAAAGATGAACGTTGTCAATAGGGACTTGGGACTTTGAAAAGTGGGAACGGATACGTGTCTTTCGTGTTGGGTGTTTTCTAGATAATATTATGCAACTTGCTGTAATTTGCCCTTTGTGTGTCTTTATTCCTTGTCACATTACCTGTTTTACATATTCATTGGTATCCTCTTTCCATAATCCATAGTAGGTAATCAGTGACTCAGGATCCATCTTTTCCAGTGGTAAATTCATTGATCATTCCTGGGTAGTCTTTTATGGATTGTGACGAGTACACATTCCAATTGTGAGAATGAGACTGACGTAAACATTTACCTATTTTCGTTCTTGCTAGGTAAGATCTTAACTCTTAGCTCCCACACGGTTTCGTAATCCAACCAGCAGTCTCTTAAAAGAACAAATGTTTGGTTTAACCTCCATATTTTACACAAGTATAATATTATACACGACCACAACCAGACCATTCCTAGACGATATATTGGGCACACACAAGTCCCACAATTACAGATCTTTACCTAATTGTTAAGAAGAAAAGAAATGTAGCTAAAAAAAAACAAAGAATTTGTATGGCACTATCTAAAATAAAAAGGGATGCAAATATGCAACACCAGCTAAAACGACCCATTGCAGCACGCATCCTTAAATAAACAAGTATGTCAGCAATAAAATTCATGTGTAACTACTGTGCTTCAATTCGAACCCCGCCGATGACCACTAGGCCTGATCTAGGGACTAATGTCACGACTAACTTCTCCAGATCCTCTGCATCGATGTCTTCTATCAAGGCTGATATACCAATTTCAAGTGAGCTCTTTGATGCATTTCCTCCAACCCTTTCACGGGCTATATCAACCATACTTCCTACAATCTCCCCATAACTTTGTGGATTCTCCATGAAAATCAAACCTCCATGTCCCTGGACAGGTTTATCCACGTACACGTCAAACCTAACTGATTTATTACTACTCAGAATGTTAATACCATCTACAATAAGAACTTCCTGCCAATCCCCGTCGTTTTTTGGTCTATCCACAAGAACATGTACAACTTTAGTTAGTGCTCTTGCCATCGACCCAAACTCTACAATATCCTGCATAACAACTGCTTCATTTTCTTCACCTAGTGATTTGGGTTTGATTCCATTTCCATCACCAGCATCGACAGGTAAAAGCTTTTCAAGAACAGTGGAAGCTGCAGCTGAACATAATCCTCCTATCCCAAGAAGAACATTTCGCCGATGAATACTGATCTTTATTTCATCTGATCGTATATCAATATTAACCAGTCCCCGGTCTCTATCCTTTTTCGGTTTTTGTAATTCACATGAGATAGAACATAAGCGTTGCTTTCTAGTGCTAAGACCGCCGAACCTTAATAAACCCTTTTCGCTGTAGAACTTGCCTAGAGGAGACGAGTTGATGCTGGGTGTGGAGGATGTGAAAGACATGGTGTTATTGTTCAGAGAGAGGAAGAAGGGAGTGGGATTATTAATTTAACTAGATAAGGAAATGAACAAAAATTCTATGTGGTTTTATAAGTG
Organism: Papaver somniferum; assembly: GCF_003573695.1. Classification (NCBI taxonomy): domain Eukaryota; kingdom Viridiplantae; phylum Streptophyta; class Magnoliopsida; order Ranunculales; family Papaveraceae; genus Papaver; species Papaver somniferum. The sequence goes on along the minus strand of NC_039368.1, from coordinate 24,983,974 downwards.
AAGCTTAATCAGTTACTGTATTGAACAAACTTGTTAAGTGGAACATTATAAAGAACATAGGATTGGGATGCACATCACGGCAAGCAACTAGATGACTTCACTTAGAATTAATTCAAGAGATGCATTTATTTACATTTATGTAAGTAATTGTTGGAAAGAAAGCAATACGCATTATGAAGGCTTTGGAAAAAACAGAACTTTGTATGTGATTGAACACATGATAAGACGTACACCCACAAAATTGGAAACATATCAAATCTTACAATCTAGTATGGTCCTAACTCCTAACCAAAAAAAATTATTGCTTAGAAAATGATCCCTTGCTTTCATGGCTAACTTACTGACGAAAGCTAAGCCCATACGTTTTTTCAAAATGAGTCCCATTCGCACGTACAACTTCCAGCGTGAAAGTTATCTTCAATGGTGACCACTTAGCTTAGAAACAAGCCTTGCCACTCGCACACAGTGAGTATGCCATTCTTTATTAACTCAAAAACAAAGCAACGTACATAAAACTCGCAGAGACGAATACCAAAAAGAGGAAATACAGATGATAGAATAATACTAAAAATGGCATTTGCAAGGAACACAGATTCATACATGAATTAATCTTCATGATATATGTACTCCACACGTACACCGCTGACAGAAACTTCACCAGTTCTTGGTTTCAATGTAACAACCAGTTTAGGACTATCAGTTGCCCCAATTTCCTTGAGCAAGCAACTAATCCCAAGTTCTAAACTTCCTTTTGCAGTTGAATTTCTACCACTTCTTGGACGAGCTAAATCAACTAAACTCCCAGCGAATTCACCGAATTCAGGACCAGCTTGATCTCCTCCTGCTTGGGGTTTTGCAACAAACACATCAAATCTCACCGGTTCATCATTTAGGACATCAATACCTTCGATTATAAGTACATAAGTTCCTTTCCCTTTCTCTGATTTGTATATCTTGGGTTTTGTAACTAGAGCCCTTATTGGGGTTTCAAGTTTTCTAGTTTGAGATCCGAATTCTTTAATTTTTACAAACTGATCAGGTTTTGGTGTTGATGAAGATCCTTCTTTGGTAGGAGATGATCCATTTGCCATTAGAGTTAAAGTAGTAAGACCAGCAGCAACAGTTAAACTACCTAAACCAGCTACGAGATTTCTTCTACTGGTGGCGTCGGATTTTGACGGAATTTCTTGTTGACTATTTTGTTTCTGCTTACACCATATTTTAGAATGATGGGGTTTCTTTTGATTGTTGAAAAAACTAGTGGAAGTATTGGATGATGATGACTTCGTTAATAGAAATGAAGAAGAGGTTGAAGAAGAGAAACCAGAGGTTATGGGTTTTGAGAGAGACATTGAAATAAGAGAAACACAGAGAGAACCTCAAGTAGATCAATCGGAAGATTTTTTCTTGGCTGTTAACTGAGTTTATATTAGAAAATGTGTTACACGAGGCTATGACTTTGAGGAGTTATTTTTTTTTAAACAAAGACAAACTTTATATTACATACACATAGTAGTTACATCATGATTTATGTAAGGAACTACTAATTCAGGTGGATAACTCCACCAATTTCCACATAAATTCGGTTTTCGAGCTGCCTTTGCTAAAGCATCTGCAGCTTTATTACAAGACCTATAAACAAACTCCAAGACCACATAGGGTAGCTATTACACATATTAACACGATTTCTAAGAAGAGGTAAACACTGCCACTGACAAAGATTAGTTTGATGTTGTAAAAAGTTACTGATACTCCGATTGTCTGTCTCAAAAATGACATTAGACCAGCCATTTGAATCTGCTATTTGCATAGCTTCTACCATAGCCCAGGCTTCAGCTTGCTCAACATTTATAGCTCTTTTCAATGTTCCTCTTCCCATGACAAAGGCCCCTGCAGAATTTCTAGTTATAATACCAATACCAGCTAACAAAGATTCAGAATTATATGAAGCATCAATATTTATCTTTAAGAACTGCAGAGGAGGAGGAACCCAAGGCAAATGTAAGATATAGTTCTGTAAATGGTAATGATTATGAGCAACAAATGTGGTGTCTAACTGATGTTGTACCCTGTAAGAGTTTATCTGATGTATGACAGTTCGATGATTGGGTATTATATTGCTGAAAACAACACTACATCTATGTTTCCAAATGAAGTGCATTATACAGAGAGCTAAGTGCACAACTAGAGGTGTGTGTTTGATATTTATATTCGAACCCTTAAGCTGCCAAGTCTGAATCCAGGAGAGAACCGAGGGATGCTGCACAATGGAAACGAACTGATTAGGAAAAAAATTCTTCCATATAGCTTGAGAGAAGGAGCAATGAAGTAGCAAATGGTCCAGATCTTCAGTTTGATTCATACTACACAGAACACATATTTGATCATCAGCATTCAGATGCCTAAAAATGCGAGCTTTCACGGGTATAGCATCATGTATTCCTTTCCACATAAAAATTTGAAACTTATACGGTACTTTCAATTTCCAGAATGCCAACCAGAATTGCTGAGATAAACCCATTGAAATATCCATATGCAATTCATTTTCACAAAGCATCTTGTACGCTGAAGCAGTTGTAAACATGCCAGTACTAGTAAAAGGCCAGATTAGGGCTGCACATGGGCGGGTATGGGCGGGTATAAGATAAAACCAACCTCGCACCCACAGACTGCGGGTTTTTTTTTTCATAACCAACCCCGCACCCATAAACAGCGGGCGGGTTTTGTTACCCGCCCGCTACGGGTTGGGCGGGTATGGGTTTAAACGGGTTTAAACCCGCTTTATATTCAAGTATTTAGAGTAACTTCTATTCTCCTTGATTAAGTGAGAAAAAAAAAACCAAAACCCCCAAAATATTCATATCTAGGAAGTTCACAGATGAAGATTAAGTGTTGAATCTGTTGATTTTTCGATTGTTGTCGATTTCTGGTGAAGATTCGAAGTTGTTGTTGTCGATTTCTGGTGAAGATTTCTGGTAATTGTCGTTCGTATGTGAAGAAGAAGAACTGAGGAGGAAGAAGAGGAGAGGCCGAACAGAGAGAAGAGTGTAGAAAGTGAATGAGGGTTATCATTTATCCTATCTACTAGTATTAGGGTTTCATAATGGACGACTAGGATTAGTTTTATCTAATGGTATATAATCTGCGGGTTTTTTGGGCGGGTATGGGCGGGTATTAGCTTAAACCAACCTCGCACCCACAGACAGCGGTTTTTTTTTTTCATAACCAACCCCGCACCCACAACGGGCGGGTATGGATTAAAAACCCACTGATTTAGCGGGTACGGGTGGGTTTGGGTATCGTGGGCGGGTCTTGTGCAGCCCTAGGCCAGATCAATTTATCTTCCTGATCTAATTGTAAAGGAATAGTGAGAATAGAATTCACCTGGTCTGCAGAAAATAAATGGCGAAGAAGCGGAATATTTCATTGCTGAGTGAGAGGATCAAATAGTTCCGAAACCCATTGAATATTACTTGTATTCAGATCACTCCAATCTTGAATTGCAGTCTGCATGGAAGGAATCCAATTGGCATTCCAGATATTGATGCGAGTACCATTACCTACTTGCCATTTTGCATTTCTAAGAACAATTTCAAGCCCAACACATATACTCTGCCATACCCAACTTGAATTGTTAGTTTCCGGTGTAGGGAAGAATTGCAGATCATTATGAGGAAAGTATTTACCTTTCAACAATTTTGTCCAAATAGCATCTTGATTATGTAATAATTGCCAGGTCAATTTCGCAAGAAGAGCTGAATTTTAATTGGTTAAATTTTTAAGACCTAGACCTCCAAATCTTTTAGGTACACATACCTTTTTCCATCCAATAAGATGTCGTGGATGATCGTTGGTAAAATTATTCCACCAGTAACGCCTTTGGATGTTGTCCATGTGATGAATTGTTGTTTCTGGCAGTTTAAGGATCTGCATTTGAAACATACCCATTGTACTCAGCACTGCATTCACTTGAGTTGTTCTCCCTTCTTGGTTAATCATTTTACTATGCCAGCCCTGTAACCGGTTAGTCATGCTATCAAGAATACCTTTAAAAAAATTTTGTCTTGATCTATGCATCAAAAGAGGAATGCCCAAATATTTTTCACCCAACCCCATAACTTTCATATTAAGAATGCTAGAAATACTAGACTTGTGGGCAATCGAAGTGTGCTTACCAAAAAACAAAGTTGACTTTTGCATGTTAATAACCCGTCCTGAGGCTTGTCCAAAGGAAAGAATCAGATGTTTAAGATGATTCATTTGAGCAGAATTAGCTTGAAAGAATAACAAACAATCATCTGCAAAAAACAGATGATTGATAGGAGGACAATGATGGTTAATTTTAATACCATTGATAAGAGAAACAACATTATGCTGTAAAAGTCTAGAAAACGATTCCATGATGAACAAAAATAAATAAGGAGACAAAGGGTCTCCTTGGCGAAGGCCGCGGGTTGGACAAAAAGAAGAACTAGGAGTACCATTGATAAGTATAAAAATATTTGTTGTGGATATGCATTGACCAATCAAAGAAATCCAATCTTCATGAAAACCCATTTGGCGAAAAATTGATAATAAAAAAGACCATTCAACCCTGTCGAATGCTTTCGACATATCCAACTTTAAACCTACCAAAGCCTTATTTATCTTCTTAAATTTCATACTATGCAGAATCTCCTGTGCTATAATAACATTATCATGGATATGTCTGCCTGTAACAAAGGCAGTTTGAGTAGGAGAAATAATGATAGGCAAAAAAGGTTTAAGACGGCAACAAAATTTTTGAGATGATTTTGTAACTAACATTGCACAGACTAATTGGTCTGTAGTCAGCTGGTGTTTGAGGGTTATGAGTTTTGGGAATCAGAACTTGATAAGTATGATTTATAGCCTTAAGCATATGCTTGAAGGTAAAAAAGTACTGAACCATGGAGATTACCTCAGAACCAACCGTCTCCCAGCATTTCTGATAGAAAGCAGCTTGGAATCCGTCATTACCTGGAGAAGCCCAAGGTCTAATCTGAAAGACAACATCCTTAATTTCTTGAGCATTAGGAACTCGGATAAGCTGAAAGTTTTGGTCTTCTGTGATACAAGGAGCAAACAGCTGCAAAATATCTTGATTAATCTGCGGCTTAGAAGTAGATGAAATATTCACAAAATGATTAAGAAAAATAGACTCAATGTTACTCCGATCATCATACCAAATACCCAATGGCCCTTGAATATCCTGAATGTTGGATCTCTTTTTATTGAAATTAGCCATTGAGTGAAAATATGAAGAATTTCTATCTGTTTCAAGAAACTTGTCACCTGCCTTTTGCATGAAGAATTCTTTCTGGATTATTAGCCACTGTTGAAGAGAAGAACCTAACTGTCGAATCAAAGGATGAGAAGCTGGCAAATTATCATCAAAACAACGCTGCAGTTGATTCTGAATATTATGAAGATTGCTCTCAATATTCCCAAAAGAGAATTATTTCCACATTTGCAACTGAAATCTAATGAATTTTAACTTACTTGATAACTGAAAATAAGGAGAGCCATTAAATTGTTGTCGCCAACTTTGATTGACAGTGTCTTTACAAGAGGCCACTTGGAACCAGCACTTTTATAGCTTAAAAGGAGTGTGTTTTCTAGCACTAGGAACAGTGTGTAACAAAATAGGGCTATGATATGAAGCAATGGGAACTAAATGTTGCAGATGAGCATTAGTATAATTATTAATCCAACAACAGTTCACTAAGGCTCTATCTAATCTAACAGAGACATGAGCATCTCCATCTCTAAGATTCGACCAAGTAGTGTCAGCTCCTGAATAACCCAAATCAATGAGACCCATTTGCTGAATAAAATTCCTAACATGTCTAGCATGATGAGGATGAGATGCATTAATACTATGGGTTTCAGAGTCATTCATAGTGAAGTTCAAGTCACCTAACAAAACCCACGGGAGATCAACAGAAGAATACATCTCAAGCAAATATTGCCACTGATTGTTATTGCCTACAGCATCACGCACTCCATACATAAAGGTGACCAAAAAAATCCAAGTTATTATCATGAGTGTGTACAATAGCATGTATTGTGTCAGAGGTAGTGTGCATTATTTCAACATCAATTCCTTATTTCCAGGCAAGAGCAATACCACCAGAAAGGCCCAAAGAAGGATCAAACCAATAATTAGGGTATTTAGTTCTAGAAAGATATAGACGCATATTATTGGGCTGAGCTTTGGTTTCGCACAAGAAAAAAATATTTGGATCATTATTGGTCAAACAGAAACTAAGATAGTCTCTAGTATGAGGGTTTCCTATTCCTTGACAGTTCCAAGACAGGATTTTCATGTTGTAAATAATGAAAAAGATAGATAAAAAGATAGGGAAAAAACAACACAAATTAAGGAAAGAGTGAAAACTGAATAGAGAAAAACGAGTTGAGAAAAACACCTGTTGCCATGCATCAGATTTGTTCTGTGCATTAAGGGCATGTGCTGCAGCAATGTCCCAAACATTATTCTCTTCAATGTTAGCAGTATCTTCTTGAACAGAAGATGTTTCTCCAACAATAATAATATCTCTATCAAACTCAGCATCCTCAAGTTGATTCTCAGGAGTTATAACCAAGGTTGGGGGTTGACGATATCGCTTCTTCGTACCACTCGTACTAGCACCATCACTTGTCCGAGTAGAATATGGCCTTATAGAAGCAGAAAGATGAGACTGATCATGATAGGATGATGTAGTTGCAGCATCAGAGTCAGTAGCCGAGAAGATGGATAGGCGCATTCCATCAAAAGGCCTCGGATGTTCTAGAGAAATTGGTTGACGCAGTCTGTTTCTCCGTTGAGTACCATGTTGTAAGAAGAGTTGAGCTTCTTGCTGAGGATTTCGTTGAGGAAGTAAAACCGGCTCAGCAAAACCAAATCCTCTTACAGTCTCTTCCATTTCACGTCTTCGATTAGTCATATCAGCACAGTCATTTTCTTCATGATTAGGTACCTTACACTCAGGGAAAAGTCTGTAAGGTTGTGTTTCATAAAAGAAACCAATCCACCTAGTGACACCAGCAGCATTAGCGGCAGTAATACCAGTTATGAGAGGAGTGTTGACATTAATGAGAATTAAAGCTCTATATTTTGAGGAAGTAGGAGGACTAACACCATCAGGCTCAACCAGTCTAACTTGTCCAACGATATTACCAAGCATTCGCAAAATATCAGCATAAGTAAATTCAGGTAAGAGGTATTTATATTCAAGCCAGTAAGGAGAAACCGAGAAATCTAAGAGATGATAGTCCATTGTTAAATTCCAATCTTTTAAGACTATCAAATAACCATCAAAATTCCAAGCCCCACCAAATAAAATAGCTTCTTTATCATCACTAACTTGGAATTTTATAACAAAAACATTAGGTTCCAAACTACGCACCTGAACCAACCATTGATTGTGCCTCCTCAGATGAGGCCAAATGAATCTGGCAGCTCGTTCAGCATCTTGCCATATCATGACACCAGGGGCATAAAGTTTACCAGCAAGACAATACCTCCAATCTCGAATTCCATTTAGGATTGCAGTATTCGAGTGCATAACAACCCTTCTTCTAATAGGTTCTTCACTGATTGAAACTCACTGCAGCTGTTCTGAAATGTTATTCATCGATGCTCTAGCCATAAGGGTGAAGAAAAGAAAGATGATGTAATAACAGAGAAGGATATAAAAAAACTGAAATTGTTTGAGGTAGTATTTATAAGGAAAATTTGTAGGATGTGTTAACTTCTTAGATAGATAAGCATGGTAGATAAGTATGGATGAAAATTTGTAGGATGTGTCAAATACATTTTTGTAGACACCAAGCTCCTGACCAAGAAAAGATAACAGCAAGAACACTTTTTTCAGCAAGAACACTTTTTCCTTAATAGTGAAGCAGGAGAACCATTATAATAACCCAGGTTAGATAAGATTGAGTGAAATCGATAAGGCTGAAAATCAGAAGCACCACTGCAATAAGAAGCCAACTTTGAATATGCCAACTTGGAAACGCCAACTATGATTATACCTCAAGATGTGATGGGACATAACTGCAACATCAATGCGTGGCAACAAGCAGGTAGGAGATTAAACTGCCATTAAAAGGAAGACAAACCAATTAGAACCACAGATTGGCAAATATAAAGAGGAAAATAGAAAATTGAAAATTAGGGTAAAATAAAAAAGAAGAGACATATAAAAACATCAGAGTTGGACCAGAAATCAATCAACAAAGGGTAAATCGAGAAGATTAAAACCGTGGGTTGCAAGAAAAAGATCTGATCGAATCAAGAAAGTGGATCAAAATCAATGGTTGACTATGGTTGACTTAGAGTTGACCAGCTTGACCATATCGTCGAGAAGAGGAGAGAAGGTTTTATCAGGAAAAGGTATGATCACATGTTAATAAAAACAAAAAATAAGAACTATCACATGGGATCTTCAAGAATCTGATTCTATGGATTGAATCATTACGTTCTCTGTGTATGAGCATCGACTTTGAGGAGTTACTGATGGCATCAGTTTTGCGTGAAAGTTAAGGAGTGGGTGCTGAAAGAAAGTTGGAGTAGTTGGACACCTGTGAGTCTGTGACCTGTTACTTGTATAGAGCCTCCAAGAAGTACCGACATAGGTTAACCACATTATAGAGCCTCCAAGAAATACCTGCAAGCATGTTTTCCAGGATAAATGTACAGGGAGTTGATATTTTTTTTTACATAATAATCTAAATCATGCACATGAACATCAGTCATTGTGGTGTATTTGGCAGGAGTATGAGCAACTATGTTTGCAACTTGCGCTGGTGCATTGGCTCAAAAAAGTCTTCAATCAGTCTGAGGAAGGAACTTCAATCACAATTTTTCAGAACTTCTAAGAAGATATGAAATATAAAATATGGCGCACACTAAAATGTTCTGATCGCCATGCCATTTATTCTATAGATTTACTTTTAACCTAAATATTTCATTACCAATAGGAATAAATCTGACAGCAAAATATGTTTTAAGTTTTGAAACTGGGCAAATAAAATACTTCATACAGATCCACCCCTTTCACTGCAATGATGCAAGAAATTCTAAACAACATGAAAGATGTATTCATAGTATTAGCAGCAGCATGGAAAGCTGGAGCTGACACAAGCTACAGAACCATAACTAGATTATTCTTTACATTGATATTTTCACAGGATATACGGTTGTAGAAGCAAGTCTTCTAGGCATCAGCAACAGATGGGAACTCTATTCTGAAATTAAAGCTAATGCATGTCAACAGATGCCCCTCTTTACTGTTCATCTTCATCTGGAGGCTGTATGGGCCCTACATAACAAAGAATTATTGAGAAAACAAGAATCATCCGAAAAGCATACAAGATTGAAGAAAAGCACAGAAGTACTAAGACTAAGTTTGCGTCCTATGTTCTATGTGATATAAAACCACAAACTGTACAGTCAGAGCATATGCCTAATCGTAAACTTCCATGTGGTTATAATTGCGACTAAAACATCCAAAGTTTAAGGGTCATCTATTCATGTTTGAGTTAGATGGTTGAACGTATGGAGCCAGAAAGGGTGTAACGTGAGGAAGAGCAGAAAATCTTTGTAGCCCTAAGTTACATTAATAGCTTGATCCAGTAACCGAGTTATGGTACATATCAATTAATTAAATAAGAGTGAGTTACTATGAAAAGCTTTTCTTACTATTAAAAGGGATCATCCTTCCTCTAGACTAACAACTTATGAAAAGAGACAAGCTTACGAATATTGTCTGTAGTGACCTAAAGGCTTGAATGAAAGAAACCCAAAAGCCGGTGGTCAATGAAGCCGTAACCGAACAGATATGTTTAGAGGGCAAATAGTGTTTAAGGTTCTGCATTTTGAAATTTGAGTTGCTTTCTGTTTTTCATACTATTGTCCACCTACAAATAAGGTTCAAAAACTACAAACTAAAAAAGTAAATGCTAGATGCCGTCAATCGAATTTTTTGTGGTCCTAGACTTGCTAGAATTTAAATCAGTACTCTTAATCTCCTCATGTCCACCATTCCTTCCATTTGAAATGGCATGAACAAGATAACATTACAAAAAGCACACTGAAATGGCATGAACAAGATAGCATTACAAAAAGCACACTTAGAGAATAAGAGTAAGGCACTGTCGATAAACTTCACATATGGATTTTAAATATATCATGCCACGCTTGATGCCCTTAAAGGAGCTGGAGATAAAATTGGCACCAAAACTTGTAAAGAGAGCAAAAGATGGTCCAGATAGTTGTTAAATTTTGAAAAGATAAAAGCAAGGATTACTTACTGGTGGAGTGAATCCAGGCAACTCCTGGGAGTGAGAGATCACAAAGTCACCCGTTTTAATGGGGCAACCACCTGCCTCCTCACATAGGTCGTGTTTCTCACTATGGACATGGACCCCAAAGTATCGCACCTCTAGCACCAATTCTGCTCCAAGCAGTTCTTGCTCTACATAATACGACAATAATTTTGTTAATGGGGAGTATCATGCATGATTTGTAAAGTGTGAACAGCCTTAACAAATTTGCGTTCCCATGTGCTTAAAAAAAAGCTGCTCGTAGATGAACAAATAAAATATAAACACGGTAAGGCTATTGGGGAAAATGGGTTAATAACTTAAAATAGAGATAACTTAAATTCACAGGGCTCTTCAAATGAGCAAATGCTCAATTTCTAACTCTGAGTCGGTCGCTTTGGAATAGAATATGGATTTGCTGGGAGTGGAGAAAACATTGGCCCAAAATATCAAGTGCAACCAAGCAAAAAGTTTTAAGAACCAGGTAAGGTGATAACAACATATTTAACTGTTAATCCCAATTTAGGGCAACCGCAATCACGTGGCTGACTTGCATTCCGGCCCTTTACCATATCAAGCCACCAATATTTAAAACCAATGATGCTAGAATCACCAATACAACAGTAAAAAACCCACAACTGAACTCACTGTTGTCTGACTTGTGTCGCAGGTTAAAGTAATTCTACGTTTAACACATACTTAGGGGGTTAAACTCCAATACCAAACAGTATATGTTACATCAGTAAACGAGATTCACACTGCGGAGATACTTATATTTAAAAAATTGACCATTGGGCACAAATTACCCATCAAAATCAAAATATAAGATATAAGAAAATCTAAAAATTTAGAAATTACCAGTGGATGCATAAATGTTGAAGGTTGCAGGCTTGCCACTAACAACTGGCTCTGGATTTATCTTCACTCCACTGATCTTAACAGCATAGTTGTTGCCTGTCTTATCTGCATTCAGTAAACCAAAACCCTAAAATTAGACATGCATTAGATCAATTGAAAATCGGAAAGTGGAAACATCTACTAGGTAAACAGAATTTAGAATCATATCGAAGCTAAAACTCAATTGAATTCGAGATCAAACACTTTGACTTTCAGAATTCACCAAATCTGAGTCTCAAACCAAGAAAAGGACGATGAAGACAAAATCTGACGTAGTTAAAAGAATTAATCGTAGAAAACTTCTTCCATAACCATCACAAGAAACAAAATAAAACAGGATATTGCAAATAATCAACATCAGATGATGAAAGCATGTAAACAGGATTTGCTCAATTAGAATCGGATAAATTTTTACCGCAGTATTTAACAGGTTTGGCTTGAATCGAAGGTAAGATGAGAAAAGCAGCAACGAGGAAGATCGGGAGAACGAACTTGTATTTGAACTGAACTGACGCCATGGAGTCAACTCAACAAATTGCTTAGAGTCACAAAAGAAGAAGAAAAAGGGATGAGAGATTTTAGGGGTTGGTATCTGAGATTATATATATGAGGAGGATTCCGGATAAAATATAGAGTTTGGTCTGATGGTCTTTTTGTTCTTGGTTGTTGGCGGGGGGAAAAGTAGCTGAGGATCACAATAAAATATAGGTTAATAAAGATACTTAAAATATTCGTTTTGTTTTTGGATTTATCTTATAAAAGCAATGAACCAAAGAAAAGAATATCTTTAAGTTACCAAAATACCCTCCGATGAAAACAAACCTATTGACAACCAGTCACATGACTACACGAACGACTACAAATATACAAAGAACACGAACAACTACAGATAACTGTTTCCTTCGGATACATCCTTCCGACAATGTTATTGGATGTTGTTATGTTGACATCTAAAGGGGAAACTCGTATACAACCTAAATCGTAATTTAGCACAAAAAGAATGACGAAAAAGACTCCCCGAACTTACTGATCGTGTTTTATAACTCCACCTGGTTGATTGGGGAATGAACATAAATTAAGGAGGAAGGATTTAGTAATCAAAGACTAAAGAAAGAAAGATCCACTCTTACGTAAGTGAAGGGAGAGTGACACTTTCACGTAGTCATGACGAGCACGTTCTTCGCCATCAAACGTTAACATGAAGAGTTAACGTCTTCACGAGGTGTGTTGGTGGTAGTGGTACCTTTGCCGGGATCACTCCGTGCTATTATTTGACACACCACCACTTTACATGTAAGCATAAGGTACGTTAAAAATGAGAGTCAGTGGAATTTCCACGTCCCAACCTTGCTTTTTAACTCTGATTGATCATACTCTCTTATTGATTCTAGCTCAAATTGTACCCAGTTTTCTTATAAGTTAAAGAGTATTCTGCTATTTAGATTTTCTACTTTGTTATCTCTTTCCACTGGACTTGCCCAACATTTTCACAATCATAACTGTCTCAGTTTATAAATCTTACCATCGTCTTACCGAGCGGTGAACAAACTATTTTGTTAACGCATCGATGATGCTAGAACTCAATGTCTGCGTATTTATTAGGAACTGCAAAAATACGTCTGCAATCGTCTCATGAAAAGGTGCAAAAGAGAAAGATTAACACTACTATAAGACTTAAGAGGTTGTCCTAACTGACGTGGATTGACAATCTAGCTTCTAGATTAAAAGATTATATGACTTAGCCTTAAATCTTCTCATGACACAGATCTTAACTTAAGTAGGTATCATCATTTATTTTCTAACAATTGCATTGTTAATGGTATAAACCGATAATAGAAATACTAGGCACTTATCGATTGGATTGATATGTATACAAATTTCCTATTATAACCATGGTTTCAGGATGAACTCATAATCGTGATGTCCAGGATACTGTAACAACAATTCAGGCCGTAAAGAAACTCGTCGTATACAAGTTAACTGACTGCTCGCAAAGCCATGGAGCCAAGGGCAAAGATAAAGGAAATAAAAAGAATCCGGTTATCGGGGCTGGGACTTTGGAGGTTTAAATTACTAATTGAAACCTAAATGTTATAGGACAGATCAAATTTATGTAAGAGTTTAAAAATACCCTCAATCATTTTAATTTATTACCCTTCTACCTTCCCACTAAATAACTAATCTAATTAAAAGAAAAACTGAAATCATTTACTAATTAAAAAAAACCCGAAAATCATTCATTCCTTCTCTTCTTCTTCTTCTCCTTCTCTTCTCCTCACTTTCTTTTCTTCTTCTTCTCTTCTTCGTTTAAGACGATTAACCGTCGATTCAAAAAAAAATCGTCGTCGATTAAATTCATTGTATAAAACCATGAAACCCAAGGAAAAGCTAGGTTAATCTTCGTCGAATCTACCTCCTCTTGAAGTAGAGAAACCAACTTCATGAAATGAAGATGAAACTGAAACTGAAGATCAAGAAGAAGTGAATGAAGGAGATGCACCAGCCGCCGAGACCCTGATATGACAGCAATAAGGTATGAATTGAAAAACCCACTCCTTATTTAAGCGTTTTGTTGATTATTTAGTTGGTTTCGAAAATTTTAGGTCTGAAAAAACAGTTTCTGAAAATGCTTACGGCTGGGAGTTCTTGTATTCCCAGCCGTAATGAGGCCTTATGGTTGGGATATATAGTTTTCCCAGCCGTGTATATGTTTTACGGTTGGGTTATGTAAGAACTCCCAGCCGTTTGTAAACTTTATGGTTGGGATTTATAAGAACTCCCATCCGTAAAATATTCGATGCGTACGAGATTGAGAAATCCTATCCGCAACAAGTTGTATACGGCTAAGTTATTCCTAGCCGTATATTCTCATGTGTTCGATTTTTTTTCCAGCGGTAGTGTTTACGTCTAGGTATTTCTATCCCTAATTTTGTTTCCTAACCGTAATATTTAGTTTTCTAGCCTATTTGATATTACAGCTTGGTTTTTCCTAGTTGTATGTGTTACTGTGCTGAATATTAAACCAGCCGTATTTTCACGTATAGGTTTTCCTATCCGTAATAGGAGTAACCAACCCGCAAATTATGTTTCCTAAACGTTATTTGTTTTACGTCTCGGTCGATTATTAAATTTCCCATTCGTAATTGTGTTTTCATCTGGGACTATCCATTTTTCCTAGCCGTTTTCAGTGTAACGACTTGGTTATGTCAAAATTTCCCAGCCGTTGTACTTATCTACTTTTGGTTTTTGGCCTTGTTTGTCTTTGAACAGAGCAAAAGAAAAGAAGAAGAAAAGACCACAAGAAGTAACACCTCGTAGTGACCCGACTTCGCAACCTCGTCACACAAAACCATTGGGTGCAAACGCAAGGAATGCAAGTGGAGTTGTGACTGCTGGAGAAAGTGAAAGTGGAGGAGATGGAGTTGGAGCTGGAAATGCTTTATGTAGTCAAGTTGTAGTTTCCATAGGTGGAGGAAGTGAAGTTGGAGTTGGTGGAGGAAGTGAGGTTGGAGTTGTTGTTACTGGAGGAAGTGAGGTTGGAGTTGGTGGAGGAAGTGAAGTTGGAGTTGCTGTTATCGAAGGAACTGAAGTTGGAGTTGCTGGAGCAAATGAAGGTGTACTTGTTGTTACTGGAGGAACTGAAGTTGGCACTTCTAGTGGTGCTGCTATTGATAAAGGTAAATCTGTAGTTGAGAGGGACAAGAAGGAGGGAAATAAGAAGTATCCACCAAAAGAAAGTGCAAGAAAAATCATTAATGATATGGAGTTTTTACCTCCCAAAAAGAATGGGAGACCTTGGGGTGAGCCAAAATATAGACCTGCCTTGTTTGATTATCAGTCATCATGGGCTGCTAGGGTCTGTGCCGCAAAGGTAATAAATCAAACTTAATATATGTTATTTTCATTTTATTATGGATATTTAATTTCAACAACTTTATATTCTTTGTAGTTTCCTGATAAAGTTGTCCCCAAACTAAAGCACCAACAAGGAAGGTTTTGGCCGCTGGAGAAAGAGCATCCAGATGTGGTAGCTTTGGTAAAAGCTTCGGGGTTATGGTCTGGAATCGAGGCTTTGCAGAAGACCTGTGATTTTGCGACGGTTTGTGTTTCAGGGAAAGATTCTGGCCCGAAACTATAACTTTTGTTCTCCCGTTCGGAGAGCTGACATGACTCTGGATGATGCAAAACAAATCACTGGTCTTGCTTTGGAAGAAAAGGCTGTGTTTGAGGGTTTCAACAATTTTATGCCTTTTGATCATCTTTGTGTCATGGCGAAAGACTGTCTTGGGTGGGGAAAAGATGAAGCAGAAGAAGAGTTTGAGATAGGTTCTGGAGCCCAACCTAGAGCTAAAAGGCCATTTAGTCTACCGGGTGAAGTTAGTGAAACAGTTAATATGGCAAGGAAGATTAATTTGGTTCGTATGTGGGAGAAGTTTGAAGATTCTCACCGCAAGACTGCTAGTGGAGAAGTGGTGATGGACGCATCAAGAGCTAGACATACGGCTATAGCTTACTTGTTGCACGCTCTTGGGACCGTCTTTTTCCCCGATTTCTCAAGAAATAAGGTAAATGCTTGTTATTTGCAATGGTTGAAGACTCTCTATCTCGATCCGGAAACAAACAAGGTACCTAGGTACTCGTGGTGAACCGCCCTCCTTGATAGTGTGATAGATAGTCTTTGCAAAGCTTCTAGGTGGAACAAAATACAAATTACAGGATGTGTTGCTCTTATCCAGGTATATTTTTGTTTTAATATAACAAATGTTTATTTATTTTACTTTTATATATTGGTATGTGTGTAATATCTTATTTATAATTCCTTTTTTTCCGTAGTCATGGGCTTACGACCATTTAAAATGCTTGAGGCCTTCTCGGGATACAAATTGGCCTCTAGAGAAACCTACAAGAGGAAGATACCTCTTTGGAGGGACCCAACACAAGGTTAAAGAGACGGAAATGGTAGATATGAGGAAAAATTTGGATGCTTTGACAATTGATGATGTGGATTTTGATCCATATTTGAAACTTGATGAGGATGGAGACGATGAAGTTGATGATAGAGTATTTTCTGATGTGGCGACCTATGTGGGATGTTTCATTCAACTGGGTTCTTCATTTTGGATCCTCGCAGAACGCTCCACTAAATTGGTATTGTCTAGAAAATTGTACCTGAAGACTCTTGTTTTACACTGAGCGTATCCATCTCCCAATTTAAGGAAAAATATGGCAGATTGAACTATGAACCAGCACCGTTGATCGAGCATTGGAATGCTCGTTCCCAAGTAGAAAACAAAATGAGTAGAAGAGAGCTTTAAGCTTCTCATGGGACTTCCGAAGCGGATGCGAATTACATAGAATGGTATCGAGAGTGGGCTCATCCTTATGTGGAAAATTTGGATCCGGAGGCGCAGAGACAGTTCAAGAAGTCAGAGAAAGAAAGTTCAAAATCAAAATCATCAATGAATGAAGAAGATGATTGGGAAAAGATGGTGGTACGTATACAACTAATTATGTTTGTATATGTTGCTTTTCTTTAATTATCTATGAATAATTACAGTATGTGTATTTGATACGAAAAAATAGGTTGAATGAGTTAATTGGGTGGTCAAGGACATCATCAGTAGGAATAATTCGGGTGAGGACTTAACGGTACCTGAACAAAGATTACTCCGGAATCGAGTTAAAGGCATAATAATACTTGAGAAAGGAGGTTTATATGCTTATGAAGAGGACCGACCAAGGAGAGCTAAAAGGGCTAGGTCTCCTTCTTCTGGCGACGACTCGGACACTCCCTCCGGTAAGCAAGTTCAATCTAATCAAGGAAAAGGTGGTCGAGGCGGTCGAGGTGGAGGTAAAAAAGGTGTCCATGGTCGAGGTGAAAAAGATGGCCGTGCTGGAACAAGTGCTCGAGGTGGACGTGCTGGAACAAGTGCTCGTGGTGGAGGTAAAAATACTTCAATTCAAGGTGGAAGTTGAAGAGGTAAAAAAATCTAGAGTTGTGGAATAGGAGAAATAGGACGATTTGGATGCATTTATGCACTCGTCTTCGGAGGAGGAATCAAGTGAATGACTATTTCATCGATTTTTATTATTTTACTTCATGGATGTTTTATTATCTAAGACTTTGCCTATTTACAATTTTTGTTGTTTGTATATGGATTTGGATGGATGAATTTTTATAACTTTGTATGTTAGTTAATGAATGTTAGTCTTTCCGTTTATCTAATCTAAGAAAATCAACATTATTGAAATTTTTTTGTGCACTTTCGGCTAGATCGATGCTTCACATAACTTAGAAGGAAATACATATAATTCTTGTCAAATAAACTTGCACAATTTTCCGATTATAAATTCCAGCCGTAAAAAGGAAAACAGTTAGGAAAATCATCCGCAAATAGTTTACGGTTAGGAAGTACCTAGACGTATATTACTCTGATAACCAAAAAATAAAATGGATCCTTGTTACGGCTACATATCCAGGTCGTGTATAACTCTACAGTTAGGACTCCAAATCGTAATTTTGACATAAATTTGCAACACTAGTTTACGTCTTCGTCAACATTTCAAGTTCCTGACCGTAACAGAAAAACGGTTAGGAAACACATCCTAATCTTTTTTACGGTTGGGAATTACCTATCCGTATATCACTCTGATAACCCAAAAATAAAATGGTTCCTTGTTACAGCTACATATCCAGGCCGTAATTCTGACATAAATTAACAATTTTTATTTACGGCCAGATACCTAGCCGTAAATTTGACACACCACAACCCGGCATGTTTATACAGAATTACGGCTAGGTCTTCCTTTCGAATTCCTAGTCGTAAACACCTATAATTTCCTTTTGTACCACATCATATCGGCTAGTTTTTTTAATTTTGAAAAATAGATCTGTTTAAAGACTAATCTATAGAAGGTTCTAGATGTTCAACCACTTATTTAAACTTGAAATAACTCCACCTCCATAAAATCACCCATTCCAAATCAAAATCACACCTTCTACATCAATAATCTCCACCAGAACGCCTACAAACTCAATGCAATGTACTCAAAGGATAAACCCAACTTTACTTTGGAAGAAGACTTATCTCTTTGCAAAAAAATTGTATTATGCTATCCCAAGAGGGAATAAGAACGAAGGAAAGGTGGTTTACCAAGTCAATCGTATTGGAGTAAGATTTTTGAAAATTTTTGTGGTGAAACAGGTAACACTAACAACCACGATGAGGTTGAATTGTATCTCCGATTTGCATACATACGCAAAAAAGTGGAGGAATATATGGCTTTACTTCATATGTGCAAGCAACTTCGACTTAGAGGTGAGACTGATGCAGAAGTCGTAGATCAAGCTAAGAAGGAATGGAAAAAATGGAAAGGTTATAATTTCAACTTCGAAGCTCAGTTCACCATCATCAAACACTTCTTGATACATCGAAAGAGATGTTATTAAAACCAACTTTGTAATGGGGATCTATTAAGTATGTAATGGATTTTATTGCGGTCTTATTAATGAAAGTATTACTAATGTTTAATCGTAGTATGTATTTATGTTGAAAATTAAAATTTCTCAACTTACATATTAATTTACGGAAGGGAAATATATGTTATACCAGCCGTAATACAGACACAGGAGATTCTAGGAAGAATAAGGGCTAGAAGTTCTTCACTTACCATCAGTTTTTCTTGTTCACGACTGGGAATTCCTCATATCCCAACCGTAATAGCTTATTTACGGCTGGTTCGACACAATATCCCAGCCGTAACAAGTATAATTTTCATATTTTTCTCTGATTTTTAACGGATTCGATCGATATAATTGATGTTGGGAGTTGATTATAAAATTATCCCGAGTTTTGTGACGAAGGGCTTCATCATTTTTCTTCAAATTTTTTCAAAAAAATTTCACCAAAATCATCATTTTTCCTTCTTTAAAATCAAGGAAAATCTAGTTTTGATTTCCAAAAGTTCAATCATTTGATTTGTCTAATTCATTCACTAATACTGATTAGTTAGGAATCAATTTAATTAGTACTAATCATATTAAGGGTAGATTAGGTATTACATAAAATACCAGGATAAGGGGCTCTATGCATTGTTATTTCATGACCTCATAAGCCCCCAAAATCCAATCCGTTTTACATCCCCAATAATAGGATTCAATAAAAAACCCGAAGTTATGATCCCTATTGTAGATGATGATTTATGACGAACAAAAATCGGGAACAAAAAGTTATTTCGAGTTTAGCCTGCCTCATTCAAGTTGCATCCACTTTCTTGTGGCTACGACCATAATTGACTTTATGGGTATGAGTATTGTTGCAGTAGCTGGTGAACTGCATATGAAAAAAAAAAGTGATGAGAATAATAGAGATTATGGAAATTACGTGTTTTTTTTTTGGTTGAAGGAGTGCTAGACACAAAAATGGGTTGATGGTTCAATCGCTCAATCGGGTTAAGGACTGATAAGAAGTGGATCAAAGAAATCTTGGATTTAAACATTATGATTAAAGTTCTTGGCTCAAATCATTCTTATTTTTTTCTTTTGGAGCATATTTATTCTAGGTTATTGATGCTCATCAACAGGAAAAATATTTTTAATGGTCATCGATATATTGATATGATGATGATGTAAATCAAGCTGGTTCGGACCTCTGATTTCATCTTCATGCCTGATTCTCTAGTGCTTCATCACCGTGGAGAGAGGAAAACACAGCATTCCAAGGACTTGTGTGCAAATAATTAACAAATTGAGGTTTAAGAAAATGTTAAAATTGTGCATCTCTAAGATGTGATAATCTAAAGTTATCTAACGGTGCAAAGGTGCGACCGTTTTTCTGAGTTATGAGAACGACCGTGATGTAGCATTCCAAGGACTCTTATTACTAACATGAGTTATACGTAATTAAAATTGAAATTTAGGAATTAAAAATGTTTTTTAAACAAACTGATACCCTTAAAACTATTAGAATTTAACTTAATGGGAAAAAGTTGGTAACTAATTTTAGTAAAAAAAATACAAAAATCGTCTTCTTCAGACGCGTTAATCACCTCGGATTCGGTGAGGAATTGAAACTAGCCTCCCTTAAGTAGCGAGTACCTCGCGAGGAACCTTAGAAAGAAATTTTGACTACATGGATCAAGAGTCATCTTAATCTCATAGGAACATAAGACTCGGACGTACTAACAAGCCTCATCCTCAATCTCATAAGCATGTCCACGGTTAACAACAGGAATCTGATCCATATGTACTTGTTCAAACTCGTAACAAAATTATACACAAATCCTTTAGAGCGTTTCTCGCTCATCAAAGGGACTCAGAATGGAGAATTCTGCCTCGACAAGCTATGCATGGCCGGATACACAAGGTTGATGCTGAACCTCAGATCCTCCTATGGTGTGGCATGTTATTTCGTGCTCTCCATATGAATCAGACTAGTTATAACACACAAATTAGGGAACACTCCTACACCTCCATCAATGATGATTACATAGAGTATTACTATCTGATGACACAACGTATACGATGGATGACCCAGTTACACAAATATGTGTGTTAATGTGTGTGGATGGATGGGGGAGGGGAGGATATCAAGTATATTTAGGTTTCCGTTCTAAACCATGTGCGAGGATATCCAGATGTATTTCTCACCAAGAAATAGAATGGTCACCAATGGATGTTATGGGAATTGATTTATCCTTGGTTATTCTTGTAATCACAAACAATGAGCTTATCTTTGTATCCTTCGTTCGTATATCACTAACTTGAGATCATGGGTTTTTCAGCTATAAATAGACCATTAATCGGTTATTTTAGAGAAAACAACATTAGTTATAACTTCTTTCCCGGTGCTTTTATCTCTAACTAAGACTATGATCTCTCTCTCTTTATGCTTCCCACCTTGATACCAACCCTACTTTTTCATTTGAACGGAGCAGTCTTCGAACAACCATTATCTTGGCTTAATCGAGGATCGTTCGTCGCCAACCTTCTGCAACTCATACTACATCGTAAACCTCATCTCAAATTACTCTATCTGGTTTTATGTACAAATACCTACATACTGAAATTCCAAGGAGGTGATTCATATGAGAAGGACTACATTTTACTTGTAAATATATAATAACCAGTCAAAGCATCATTCGAGAATGGTCATGAAAATCATTGGAACAAGACTCAAACAGTTCGAAGTTGGGATACAATTAAAAGGTCCGAGATTGTGTCCCATTTGGAATCTTCCAGAACATAAACAAAATTGTAGTGGGTGTTTGTATCTCTTTTTGGCAGTGTTAAAGTGAGGGAATAAAAGATGTATTTTAAACTTGCTAGTAGTTCAGGTTGTTGGTTGTAAGTTAATTTTTATAAGATTTTCTTGAGCATTTAAGTCTGTAAGAAAATATGGTGTAGTATACTTTTGCTTTGTTAAAGTTCTTATATTTTTTGTGTAATCATTTAATCATGGAGTTATGACACAGAGTTAGAAAAGATAGTAATCATAAAGTCTTATCTCTTTAACTCAATGTGAAGCTAGTTCACCGGGAAGATGTTACATAGCACATTACGCCAAAATATAAAACAAGAGACGACGAAAGAAACATAGAATTGCATTGGGTGGAAATCCAAGTTGGTGGAATAAATAATATTATTTTGGAAGTTTCAATACAAGTATGGAAATAAACTAAAAGAGAATATATGTGCAATCAAACAAGACAAAAGTCAATCCATCTAACCATGAGTTGTGAGAACTCATAGCTCTGGGATCACACATAGTTTCCAAAGCACAATGACGTAGCAATTCAAAAATATTTTGAGATATATTGGTTTTTAAGGAGACGTGTAGGCAACAAAGAAGTTAGATAAGTTAAGTTCGTGCTGAAAATTAGTCATAATAACTTCTCTTTAAAGTTATGCCTATTTTTGGAAAAAAAAGACCGCGCCGAGTACACCACCAACTTTTTAAAGAACAACCTACATTTGAAAATCCTTATTTTATCTTATGAAGAAAGAGAAAACCAAGAAAAAAACAAGGATATTAACGACCTGTACTTCTAATAATTGTAAAGACAATATGATGCGAAGGAAAAGTAAAAGCGATACAAATTTGTTTTTCAAACAAGAAAGACTACCAACCAATTTAAAAACCCTAGGACTTTGCCCAGAATAATTTTCATTAGATAAAAAGATTAATACTTCATTTACCTTATGTAACCCAAAACGGATGCTATCTAGTTATTCATTGTCCAAGAAAGGTCAATAGCAAGCAAAAAACTATGGTTTCCCCCACAAATATAATGATTACAGTCTTTGAATCCGCACCAAGGATTACACTATTTGAATCTCTAGCCACTACAACTGCGTGAGATTTGTCAGACGCAACTACAATATCCACCATCACTTTAACAATGTTGGGAGGAGGTGATATCCATTATTGGGGATGTATAGAATGGATGTTACAGTTATGGAGGATATCGTATTCATCTTCTTCACGAGTAGCCTCTTTATAGATGTTTGAGCACTACTCGGTCGAACTTGCAAGTTTTGTTATCTCATGCTTATTGTCAATGTTAGATGTACAAAACTAAATCTTGTTTTCTAGTCTACCAAAGTCAAGTCTCGGACTAGGATTAGAGTATGGTAGTTGAGTATCAGATATCACGGAATAACCCTTGAAGATTGAATACTGAAGATCGAACGAAGTCAATTGGAGAACTTCATTGACAAAGAGGCATGTGAAGACTGGATAATCTTATTTTACTCATGACATTACCATTCTGTATTTATGGGACTGTGTCTTTTGATTTTAGTAAATTTGATTTTCCAAAGAAGAAGTTTCGAGTCAAGCTTGTCTTATTGAATATCTCGAACATGATTCAAGCAATGATATTCGTAGATCCTTAACAATCTTAAGCCCCGTTTGGGAGTGCTTTTTTCTATCAAAAGCACTTTGTAACAAACTTGTAACAAACTTTTACTAAAAATTATGTTTGGTAAATTTTTTTCAAAGTGCTTTTGGAGAGAAGCACTTCCATTTTAGGCCTACTTTTAAAAGCTACTCACCACTAGCTTTTAAAAGCTGGAAAAGCAGAAGCTGTGGACCCACATGATTTGATTTAATTAATTCTCTATTTTAACCTTGTATTTTGTTATAAAGACAAATTATATCCTAGAATATTGTACAATTATCTCTATATTTCTAATTTCTATTTTGCTCTTCTATTTTTTTATTTTAATCTCTTTTATTTATTTATTATTTCTTTTAATTTTGAAATAATAAAAGTTAATTACAATAATAATAATAAATTATTTAGGAAAAAAATTACAATAATATTAATAATATTTTTCAAGCAAACCATACTCATAATTTTTTTTATTAAATGATAAAAATAATAATAAATAGACTTCTTATTTATTAATAAATTTATAATAATAAATAAAATAAAAAAATAAATATTACTTATATTTATTAAAGATATTAAAATTTAAAATATAATTTATTATGATTATGGTGTATTTATAAAAACATGTCTATTTTCGGCATTAGCTACATCACCAACACTTTGAAATACCAACTTACCAAACAGAATTTACAGTCTATAAATTTCACGGCGCTTTTTAAATTATTGTTTACCAAACGTCATGTCTTTATATTTTCACAGCACAACACAGCAACGCACATCACATCACAACAGAAAAGCGCTTTTCTAAAACTCACAACAATACCAAACTAGGCTTTAGTTAAGAACCATTTATTATTCAAGAACTATTTTCAGTTCAAGTTGATCATTTGGAAATCTCCCAAGTAATGTTTTTTCATATCTATAGC
Source organism: Papaver somniferum (assembly GCF_003573695.1). NCBI lineage: Eukaryota > Viridiplantae > Streptophyta > Magnoliopsida > Ranunculales > Papaveraceae > Papaver > Papaver somniferum. Next base: position 24,959,906 of record NC_039368.1, on the reverse strand, counting down.
GATTGAGAATGTTTCAAATCATTGAAAGAGAGTTATTAGAACTACCTAGATTTTGGACACATGGTAGGTACGTTTACCCAGTACACTTACCCTAGTCAATTGAAGTCCCGGAACAGGTAGGTACGCATAGTAAGTACGCCTACCCTTAGGTTATGAATTCGTATAAAAATAGGAGGTATGCATACCAATTATGCGTACCCCAAGTGCCTGAATTCGTGAATGACTTAGGGTATGCTGACCCAGTACGCGTACCCTAACTCTTTGAATTCACGAACTGGTCCATAGGTATGTGTACCCTTACACATACCTACCTAGTACGAATTAAGCAAATACTCATAAACTAATCTTACAAATATGTTTGGCATTGCTACAACTCTCATAAACACTTCTAAGACATCTTTGATCACTAAATCGCTTTTTGTTTATGAATCACGATTTAAGTATTGAGTGTTAAATGAACATGATTGTGCTTATACGTTCATATGGCATACTTTCCATTAACTATCATCGTACATGGTTCCAGTACCCTAGACCATAGTGTATATTCTTCCATGTAATTTCAAGACGAACTTCTCACATACTTACATAAACTCCTTACAAGAGTTTTATCTAAACTGAGAAAGTGTTTGCTTGAAACTCAAATTATTTTAGCTTAAATTAAAATCTAGTTATAGTCTTGAAAGTCTATAAATATAGAGACTCAAACAACTAGGGATTCCAATCCCTAACTCTTCTGAGTCCTAGTTGTATGCTTGAGTCGTCCTCTATTGACCTAGGTTTCCTCTAAGAAACATAATTAGGCTTACGACTTAATGACTTTACGTAGGGATTCGTGAATCTGGTACGACTATCTTACCTTGATAATTCATGTTTCTTGGTCTTGTTCTTATTGATTTTCGAGGTTTTCATCAATCTCCTATCAAGAATGAGATAGATAGAAATCACAAAGTTCTTTTCGTCTCAAACTTTGTGATTCTTCAAGATAAATATCTAAATTCTTCTTTGTTGATCGGTTTAAGATTGTTCCTGAGAGGTGGTTAGTAATCCAGGTTTCGCATATAACTGAGTGTAAGTGTTCCAGAATCGTGAGGTTTGCTAGCTTTGTCTATTGCAGACAGATTTCCAAGCCTTGATCTAAGCGATCTAAAGGGAAATCAAATAGGCTTATATGTTAGAAACAAATTGCTACCAAATTCTTCACTGAGGTTGAAGCAACTCTTAAGCTGTAAAGGACATCAACTAAGGGAATCAATTGCATAGAGCTTTACGAGGTTCAAGAGGCTTTTAAGGAGCACGACTACAACTGAATTTCTTAGAGGGTGAATTCGGTTTCAACTACGTTCTAGTTTGGAGTCTGATAGTGGGCTTGTGTGTGTAGCGGCTTAATATAGTTTGATGTTCAAAGATTGACGAGGTCCCGGGGTTTTTCTACAAGTACGGTTTTCCTTGTTAACAAAACTTCTGGTGTCTTGTGTTTTTCCTTTTCCATATTATACTGTTTATCAGAACTTATACATATTCAATCTAGGTAGTTAATTCTTTATTATTTGTGATCGATTATGAGACTTGTTATTTTGGAATTTGTATCTTGAAAAGATAGATAACAAGTTTTGTACTTGGTAGAATTCATATCCTCTTGATTTGGATACGACCAAATTGATATTGGATATTATTTTGTGAGATCATCCAAGAACTATTCTACACAATCAGGTTCACGGACTTTGTTGTCTAGACATATTGATTGTGGAAGAGAAAACTCTATATACATATTGTTCCAGGATCGATCTTTAATCAAATCTAATTGCAATTGTATTAGGTTTTGTCCATACAGGTTGTCGAACAAAACAAATGGTGGTATACTTGATACCCTCTCATTTTCAGTAGATATTATACCAGTACAATAATTTTTAATGTTTCTTATTGATAATTAACCGTACTTAAGATAATGAATGGGCTTGGGGTGGGGTGGGGGGGTACATTATGCCAAATTTAGGAGTTTTAACATTGTGTCCCATATTTTGAGTTCTCCTTCAAACAATAAGATGACAGTGTGCACATGAACGACTCCTGTGTTTAAAAGTATACTTGTAATTTAATACTCCATTTGTGTTTTTTCATTCACTAAAATTATTTTAACTTAAACCGAAAAAAACATGAAAGATTAAGAACCACGGGTTCTAACCCCTGGTGTAGGGTGGTTCCCATCTTGTGTCATAAGTATGAGGTCGGGACTTCAAGTCCCCCAACCACCCTTAATGTGTTAGTTGTATTTATAACCCCAGGACAGTGTATGAAATGTGGCTATATGTTGTATGAATATATAACGATATTGTCTATAATCACTTCAGGTCTTTTAGAGGGTAGGTCAAATCCCATGTAATATATCAACAGAAGCAAAAAGTCATAATCCTAGAGTGGCCTATTTTTTCATGTGAAAATTATTCTTACGACGCACGAATAATACAAGTTGAAACCTAAAATATCAAAGTTTTTAATTTAAGTGTTTTTTCTCCTCTCTTGGATGACCTGATCAAACATCAAATTAGAAAACCAAGGGAATAAGTTACGCTAAAAAAAAAACAAAGACGTTGGTTATTCAGGAGAAGCAAGGGGTCGGGAAAACATTGATCCTATATTACTGGAAAATTATGATAAATTTGAGGATGAAAAAACACACAGAGGGACATCCTGAAAGATTGAAACGTCAAAGTTACTGCCACGTTTCATACCCCAACTCCTCTCTCCTTTCTCTTTCAGATAATAGAGACAGAAAAGCCTTAGTTCTTCCTTCGGCTCAGATTTGCTTCCATGAGGGCAGATCTGAGCCGACCTCCACCTCCAAATCACTAATCTTTTCTCCATAAGCTGATCTATTTGTTCTTTTTGTTTAATTTGTTTCTGGATATAGTTTTTTTCCATTTCTCTCTCTTCTTTACTGGTTTCAAATCTAGGGTTAGATTTATTTTTCCCTTTTCTTTGATTGCAGTAATAGTTTAGATTTCAAATCTAGGGTTAGGTTTTTAATTCCATTTTTAGATTTGATTTTGGGTATAAATATTAGCAGTTTCTTTTGAGTTTCATATGGTTTGGATCTTGAACAGTTTCATCACCATGAAGACTACAGCACCAGCAACAACCAGTTTACTGAAGACACCAGCAGCAACAACAATGACTCCAAAGACACTAGTAACAAACATTTTCTCAAGACCGATTCCGACGAAGACCCGCACCGATTCAAGCAGATACCGATTCATGGTGGCCGATTCAGGTTACCCTTGTTACAGTTACTTTGATAAAACTCTTGACCAAAGGTTGGATTTATGAATCCTGTTATATCTATGTCATCTGTTTTCCTATATTTTAGAAAAAAAACCTTGAGAAATGGTTGGATCTTTGGATCCTAAAACATCTACTGTTTGTAGTTTTGTTATATAGTTTGGATGTGTCACATCTAATTCAAACTAGGCCATTTGAACTTGTTCTCTTACCCAGAAATCTGTATGGGATGTGTGGGATTTTTTTGTGGATTAAGTCTTGTTGTAACAATGATGTTAAGTGGCTTGAATGTGTCTGTTGTGTGCTCAAAACTTATGTAACTGCTGGTAACCTTATGATCAATCTTATAATCAATCCCGATTTTATATCGGAGTACTAATATATATGGGGCTTACCTCTTTTCCGAAAAAAAAAAGACATACAGAGAATAACGTCGCATTGATTTTAAGGATCTGACGATTCTTTTAGACAATAATCGGGTCCTCTAAATAAGTTTGCGAGCACAACTAGTCAACAAATTATATGTCTTCGGGATTTAATAAAGTCCTAACACTGTAATCGAATTCAGGATTGGACTTCCTTGATTCGGTGAAGAAAATATTTAGAAGTTTCTAATGATGCTAGAAGATGAAGATAATGGTAAATTTTGATGTGTTTGAAAGAGAAACAATCACCGCAATTTATAAGCGGTTTGCATCTTCTTGAGATACATGACCATCACCAACACACCTTCGATTTCGAAGTAAAGGGTGCTTTTCAGGAAGTGTCATGTCTGTTCTAATCTAAAGCAAACTTAAATTAGGACATTATCCCGCATCGTATCAGGCATGATGCCTTCTAGATCCCGATTCAAATCGACCAAATTCCAAAGGGCTAACTCCCCGTTATAAGGCGGTAAACAAAATGCATACGTTTTGAAAACATCCATCACCTACTTATTCAAGGGAAGCCATTGGGATGCTTAGGTGCGTGACTTTTCAAAATCCTATTATTTCTACCCCAACTCAAAGCCTACAAAATCCTTGTTTGCATAAATAGAGTAACCGTCCTGCCCTAACCTCACAAAACTTTAATAGCTAGGCGTCTCTTCATTTTACTCTCCCAATTTAGTTGACCTCTCTCCAATATTTCATGTTCTTTCTCTGTTATTTCTTCTCAATTCTCATACGAAATGGGTCATCACAACTTATTCCTCCACACAGTTCCATTTTTTATCACTATGGTGATCACCAATTCGGTATGCATATATGGCCATGTACAACACATAGTTGGAGGAGATAACTTTGGATGGACGATCCCCGAGTACAAAGATTTTTATTCAAATTGGTCAAGTAACCAATCCTTCTATGCTGGTGACACCTTAGGTAATGTTTTTTATATCTTCTTGAACATAATTTCTCGCCAAAGATTCTTCAAACAAAAAAACTAATCCTATTTGTTTAATTTAACATTTCTTTTTCCTTGTGAAATAGTTTTCGAGTTTGAATCAGAGTTTCACAACGTGATGCAAGTTTCAAGAAGAGAATACGATGAATGTGCATCACAGAATCCGTATCAAGCGTTCATCATTGGCCCGGCAACCGTTACATTAATCCAAGACGGGATACAGTATTTCACCTGCAGCATTGCGGACTACTGTAGTTTAGGCCAAAAGTTATCAGTGGCCGTCCAACCGAGTAGTGCGTCTCCTTCTACACCATCATCGCCACCGCCAACTTCCCAATCTCTTCAGGATGCTAGTCATGTGGGCCCATCCTCCTCTTCTACTGTTTCTTTAATGAGTACCACAACCACTACGATCATCATCTCATCAGGTGCTTCTTCATTTTCATTTACATCATTAGCATTCCGCGATTGGGTTTTACTGGTATGTGTGACGTTTTATATTACGTTGATGTTTTAGTTATTCAGGGTCGTCAATTTTTAGATCTTTACCCAGTACTCTTTTTAGTTGTATGTGGGCCTGACTTTTGTCCCTTTTAAGATCTTCTCGACTGGCTTCTTTGTACACATTTTGTTTTTGTTAGATTGTTTGTTTGACGAAAAGGGTAAGATATAGAAGGCAGTGACTAATTATTATCTGTAGTTACGTTAAATACAACCATTAACTAAAATTAATCTTTTTATTGACCAAACCTAATATCCGTAATCAACACCCACCTTCATCTTCCCAAAAATAACCCGGTTCTTTTTGTTCCTCTTTGAGAGCTTCTCCAATGGTATGTGCGTGGAGATAAATATCAAAATCCACCTCAGATACACATCCATTTTCTCTAATGGTGAGTTTGGATGTAGAATTTTAAAGGTGGAAGGTTCAGGGGATTTGGTGGAATTACGTTTCTCTCGGTACATTTGGTTGCTCGAATCCTTGGAATCACGTTTCCTACGGGAATCAATTTTCCAGCAATTCCTCCATATGGAATCCGACCCCTCCCCTAAGATTTGTTAAGAAATTTATCAATGCATTTGTGGACCCACTGTTTTTTTAACTCTAAAACTTATATATATGCAATTTAAAATTTGAGTGATTAGCCGTCATAGATTCTGCAAATTAGTGTTTACACTTAGGAAAACTTAAAATAGGTGTTTACACAAATATCTTGGTAATACTGTATTTGTAACCAAGTATAAGGGTTTTTTAGACTTTTAATTTATTTAGTGTTCCATTTGTACTCACAAAAACTTTACCCATTTCTTGTGAATTCTTTTATTATTACCGAAAAAAAAATCACTTTATATGTTAAGGTTGGTCAAGTTGCTTCCCTTTTAGTAGGAAATTTAGCCAAGTCCACGTATTCTTGAGGAGTAACATTATATTGTCAAGAGACAAATGTCAAATCTGTTGATCATAACTAAGAGTACATAAAAGAAAAATAGAAATCTGTTGGGAGTGACATTAATGTGAAAGAGATAAACAAGTGATGTCCATGTGACATGACTCGTTAAAGGCTGCATGTTCCAGTTGCTGAATTTTTTGGATCAGGAATTCAAACATTGCAGTTCATATGTCATCTTCCAGTTGTTCTAGTCATTTTACCATACACGGTCTTTAGTTCTATTCGAGAGTGCAAATTATAATAGTAGGAATTACCTATAGGTACTATTATGGTGTTCTTAGTTAGTGGTAGGTCCACCCACTAAAGCCCAGTAACTGGAGGTCCATAATAAAAAGAAAACAATAAAATTGGACCCAAATTTTTAGTCCCTGGTCCATACACGTGCGGGACCTTTTCTGTGCATTTTTAAAATCACTGAAATACCCCTTCTCTATGAGGTTTATAATCAGTTTCATATTTCTACTCGAGCTCATTTTTTCAGATCCATTTTTTTTCTCTCTTTCCGCTCGATGCAGCTTCGAAATCTCGACATGGTTTTCGAAGATTGTTTGTTCCAGGTATGTTTTCTAATCATCTTATTTGATTCTTTGTTAGTTTTTCTTGTTTTTGTTTTTTCGACCGAATCATGAGGATCAAATCGATTTTCATGATGTTTTATATTTTTTTTCCTTTTTGGTAATCGTTATAGATGTATTCCCAACTGATTTTGATGATTTACAGTTTTTTTATTAATTTATTAGTGTTTTAGATCGGCTTTAGTTTTGTTTTACTCATGGATTCATCACTTAATTTGTATGATTCAACAGTACATATATGTCGTACTGAAAACTGCTGAATCAATTTTGTTATTAGTTATATTTTCATAATTTTTTGGTAATCGTTATTAGATGTATTCCCAACTGATTTTGATGATTTACAGTTTTTTATTAATTTATTAGGTTTTAGATCGGCTTTGATTTTGTTTTACTCATGGATTCATCACTTAATTTGTATGATTCAGCAGTACATATATCTCTTGATTCCTTGGAGAGAAATTAAGACTTAAGATTTTTGGGTTACGGAAATAGGAATTGAACTCGTTTTTTTGTGTGTTTACGATCTTTATTATTGATTCGTTAATTTTTTTACTTCAATTTTTATAAAAATACTTCAGATCTAGATACATAATCATGTTTTAGGTTCATTTCATTAATAGATCTGATTTTTTAGTTTCATTTTGTTGGTCTTTGGTTTATTTTTAGTTTGCTTTTGTGTATTAATCATCAATACGTATATGATGTACTGGTGGTTTTTAATGAAAATAGTCCAGATCTAGTTATAAAATCATGTTTTACGTTCGTTTCATTTGGAGATCTGATATTTTAGTTTCATTTTGTTGGCTGTTGGTTTTGTTTCTGTTTGATTTTGTGTATTAACCATCAGTACGTATATGACGTACTGATTTTCTGTGTTTACTATGCATCTATATGTTTTGCTTGTGTATTAACCATCAATACGTATATGACGTACTGTTTGTATGAATCTTAATCGTAATTATTCGATTTTTTGATTAGATTATGATGTTTTTAGCTTATTTGAACTCTGAATTTGATTTTCTTGTTATTTTCGTTCTTTACTTCTAAGAAAATGATGCTTGTTTATTGTTTCAGGGGTATTATTTAGCAGTACATATGTCGCATACCAATACAAACTACTTTTGATTCTGTTTTATTCTTAGTTTTATCACTTGTTGTTGTTTGATCCATAAGTACATATCTTCCATACTGAAACAATACTCTTTCGATTCTGTTTTTTTATAGATTCATTCCATGCAGTTGTTTTTTAGTTCATGAATCAGCAGTACATATGTGGCATACTGATACAAACTGCTTTTTGATTATGTTTTATTCTTAGTTTTATCACTTGTTGTTATTTCATCCATAAGTACATATATGCGATACTGAAATAAGACTCTCGATTTAGTTATTTTTCTTCATGGAGTTGTTTTAGACAGTGAATTAACAATACATATATTGAATACTGAAAAAGTTGCTCTTTGAATCTGTTTTATACATAGATTTTAGTCGGTTAATTCTTATGATTTGTCAACACATATATGGAATACCGAAATAAAACTGAACCATCGTTAGGTAGTATTAATCTTGATGTTGTCATATTACTTGTACTATTCATTTTTGTTCTGTTATTCATATATGGATTGTTGTTGTGTTTTAATTGTTACATTTTGGTCACATTTACAGGTTCAATATGTCTGATGTTAAGAGTGTTGGCGCTTTTTGGAGGAAGTGGTCCAATGGGAGTGGAGCACTAGAGAGATCCTGTTTTTTTTTTTCACCTGTAAGCAGTGTAGCAGATATGTACTCAAATTATGTAAGCAGTGTAGCGGATATGTACTCGAATTTCATAAACTGTGTAGCAGATATGTACTCGATATAATGAGCATGTGGACACACACGTTTGGTAGTCAGGGTATTGTGGTCATTTTCATGTTTTAATTAATTGTGGACCTTCAGATAAAAGAAAATTCTGGTTGGACCCTACTATAAATAACCTTATGGGCTTAGTACCAAACAAGAAATTTTCCATTATAATATGCGCCGACGGTCTTAAAAACTTATATAACTCCCTCATTATCATGCTAACAATGGTATTACGAGATGCCACAAACCGCATATGTAAATATGTGCAATCATAGCAATACGAAATTGCTGCATCATAAAATTAGTATTCTTTGTATTGCGCATATTTATTTGTGCATCATCCATGCATCCAAGGTACTGTCACTATCCATTTATCCTAGCTTTCATGATCTGCAGAACCAAGGGGCACATATATACAACCTAAAGAAGCACATATATTAGTACCGTGTTCCAGTATTTCCAATTTCAAAACCGTGAAAAAATCTTCATCGTCGGTATATTGGTTAAAATGAAGATTAACACCGTGGCGAGTAAATTTCTGCAAATTTTTTCCACCTTGCGTCTTCATTTGTAGTTCACCTAACTGTTTTCCTGGTCATCCAATGATTCCCAGATGGGTTAGAGAGAGGGTAATGTTACGTTTCGCATAACATCATTCCATATATCTGCGTGACCCATGCTCAATTATCTTCTTTGAGACTGTAAATTAACTAAAACGGCATAGTTATCTGGTAATACAAACCAAACGAAAAATGCAACTCGCTGTTAACATTGCTGTGGAGGTTTCTGGATGTGCGGAGTGGCCAAAAATGGTAGAGATGCATCAGTACATTGTAAAAACGATGAGGCGTTTAACAAAAATAGAATAATGCCACGATAAATACGTAGTTTATTGTCTACAAAAAAAAATTTGTAGTGCTTACCCACAACGAAGAACAGAAAAAGGCAGTACGCTTATATAAAAACCCAAATTTTTCTTTGTGTTGGAGTGGCTTCATGAACCAATCTTCCGGATCCCGATATGAACAGCCGAGATATGTAATGTAAAGAAATGGTACGCAGGGATAGTAACTATGCTAATATTGATGGACGATTTGTTTCTCATGATCCTGGAGAACTCCCAAATGGACCATCATCCCAAACACTAAGGTGTTGTTTAAAATTAATACATACAGACCCAATTGAAGGCCTTCTTTCCTTTATAACGTTACTATCTACTTTCCAAAGCCTCTTTGCACCTTAACTGGTGATGCAAAAACAAAATCATCATCAAACAAGTTTTCTATGTTTTCATGGAGCATCTAAATTTCTTGTTCATTATTGTCTGGTTCCTGATTCATGCAGTAGAAATATATTAAAATGAGTTAACGCAACAAAAAGAAAAGATCAAAAACCAAAACAGATCTGTTTTTGCTCAAATATAAAAAAATATATGTACTTGTCACCAGACTTGATAAACAAAACGAAGTAACATGATTTCAGTTCATTGTAACTACACCTTTCATTTAGATCATGACTACCTGATTCAATCAGAAGCAATAAAGCATATGTTTATGAAATATCGAAACCAAAAAAAGCAAAAACGAAAGAGGTAAAACATAAGAATCGAAATCAAAAAAGCAAAAACAGATTTGCTCAATTGCATATAATGTGCAGCGGACCAAACTCAGAAACTGAATCTGGAAATGTTGCATATATAAACAAAAAGGTAAAGAGGTAACAAGATTTTAGGAGATTCAGTTCAATCTTTTGGGGATCTCCCAACAAAAACGCGGTCAAATTAGTTTACAATTCCTAGAAAATAGCTTGCAAAATATAATATTCACAAATTTAACTGTTAGTATTTCATTTTTTTGCAAAATGACACAGTTAGTAAATTGCAACATAATTATGGTTATGTGCACATCCAAATTTATAAAACCGGCTAGAAATTTCAAATTTTGGGCAAACTCATATTTTCAAATGTTTAGTGTGTAAACATTAATATGAAGATTCTTATTTGTGTAAGCACTCATTGCCTCTATGCAATTTTAAGATTTGAGGGATAATACCAAACGGTACAAAGACTTTAAAACAATAAAATTCTATAAATCCTAAGAATTATAACTGGGGAACCAAACACACAAGGTATTTATATGAATCCCAGAATTTGTAATCCCATGGGATTATAAATTCCAGGAAACGTGAATTCTGCAAACAAACCCACCATAAAATCATTTTCCAATCCTGTTGTCTTAAACCAATGTATAGATGACTTTGGGTAGTCATTGTCAATAGATGATTTTTGGTAGACATTGTCAAGGTGAATGTCTACCATCCTAGTCAACTTTTACTTAATTGAATTGACTTTAATATATTAACTAACCATTTTTACCTCTAATAAACTCTTAATTATGGAAAATAAAATTTATACTAATTAAAAGAAGAGACTACATGCAATACTGATAGAGATTGATTTTTCTCTCTCTCTAATTTTAAGGAAAAATAAATTGAGGATGTCTTATTTGTGTTGTCACATTAGAAACACACAGTATGACCATTAGAGAAGCTCTAAGAAATTTCGATTTTTATTGCTTTGGTGTTGGTTCCTCTTGTTCCAACATATTTGGCCATGATCTATATTATTTAGGTTTCCTAACTAGTATATGATTTTGTGGCTTTAGGACGACTCACCATTTGCAAGGATTTAGTTACGAAAAATGCAAAAACTAGGGTTTGAGCTAGATCTGATCTTTTATTTTTGAAGTTTTTTATTTTTTTGATACGCGAAAGTCGGACCCAGACTCCAACCCTAACCTAGCCAGTTGGACTGGTCCTATGTCAGACCGAACACCGCTCAGCCCACTATACAACTAATCTATTACAAACCTTTACGACGGCAGGGATTGAACCCCTGACTTCCTCCTTACTGGAGTTGATGGGATACCAGTGAGCTATGCTCTTGGACCCTTTATTTATTTATTTTTGAAGTTTAATTCTTTCTACAATATAGACTTGGGATTTATTAAGATATTTGATGTTACATTTCTAATCTATAAATATATGCAATCGATTTTAGAGAGCAATAAGAAAGAAGAAGAACTAATGTCATTCATGTTCAATTCATATTCATGGCGGGTATGAATGAATCAGATCCCAATCGCTAATCCCGTGATGTGTTTTGATTACACACTTTATCAATATTTTTTATCTTTTAGTGTGGGTTGTATTTAATCAAATAGATAGGATCGTATTTTGTCACTGCCATATAGAAAAAGAGATTTTTCAGAAAAACGATCAATGCCTAGCAATCCAATTTAGATATGACTTATGAAAATACATACATACAAAGTGTTCAAATTGGAACACTAGAGAATGAGAACAACTTTAACACTATAAATAATTTTGTTGCATTTCAATTTTTTTTCTCAAAACATTTCTTGTTTGTCTCCTTCAATAGCTCCCAACTAATAAGGTAGTACGCTCTAGGTATTCTTGCTCCATGGCACCGAACTAATAGTATGTTTCGAAATCCTTGCTTTTCCATGCATAATGTTTAACCTCCACACTAAAAGAAAAACTTCGTTTCATAATGTTAGAAAAACACCATTTCATCTTAAAAGTCTTTGGAAAGTAACTCCATATATCCTTAATAAAAGCACATCATGAAAAGATGTGATGGATAATTCAAGCTTCACTTTTATGAATTTCATGAATATTATTAATCGTTGGGATGTCACGAACCCGTGACCTAGAAAAAATAGATAGATAATTTTGCGATACTACATCGATCATTAAATGTACTTAAAAGAGATTGAAAAAACTTTTCTTCAGAGCGAGCTAGAATCGCTAATTATGAGCTCCTAAATTTTAGGTGAGACATTAGAGTTTAGCACCTTTATCTTCTTTCTTGACTTTTCCTAAAATCTGAACCTCGATAATGGCACATTAGCAATCATCAAATCAATTTAATTAAGTTGATGCTGAAGTTGAGCATAGAATCCCTAGTTTCAACGAAGTCGTGAAAAAAATGTCATGATTTCACGAAGATTGATCTAGTTTGCCGCCTGAAACTAAGCTTGGTGGTGATTATCAACCCATTGAGTTGCCTGATGATTTGCATGATAACGCTTTGGATGAATGCAAATTTAACATTATTGGAAAACTTGATTTCAACAAGATAAAACTTGAAGATGTCATGAAAAACATGTATGACCGGTAATATTCGAAGGGAGAATGCAAGATAAAACAAGTTTATTTTAACATGATGATAATCAACGAAGAAGGAGATAAAAAGAGGGTTTGGAGGGATGAACCATGAATTCTTATATCCATCATCAGAAGTCAGAACAACAAATATCTGATAACAATGGCCTAAAAAAATAAATATTTGTGTGCCTAAAGACCGCAAGAGTGGACTTTAAACTTTGACTTTGAGTAAAAAGGCATCAATATCTATGGTATGGGTGCAACTTCGAGGATTAAAGCTTAAGTATTGGATAAAACTAAAATTTATCAATTTGCAAGACCTTGAGAAGACTTATGAATGTGGGTGTGGTTACTTTGCGTAGATATTTTGGTTTCTATGCAAGTGTATTGGTGGAGATTGATTTTTCGAAATTAGCAGAGATTCTCAAATCTCCGAAGTTTTGTTCACTGTAAGATCATATGCTATATGGTCTCTGAATGTAAGTCAGTAAAGCAGTTATGAAGCCTGTCGAAGAACCCAAAGATAAAATCCTTAAAAACCAAATTGGAAGAAGAAGAAAATAAAGATACCCTGACCGAGGAAGAACTCAAAAAGTTGGAGGATACAAAGAAGGATGTCACTGTAAAAGGTGGTACTTCGAATGATCCAGACTTAGCTAGACTTTGGCAGTAGGTAAACTATATGACCTCTGACAAGCTTTATGATGAGATTATTGAAAAAGTACCGCTTAAAAGTCATTTTCAAAGTAAGGGTAAATTTGATGATATTGTTGATGGATACGTTGTGAGGTAGTTAGAAAGGCTACGGATCAATTTGTTGTAATTAAGGAAGGTCTAAGCTTTTAAAGAGAATATATATGATCTAATGGATAGGGAGGATGAAGAGAAAAGATGGTGGTTACCAAAAAGAGGCTAAGAAGAAGACAACAGTCACCACACCAAAATCTAGGGCCTCAAAGAGAAAATTCTTGGGAAAAAAAGTGCGTTTGAGTCTATAGAGTTCTCTGTTTTGAAGTTATAAATTTTTTTCAGTGTTCCTAAAGGTTTTTCTTCATGTATTATCTATCTCTTCTAGTTAATATTTAAAAAAAGTGATATTTTGTGTTTCCTCCCCTAAAAAGATTCCAAATTCACATTACCTCCTCTAAAGATTGATTATTAGAGAAATGAGGATTTTGCCTTTCCTCCAATCTACAGATCGCCAATTTACATTACCTCTCCTAAATATTTCAAATTAGCGTTTTCTCATGTCGTCAAAAAATAATAAGCGCGGAGATAAGGGTTTATGGGGTTTATGTTTCTTCCTCCAATTTCTTACATCGTATTCTCTAATCCTTCTTAGGTTTTGGTGAATTATCGACCTAGGTTAAAGAGTAAGAAGACCATTATATATATGATCCCTAAAATACTCCCGATGCTTTACATTAACCTCTCTAATCACCAATCTTCCATCTGTATACGATCTCTTCAGTGCCCATAACACATGACATTGAAAATTCTCTATTCTATCTATGATCATACATGGGTTTCTTTGAAATCTTATGTACTACACAAGACACAATTGAAGCAAATATGATTTGATTCACTTGAATCGGTTCATGAACTTTTATATCCATGGTTTGAAAATTGCATTCCTTAGTCTTTTTAAGTTTAAGTTATGAAATCATGCAAGTTCGCAGACTAGGTTCGCGGACTTAAGTTCCCGGGCAGAGTTTACAAACTCCAGCACAAATTCTCGGTTATGAGAACTTCGTCGGTTCGCAGACTGGATTCGTGGACTGAGTTCGTGGAATTAGCTTCATGCAAGTAGTTTGTCAACTTCAGCAGAAATTCTCGGGTTTGAGAACTTCGGCAGTTTGCGGACTGAGTTCGCGGACTTGTTTCACGCCATTCTTCTGGTTCTCTTGATCAACAAAGTTCGCAAACTTTGGTTCAAGGAATAGGACTTATACATAAATGTGTTTCCACAAGAATGCTTATGTCCACCATTGGTTATGTAATCTAAACTGTCATTTCAATCATTGAACATTATAAGAGGACGTTATATAGTTGCTACACCATTTCTCGTCAAAGCAATTTTCAAGGTGATTGAAACATATCATGACTTTCGTCACTACGTAAAGATAAACTTTTTTGAAGCGAAAAGCTTACCAACACATATTTCGAGAAATAGATAGGCGAGGTATACTCGGCTCGAAATACCAAATGTGTATAATCAAAGTCTATATATATAGCATACGACTTCTTGTCTCAAAGAGTAGGAGATAGAGTAGATAGACTTTTGAGTGATAGATAAGTTCAAGTCTTCACATACCTTTTTGTCGAGAAGTTCCACCGGTTCCTTGAGTAGTTCTTCTACTTGTATGATGAATCGCCATGAAGTCCTTGAGCTCAACTATACTTTCTATCCTAGTCCGAGACTTAGCTATAATAGACTAGAAATTAAGACTTATAGTTTTGATCACTAACATTGACAAACATGCTTGAGATAGCAATGCATGCGAGTTCGACCGAGCAATGCTCTAACAATCTCCCCCTTTGTCAATTTTAATGACAAAACTATCAATACATATGGAATACAAAAAAGATAAAGAAACTTTAGTAGCTCCTATTCCACATGTCTAATCTTTAACATTCCTCGAAATCTTCGTCACTTCCAAGTACTCCAATGATCCCAAAGGTTGTAAGTTTAACATCAACGCTGTTGAAGATCCGTAGCTATAACAATGAGAAAACATAGTTCTCGATCAATTTTATACAATGCCATAGTATTATTACACAACGTCAAAGTTCAATTGTATCACAACTTCAACAGTAATACTATGGTGATATGTATCACTCCCCCTTAGTCAATACTCCATCTCACATGGAAACCACTCCCCCTTACATAATGATCCGAAAACCATATGTACTTGTAGTATGAACTACATATTAATTCTCCCCCTTTTTGTCAATAAAATTGGCAAAGGTACAAGAACGGGATCATAATGAAATTTTGGAGAGAGACATTTCATGACAAAAGGAAAAAAAAATACATACCAACTAATTTAGATGCAATCATAGAGCCGAAGCTAAATGCATTCATCAAGGAGTTTAAAGATACAAGATAACCCCTCTAAAATTCCACAGCCGCACACCCCTCAAGATATGACCATTAAGCACAAGTTCAAAAGAACTCTCCCCCATTAGATGTCATTCCCGAAAGAACAACAAGAGCGACCTTAATTTCAAAAGAAAATAAGACTTTTATTGGACACCAAAAACCATGAGAACGATTTTCTATATCCAAAGAACTCAATCAAATTAATCACAAGTAAACCCATGATTAATTTAATCGGAATACACAATCAAACTAAACACAAGAGGTGATCAATTCAATTGATTATGCTCAATATAAGAGAACTTATGGATACACGAAAATACTCAACTAGATTAATTACAAGAGAACCCATAATTAATCTAATTGGAATACACAACCAAACTAATCACAAAAGTAATCAATTTAATTGTCATTTGTTTTGCTCGACATAAGAAAACTTACGGAGCAATAACTAAATAACCAAACAAGATGATTAATTTAGTTCAATATGCTCGACATAACATATCTCACGGAACACCAACTAAGCTAAAAGATCAACTTTGTTGTATAGTGCTCAACATACGATACATTACGGAGCCTCGCAATAATACATAAAATATGGATCAGGGATGATCAATACTGCGGAATACACAAGGAATCATTCTATCTTCAATCATTATTTGCATAACGACAATTAATAGACATAATCCTTGAAAACAAAAGATTTTAACCTATCTTCCATAAAATGTTTGACATTATAGGCTTAACTTTTGTATTTGTCTAAAGTATATTCATTCTTTTACCAGTACGTGAATACCGATCACAAACGACTTTACTTTCGACAGAGTATGGGACAAACATAGTTCACGGACGTAAACACCAATATCCCATAACAAATTGCAATATATCAAATCATAAAAATTAATACTGCAAAACATCATCCTCCAAATATTTTTAGAATTTAAACCAATAAACTTAAAAAAAGAACAAAGATGAAATATAATAGCTACGAGTAGTCACAATCATTGCTATTCAAGCACTAGTTATTCTTACAACTAAACCAAAAAGAAGACATACTAGGAAAAAAAAAAGCAAGCTAAAAACAGACTCTAGTGCTATCCCGAACACAAACTAAGATCATATGGACGGTTCAGAATCTTCACGAGACAAAGGGTCTTTTAGCTGGTGATCAACAACATTCATTGCAACATCAGATAGGTGATTCTCTTTGTGAAGATCATTGATGTACGACTTTATGAGACCAAGGTCAGCAGTAACCTTTTCCAACTCAGTTTTCAATGCATCAAGATTTTTCAGAGTAACAATGAGCTCTTGTTTTGCTTCCCCAAAGTACTTAAGAAAGTCATGAACAACTTCAGCAGAGATCATATCATCCTTTTCAGCATACTCATGAACATAAGCAAAATAACATGAAGTATTAGTTATATATTTATCTACAAGGGTTCTTTTCTTCTTGGACTCAATATCACAACCTTTGTCAAGGAATCCTCTTGCAAAACCACCATAGCAAGATGAAGAAGAAGACATTCTTGACAACCCAGAAGCCAACCTAGAGTATGCGTACATGACTTTCATAACCCAATAGGTTGATATTTAAGTTTCTCTTACGGAAGGAATTCTAGGGTTTTCTAAAACAGTTGACTCGTCCCAGAACACGGGTATCCGTTCGAGTACAACATGACCCCCCAAAAACATAAAGCCCAAAAGGGACTTTTGCAACAGAAGACTCAAAAAAAATTCCATAACTTAGAAAAGAAATTTCGAGCATAGTTGTAGCAAGAAACAAGACTCAAACGAGGACTTCCTAAAGAAAAAGAGGAGTAAATTTAGACATAACAATACTTTTAGCACATCAAAAATTTTAGCTATGGATGATAAGAAGATAGATTAACTCAACAGACGCAGATGCCAAAAGTATACCTGATTATTAACACATCTTACTCAACAGGGTTTTTATGAGTAAGCTCTTCAAACCTTGTGATTAATTAGCACAAGTATGAGCCACGAGCTCATCAAGAGATTCGTTTATGGCCAAGTCTCTTTTTCCTCCTTAATCTAGAGAGGGATCCCTTTTTATGTGAGAAATTATCATAAAACTTAATGTCATTAAAATACGAGACATAGTTTGAGTTCTTACCAGAAGAATCTTGGTTTGAGGAGGAAAACAACTTGTTGACAAATTTTTTATACCCTTTAATTATCTCTTTCAGATTATTTCTCATTTCATCAATTTTTTTTCTTTCTTCTGAACTTCCTTTCTCATCAAGGGCAACGTTATTTCCAAAGACCATGACACGATCTTCCTTTAGACGATGTTTATTAAGACGTATGTTTTGTTCTTGAATGTTCGAGGAACTCGTTGAACTGACTTTCCTGGTAACATACACAGGGTAGGTAGGAAAACCAATTGGTTTAGTCATACGAATGTCAGTTTCACCTTTAAGAATTAAATCTAAGGTGTGTTGAAGTTTAAACAAGGAGTTTTCTTCAATCTAGAGGTTCCCTTTCGTTTAACAGAACTCTTTGTCTCACAGACAACACATGCTTTATGATCATTAGAATGATTAGATAGTACAGTCTTAATATCATCGTTAGAAGATTTTTTTCCTTCCATTTGATGTGCAAAATCCTTGAGTGATGGTGACTTCAGGCACATCCGTTTTACTAGAAAGGGCTTCCGTTTTTACTTCTGAGCATGAACCATCTTTATTTGTGTCAGAAGTACTTGGCATATTGGATCGCTTTGAGCATCCTTGAATAGAGAGCGTACTCAAGAGATGTTCAATTTCCAAGGCATCCTTTTTGAGGCTAGCCTCAAGAGTCGAGCACGAAGACT
Organism: Papaver somniferum; assembly: GCF_003573695.1. NCBI lineage: Eukaryota > Viridiplantae > Streptophyta > Magnoliopsida > Ranunculales > Papaveraceae > Papaver > Papaver somniferum. The sequence goes on along the minus strand of NC_039368.1, from coordinate 24,941,249 downwards.
GATCTTTAGCATTACCTTTGGATTTGCAATCACTTACTACACAAAGAAGAGTATTGACATGGTGCTTCAACCGATTAAATTTATCAGCTTGAATTCTAACAAGATTTAGAATCAATTCACTCTCTTCAGCTGAACCCCGTTCATTGCCAAAGAAGCTCTCTTTTGAAGGGTAATCAGGATCACACATGTCGATGTTAGTCTGTCTCGTCAGAACACAAGGTTTGTCTATATTCGAGATTGAAGAAACTTTCTCTTTAATATAATTTGACGAGATAAAACTTTTATTTTTGGGGACACGATTATCAGAGATAGTACTCTTGTCCATAGAGTCAGATTGCTAAAAACACAGACTTGTAAGGTCTTAAACGTGTTTGCCTACTCTGATACCAATTGAAAAAGCGGGGGTCTAACAACACTACCCAATATTTCGCTTAGAAATCTGTATGGACAAACTCGAATATACTTTTAAGAGAATCAACAAGACTCAATCAATTAAAAGTATATCAACGAGTTTATATCTCTCTCTTGATTTGATTTACTCAAGCAGGAACTCCGAGTTCTAACCAAATGCAAGGAATAACTTGGATGGTACCAAAGATCAATATCCAAGGATCAATCAATGACAATCAACATCCAAAGGTTGGATTACTCTAATGATGATCTAACAGACAACCTGTATTATTTCAATTATAAAGATAAAACAATATAATGCGGAAATTGAAATAATACATACACCAGAAATTTTGTTAACGAGGAAATCGCAAATGCAGAAAAACCCCGGGACCTAGTCCAAATTGAACACACACTATATTAAGCCGCTAGATACACTAGCATACTCCAAGATAACTTCGGACTGGACTGTAGTTGAACCCTAATCAATCTACCACTGATCCAAGGTACAATTATGCTCCTACGCCTCTGATCCCAGCAGGATACTTCGTACTTGATTCCCTTAGCTGATCTCACCCACAACTAAGAGTTGCTACGACCCAAAATCGTAGGCTTTGACAATAAACAAATATGTCTCACACAGACAAGTATATCAAAGGATCAATTTGTCTCCCACAGATAAACCCTAAAGTTTTTGTTTCGTCTTTTGATAATAATCAAGGTGAACAGGAACCAATTTATAATCCGATCTTATATTCCCGAAGAACATCCTAGAGTTATCAATCACCTCACAACAATCTTAATCGTATGAGTCCTTGAGCTCAACTACAATTTCTATCCTAGTCCGAGACTTAGCTATAATAGACTAGAAATCAAGACTTATAGTTTTGATCACTAACATTGACAAACATGCTTGAGATAGAATCGCATGCGAGTTCGACCGAGCAATGCTCTAACAATAAAATTTAAGAGTTGTTGGAAAGAAACTCTTTCTTGGTTCCATGGTGAGCAAGACATTGTTCACCTCAACACAACTTATTTGTGTTGAAAGTACATCCTCACTACGAAATGCCCTGCTATGTATACGGTGAGGGAAGCACAACAACTGGGGCGCACAGATTATATTCGGTAAGGCTGTAGAATTCAATTGGACTTTTCTAAAAAGGTATGTCTATAAACTTGAGCAAGTTTTATGTTTTTATTACTTGTTTGAGTACTTATAATGATCCATGTACCTTGATTATCGTTCATTTCTACCTAACTTGATCTGTGTTTAAGGTTCTTAACTGTTTAGGTTTGAAAATTTAGTTCGGGTTGTTTGGACTTCATGGTACACCTACCATATATGCATAACATCTTTAAATACAAAATCCAGGGGTTTAAGTTCGCGGACTTGAAAATTCGTTTGCAAACCCGTTATGCATATTTGCCTGTAGACGTCAATATTCGGTCGACTTGTTTTGGCCGTAACTTCTTCGTCCGAACTCGGAATCAACTCATTCTTTTTGAATTCTCTTCCTCTTTAAATTCTATTCAAAATGGAGATGAGAATTATTGATTTTGGGTGAGTTAAGATTGGTATTTGTCCCGTCTCTTGTTTTTGAGTGTTTTGCTCCGTTCTGTTGCACTTGTTCCAGTTCTCTTGGACTTGGACACTTGGATTCATGGAGTAGTACTCTTCTAAGCTCATTTGTATCTTTTACAAGAATGTTGTTGGTGAATCACAAAGAAGGAAGTTCAAGAATGGGAAGTAGTACGCATTACTATGGGATTCTTGAATGTTCACAATCATTTTATGTGAGCTATGGTGCATGGTCGTTAATGACTTTGTATGTTCTTCTTTGAAAATATTTTTATACTCCTTTGGTAGCTATTCTTGGTATAAATCCGGGCGAAAAAGACTGATTCTACTCTCTAAGGACAAATCATCTAATATGTGCATTACGAGTTTGTCTTGATGCCTAGGAAACTTCTTGTGAGAATTTATTCTTGCTTTTGAGAAGGATTACTAGAGTTTGGAATAGCAATTATTGTGATTACACATAGCTATGTCCATTATTTTCATCATGTTTATTTGTTTAAATTCTAAAACTTTTTGGGAGATGATTTTTGCAGTATTAATCTTGTTGATTTTATATATTGCAATTTGTTATGGGATATTAGTGTTTACGTCCGTGAACTATGTTTGTCCCATACTTCGTCAAAATTAAAGTCATTTGTTGTAGATATCCACGTATTGATAAAAGAATGAATATATTTTTGACAAATACAAAAGTTAAGCCTATTATGTCAATTCTTGATGGAAGATAGGTTAAAATGTTTTGTGAACAAGGATTATGTCTATTAATTATCGTTATGCAAATAGTGATTGATGATAGAATGAATCCTTGTATATTACGCAGTATTGATCATACATGATCCATATTTTATGTGTATACTGCAATACTCCATAAGTTTTTCTTGTGTTGAGTATATGGACGATTAAGCTAATCATTTCCATATGGTTAACTTAGTCGTAGTTCCATAAGGTGTCTTATGTTGAGCTCTATCAACTGATTCATTGTTTTGGCATAGTAGTTGCTCCATGAGATACTTTGTGTCGAGCATGATCAACTAAATTAATCATCTTTTTGGTTATTTAATTATTGCTCCGTAAGTTCTCTTATGTTGAGCATAATAAATTAAATTGATCACTTTTGTTGTTTAATTTGGTTGTGTATTCCGATTAAATTAATCATGGGTTTATTTGTTTTGGATATAGAAAATCATTCTCATGGTTTTTGGTGTCCAAAAAAAATCCTTTTTTTCCTTTCAAAATTAAGGTCGCTCATGTTGTTCTTTCGGAAATGACATCAAATGGAGGAGAGTTCTTTTGAACTTTTTCTTAATGGTTATATCTTGAGGGGTGTGCGGCTGTGGAATTTTAGAGGGGTTATCTTGTATCTTTAAACTCCTTGATGAATGCATTTAGCTTCGGCTTTATGATTGCATCTAAAGTAGTTGATATGTATTTTTTTCTTTTGTCATGAAATGTCTCTCTCGGAAATTTCATTATGATCCCGTTCTTGTACCTTTGCCAATTTTATTGAGAAAAAGGGGGAGAATTAATATGTAGTTCATACTACAAATACATATGATTTTCGGATCATTGTGTAAGGGGGGAGTGGTTTCCATGTGAAATGGAGTATTGACTAAGGGGGAGTGATACATATCACCATAGTATTATTGTTGAAGTTGTGATACAATTGAACTTTGACGTTGTGTAATAATACTATGACACTATATAACAATGATCGAAAACTATGTTTTCTCATTGTTATAACTACGGATCTTCAACAACGGTGATGCTAAACTTACAACCTTTGGGATTATTGGTGTACTTGGAAGTGACGAAGATTTCGAGGAATGTTGAAGATTAGACATGTGGAATAGGAGCTACTAAAGTTTCTTTATCTTTTTTTTGTATTCCATATGTATTGATAGTTTTGTCACTAAAATTGACAAAGGGGGAGATTGTTAGAGCATTGCTCGGTCGAACTCGCATGCGTTGCTATCTCAAGCATGTTTATCAATGTTAGTGATCAAAACTGTAAGTCTTGATTTCTAGTCTATTATAGCTAACTCTCGGACTAGGATAGAAAGTGTAGTTGAGCTCAAGGACTTCATGGCGATTCATCATACAAGTAGAAGAACTACTCAAGGAACCGGTGGAACTTCTCGACAAAAAGGTATGTGAAGACTTGAACTTATATATCACTCAAAATTCTATCTACTCTATCTCCTACTCTTTGAGACAAGAAGTCGTATGCTATATATATAGACTTTGATTATACACATTTGGTATTTCGAGCCGAGTATACCTCGCCTATCTATATCTCGAAATATGTGTTGGTAAGCTTTTCACTTCAACCAAGTTTATATTTTCCTAGTGACGAAAGTCATGATATGTTTCAATCACCTTGAAAATTGCTTTGACGAGAAATGGTGTAGCAACTATATAACGTCCTCTAAGAATGTTTAATGATTGAAATGAGAGTTTAGATTACATAACTAATGATGGGCATAAGCATTGTTGTGGAAACACATTTATGTATAAGTCCTATTCCTTGAACTAGAGTTTGCGAACTTTGTTGATCAAGAGAACCGGAAGAATGGCGTGAGCCAAGTCCACGAACTCAGTCCGTGAACTGCCGAAGTTCTCAAACCCGAGAATTTTTGCTGGGGTTGACAAACTACTTGCGTGGAGCTAAGTCCGCGAACTCAGTCCGCGAATCCAGTCCGTGAACCGGCGAAGTTCTCATACCCGAGAATTTCTGCTGGAGTTTGTAAACTCTTACCGGTAACTTAAATCCGCGAACCTAGTCTGCGAACTTGAGAAGGTTATATATCTGAAGATGATTTCTGAACCTAAACTTTAAAAGACTAAGGAATAAAGTTTCCAAACCGTGGCTATAAAAGTTCATGAACCGATTCAAGTGAATCAAATCATCTTTGCTTCAATTGTGTCTTGTGTAGTACATGAGATTTCCTTGCAATTGAACAACTCTCTAACTAGTTCATTTGAAGTCATTTGAACTAGTTATGGTGAAGAAGAACATGGTTGATATTAAATGATCATATGGCTAACCATTTGGTTAACTATTGTTGAACCAACAAGTGCATACATTTGGGTACGGTTAACAAACCTAGAAACGTGCATTGTCAAGTGTGTGTAACAAGCTAAGTTTTCGATCTAACAGTTGAAAAATATTAGCTTGAAAATAAATCAGGTTTTCATCTGACGGTGGATATTGATTGCTTTGTTACCAAGGTAACTTAATTGCAAACCCTGATTTGAAAGACTATATAAAGGAGACATTTAGTATTGTGCAGAACTAATCCCCACACCTCACGTCTGATACTAGTTTGCATACTAGAGCCGGTTCTCCTTTAACCTTTGGTTTTCTTCTTCTAAAACCAGGTTAACGACTTAAAGACTTCATTGGGATTGTGAAGCCAGGCCGATACTACTTTTATCATAGTTGTGTGATTTGATCTTGCATCTTCTATCGTACGAGTACAATCAGATTGATTGGCTTGAGATTAATATCTATGATATGCAAGATATAAAAAGTATTCACAAAGATCTTCGTCTCATTGTTTGTGATTCCGCAACATCTTGTTTTGCTACCATACGATTAAGATTGTTGTGAGGTGATTGATAACTCTAGGCTGTTCTTCGGGAATATAAGACCGGATTATCAATTGGTTCCTGTTCACCTTGATTATTATCAAAATACGGAAGACAGATTAATCCTTTGATAGACTTGTCTGTGTGAGACAGATTTGTTTATTGTCAAGTCTTCGACTTTGGGTCGTAGCAACTCTTAGTTGTGGGTGAGATCAGCTAAGGGAATCAAGTGCGTAGTATCCTGCTGGGATCAGAGACGTAGGGAGTACAACTGTACCTTGGATCAGTGGGAGACTGATTGGGGTTCAACTACAGTCCAGTCCGAAGTTAGCTTGGAGTAGGCTAGTGTCTGTAGCGGCTTAATATAGTGTGCGTTCAATCTGTACTAGGTCCCGGGGTTTTTTCTGCATTTGCAGTTTCCTCGTTAACAAAATTTCTGGTGTCTGTGTTATTTCTATTTCCGCATTATATTGTTTTATCTTTATAATTGAAATAATAAAGGTTGTGCGTTTAGATCATCAATTAAAATAATCAAACCTTTGGTTGTTGATTTTCATTGATTGATCCCTGGATATTGGTCTTTAGTACCATCCAAGTTATTCCTTGTATTTGATTAGAACTCGCAGTTCCTGCTTGAGTAAATCAAATCAAGAGAGAGATATAAACTCGTTTGATATATTTTTAATTGATTGAGTCTTGTTGATATTTTAAAAGTATATTCGAGTTTGTCCATACAGGTTGCTAAGCGAAATATTAGGTGTTGTTGTTAGACCCCCGCTTTTACAGTTGATCTTAGGTTAATAGTTATGATTTGGTGGAGATGTTAAATATTTAGGACATGTACCTTCTTGTGTTTGTGTATATGGATAAACTCCATTTGATCATCAAGTGGTCTGATGGATAGAAAAACGTTGTAGAATCTAGTCACTAAGTAAAAAGATGAGAAGAAAAAAATTACAAAAAAAAAAACAACAACATCTAGTCATCCTATGACCTGATTCTACTCCAAAGCAGCCCCACCCAAATTTCAGTGACAGTATCTTGACTTCACAAAAATATGGATGTAAACTTCACCCGCAGTAGCAATTTTTGGTCCATAAAATATGGACCATTTGCTCCATGGAAGATGCCTTTAGTAGCACCCAAAAAAAATTTACTCATGATTTTAATAATTTTTTTCAACGACCACCAGTAAGGTCAAGAGAGACAATAATAGATAACTAAGAGCAACCACAGCCATGAGACGGACCAAATACCAAAAGTAAGACTAAAAACCAAAAAAATTTGGTATTCTGGGTGTTCAAGCGCAGTGGTAGAACACCAAATTTGGTGAAGCGTAACTTATACACACGCCCGATGTCAGACGGAAATTATATTCACGTTTGTTGATTAGGCGGCTTTATATTATGCGTTTGAGTGAAACGTAGGTATAATGCGCGTTTGATTGAGGCGTAGGTATAATTAACGCCGGATATGGGACGGGGATGGTAAGTGCGTCTACAGGGACGGGGATTAAAAGTGCGTCCCATTCATACGGAGATATAAAGTGCGTCCCATTCAGTCTGCAATGCCAGTTCTCCCTCCTTACATGCCACACATCTTTTCTTGCCAGCAAACAGCGGTCTCATCTTGTCCAATAGTAGCAGTAGTAGTAATTACAACAGCAGCAGCAGCTGCGTGGTAGTTGCTGCTGGTCTTTTACCTAGTGGTACTGCTGAGCAATCACCACCATCATCTCTAAACAATCTCAAGGCGTGTAGCTTGCTAAGAGGATCAGTTAGAGTTAGAAGAGCAGAACTCACATACATAGGGGCAACGGATGATGACAGCTAACTGGACCAGTCTTTGGGTGAGTGACTAATCTCCGAGAATATCTACTAATTTCTTGGTTTGCCACGTTGAAAATCATTATCGCTTGGTGTTGCTCTACTTCACGAGGGGCGGGTGATGGTGGAAACTGCTTTTAAGGGGAAAGAAGGTTCTTTGTGGTAGGTCGAGGGAAGCACCTTTGACATGCTTGCAAGTTGATCTTCTCTTATAGTGGATGTTGCTAACAGACGCTCTTTATAAATGCGCCTCACCTAAACGCACATTAAAGATACGCCTAGACAGAGACGCTCAAAATACATGCGCCCAGCCCAGGCGTTTTTTATAACTGCGCCTCATTCATACGCTTTCTATACATGCGTCCCATTTCAGGCGTAAGTATTAACAGCGTCTGACGCGTTTGAAGAGGGCGGAGTTTATACATGCGCATGACTCATACGGTGATTAAACTTACGCCTGATTGTATACGGTGATTAAACTTACGCCTGGTATCATACGCTCCTAATACTTCCGTCCCACTATATCTTTTTTAGTCTGGGTCGACGACCACATTTGGTCTCAAACCCTAAATTTGGCGACCAAATTTGGGTTTACTCCTCACCACTGCGGCACTTTCGGGGACCAAATTTGGGTTTAGTACCCAAATTTGGTCGTGACTGTGGTTGCTCTAAGGCTGAGAACGTACTTCTAATGAGAGTTATCCTTCTAGCTTCAAAAAATAAGCTTTGTCTTCTGAGGAGAAAGTCCCCACTACATATTTTCCAAAACATCTTACTATATTGAAGATATTATCGTGGTAGATCTTATTGGTAAACCTAAATACTTAATAAGTAAGCTCTCAGCTTTACGCCTCGAATAACAAGCCAAAGCATGGATGCAAAATCATCTTCTCCAACAATAATCATAGTTTGATCCTTCATAGTTTTTATACGAGGGTTTTAGCTATTCGGGACTTATGTAGCATATTACATGGATCTTCCCCCTGGTACAATCCGTTCGTATATGTCTATTTTGATCATTACATTCTTTTATTCAAATCTCATAATAAAATTAGTTTTAGCCATGTAAGATCATCAAGCATCATTAAGATAATAATCAAAGACTTTAAGATTCTCAAGTATCATCAAGATAATAATCATAGACCTCACGTGTTACATCTTATCACCGAAAATATGACGGTGTCGTAACAAATTTAAGGTGAGTGATCATTGACTCTCCTTATGGTACTTTAAATCCCTGCGATCTCCGTCTAAAAGAGGCTTGACAGGGCCGTCTTTGACATCTAAATGACCCCGTGTGAAAGAGCTAAAGATGTTAACTCACATCATGAACCCCTTAGTTTCCAGATGACGATCTTCTAACTAATCTACGTGGAATTTTAACAATGAACTTGTAAAGGGCTATTAATTGAGATTCTACTGCTGCGTCACTTTTTTCTTTCTGTTTACGGCTAGCGTATCCGCTTTCAGCTGGTATGAGCGTCGTATGACGCATATCGTAAGTAAACCAAGACTATACATGAAAATAAAAGGCAAGACAATTAATACCTCAATCAGGCTTTATTAGGTCTTTCCGAGATCCAAGAAAGTCCACCTGGTCAGTGAGGTCAACTACAAGAACATGCCGCAACCAGTTAACAACTATCAAAAATTAATTTAACAAATAATCTTAACAGAAAATTATCAGTACCGAGCCATCAAAACATTAACAACTATCAAGAATTGATTTAATAAATAATCTTAACAGAAAACTATCAGTATGGAGCCATCAAAACATTAACAGCTATCATTTTTCAAACGTATTAGATGCAAACAAGAATTTCTGATTTATTCATTATGGGATTTGAAAAACTAATAAAAGAAAACCCCAAATAGTTAGATTAAACAATCAATTCAATAGAAAATGGGCTATATAATCAAAATTGGGTGTTTCCTGGGCCATATGGACAGTTAGGATTCGGCCTGAATCAAATGTCCAAAGGAATCTTCAAATATTGAGTTTACGTTACTGCCCTTAATATCACAGAAAACCTATTTCTTCTCTCGTCTTCTTCGTCACCCTGAACATAAAACAGATCTGAAACCAGCTCTCGTTCTCCATCGCCGCCATCAACACCGCGGAAAATCAAACTCCCTCTTCAAAAAAACTTCACCACCACAACCAGCTCCGCCAATTTGCTATTCTTACTATCCATTACAGACAAAATCCAATTTGAGTTTCTTCAAAATTCTCATACCACCAATCAAATCTATCTCTATTTCTCAACCCACTTTCAGTTTCTTCAAAATTCTCATACCACCAATCAAATCTATCTCTATTTCTCAATCCACAAAAAAGAACAACCAAAATTTCCCATAAAAAACTCATCTTTCGAGCTTCTTTTTCATCACCATATACTGGGGATTCTGAAAATGAGTCTAATAATTTGTTTTGGTCTAGAATTTCTCGCTCAATTCGTCGTGGGTCTGAACGATTCTTCTCAAGTTTTGGTAAATCAGTGAAAAAGAAACTGGGTTTGATTTAAATGAAGCTAATAGCAAAGTGATTTTGTTTGTTAGTGATGTGAAAAACAAGGGTGGAGCTGCGATTCATCGTTTTAGGTTTGAATTGCTACCTGGGTTTGTTTATTGGAACAAGCTTGACCACTGGAAGGTATAACCCTTTTCTTCAATTCATATCATTTTGTACACTTTGCTGTCATTTTGGATGCAAAAATGAACATTTTTTTTCTTGGAATTATTAAGCTTAGGATGTTAAGAATTGGGAACCAAAGAGAATTGGGGAATTGGTGTTGTATGTTTGTGTTGTGGTCATTTCATTTCAAAGGGTGTATATGTCTTTTAAAGCTCCTCGGATAGCTCAAATCAAGCAGGAGTTAACTGAGGCTTATATCGAGGCAGTAATCCCTGAACCATCTCTAACTAATATCAAGAGGTCAGTGTAGCATTTCTCTTCAGTTCATGTCAATTGGGTCTTGAATATGATTCCATCCAGTTTTAAACCGAGATGAACTTAGTTTCATCCTGTTTTAATGTGTAAATTGATTGATTTTTTTTTCTTCTGGAAATGTGGATATACTCATTTTTCTTTTCCTTTTAGGTAAGAGTTCTTGTTCAATAACATGATAAAGCTGGTTTTATTTCTATGTAAACTAGAACGAAACCGGTTTCATTGTTCATAAATGTGAAATGTATATGTCAATTTTCTTGTTAATGTATCGATCTGTAAACACACTAATTTGCATTTTGTGAATTTGTTTACGTAGTAGTATAAAATATGATGCAATTGAGTTTCTGTTGAATATTTCTCATCTTAGTATACGTTCCGATGCATTTTCCGGTTCCAGCATCTGCTTCCACTGGATGATTCTGGTTTCATCATGTGTTGCCTTTGGATGAAACATGGTTTCATCTTGTGTTGCCCACTATTGACATGTCGTCAGAGCAGATTTGGTTTGATTGTTCTTGTTTTCATCTTGTGTTGCCTTTGGATGAAACATAAGCTAAGAGCAGTAACTTAATATTCGTCTCATTGTTCTTGTTTTCCGTATAGATTATCGCTACTTCGAGTTTGATGGCAACCTGTTTACATGAAGAGGTAAAGAGACTGCAAAATCTTGTGTATAGACTAACCACAGAGATAGATGTAAAGAACCAAATGATGGAATTTGGTTTCATCCTACTGTAAACAAGGATGAAACTGGGTTTACAGTAAACAATCCTATACTAACTTGAGTTGAATTTGGTTTCACCCATTTTAAACTAGGATGAAATTGGGTTTCATCCTATACTAACTTGAGTTGAATTTGGTTTCACCCATTTTAAAATATGATGAAACTGGTTTCATCCTATATTAAATTGGGTTGAATTTGGTTTCACCCATTTTAAACTAGGATGAAACCAGTTACATCATGTTTTAAATTTGGTTGAATTTGGTTTCATCGATATTTAGGCTGGGATGAAACCAGTTTCATCATGTTTTAAAATTTTTGAATTTGTTTTCACTCATGTTTAAACTAGGATGAAACCAGTTACATCCTGTTTTAAATTTAGTTAAATTTGGTTTCATCGATATTTAGGCTGGGATGAAACCAGTTTCATCATGTTTTATTGACTAACTTTCTATACTCTTATCTGCCTTAATACTTTATGGTTCGTTACAAGTCCTACTTTCTTAACGACAGTTTATGCGGATTATCTTACTACCACTAGGAAAAGTGTTCATTGTCCTGACAGTACTGACGCTACAAATGAGATTCACAATTTCAGTCTTTGTTGCATTCACTTGCTGTAAAATAACGCTTACCGCTTGCATATATATATTTGTTAGTATATAATTTTGGTTTAGAGTTTAGACATACATATGTTACTGCTCTCAGCTTATGTTTGTCAGTGGTGGTTGCAGAGCTGTTGCTGGTGTTGCTACCAGAGAAGCTACAACAATGGGGCAATGAGTTCTGGTGTGTGTGCTTTGACACTTGCAGAGAAAAGATCAAGCCTCTTAAAAGATTGTATGTACCTAATGTCATTGCTGTTGTTGTTGAGGTAAAGGTTCGTCAAACCCTAGCTATAAAATTTAAAATCCAAAGTTTCGATTAAGCTTTGAGTTTAGAGGCATTTGACTCATTAAAAATTTGTTGTTATTGAAATTGATAAGGTTAAATTCGACGATAGGGGTTTCTGTCTTCAGTTAGGCTTATATTCCCCAACTAAATCCCACCCAAAGGAATCCAATAGATAATCTTCAGGTTTTTTTTATGTAAAGTTAATTTCCAGGTGTTTTTGATTTTCTCTTTTTCTTTAATATGCTCACCATTTTTCTTACAGACTATGCCTCTCGGAAATCTCTTATAGGGTCACTGATATATTCTTAACTTTTGCATATTGCTGTTGCAGGGAAATGAAGATGATCTTTGAAATATTTGCACTTAAGCTGGGGATGTTCGCATTCCGTGTCCAACGTGATTCATATGTCTACTCCCAATTGATATGTGTTAGTATTTCTATATCTAATATGTAGTGATCCCAGAGGCACCTGTGATTAGAGATGAAAATACTAATCCTATTTCAGTTAGAAAGACATAAACGAACAGGTGGTGTGCGGTATTGTTCGCCGGTGATGCTGTTTTTTTCTTCCTTGCAGAGATTGATGTGGCTGAGTCATGCTCTTGAATCTCAGATTATGGTAGGTAGTTCCCATGTATGTGTGTTTTATCCTGACTAAGCATATATCAAATAAAAGAGGTGTACTCTGTTTTTTTGCTATGTTTTTTGCTCTGTTTTTTTTTTCTTCAATTGTTGTTCTTCCAGAGGAAGGAGTAGAAGAAGCATAAGAAGTTGGAACTCTATTTTTTTTTGTAGTACTTTGTTTTTTTTTGTAGTACTCTGTTGTGGTAGTAGTACTCTGATTTTTGTACCACTCTGTTTTTTTGTAGTACTCTGTTTTTGGTAGTTGTAGTACTGTTTTTTTTTTTCCAACCTTTACTAACCCAACGCTGTAAACATTTGTAGAAGATAGGGACATATTTGTCTCTTCAGGTTAATAAATAAAAAAAATTCTGGATGAAATATTCATTTTGGCTAAATGAACAATATTTTTCTGTTTTTTGGCTATATGAACAGTATCTAAACCGAATATATTTCACCCAGAATTTGTTGCAATTGGTTTTTATGACCAATTTTATGTTCATTTTTTTCTCTCTCGATGTTGCCTATTTCAATCGTAGTTTGAGGATTGAGGTATTCTAGGGTTAGGTAAGAACTTCGTATATCCAGCTTTTGTTTAGGAGAAGCTTTAAAATGAACTGATTAATGATCAACGAACCGTATTTTACTTTTTCACATATATAATTTCTGTGTTTTCTTAAACTCAAAACTAAGAAAACATACTGTGCCATCATTACGAGCCCACAATAGCTTGAAAACAATCCGATTTGTGCTGGAGCACAAGTTGACATGCTTCAGAGCCGGACCCGCGCACGAGTAACTAGTTCGTCGGGATTTCATCCACAAGTCAAATAACGAAAGGAGATAATTAACCCCCTTTTTTCAAACATTTGGAAGTTTAAACTTCTCCGAAGACTTTCCATTGACCAACTACTAGATTTTCCATTCAAATTTATGAGACTTTTTTCATTCAATTATTGAAGTTCGATCTTTATACAACGAATTTCTACTGGATTTGAATGAATTGGGGTTAGCCTGTGGTGATGTTGGAAAATGTTGAAAGAAATTTGGTTTCAATCCTCCAAGAATTATATTGTCGAGTTATCAATATAATTTTAACCAATTTTAATCTTTTTAACCAATTTTGTGTATTATATAACCTTCTACGAAATGATTTTTTGTTAAAAATAACCTTCTGCAAAATGATTTTTGTTAAAAGTAAACAGATTGAAGTATAATGAGAGCAAAATTATAGTCAACTTACTAGGATTAATTCCAAATATTTATGTAAAGGGGACTACATATCCTTAGTAAGTGCAAACTCTTAAGACATATAAAAAAAAAAGAACACTTAACTTATTTTAGGCATTCTTGTTTTACCACCGTTACCACAACTGCCATCAATGGCATCGGCGCAAAAATGAAATTAAAATGCCCCTAAGGGAAATTCCTATGAGAATCACCAAACCAAAAAATCTGTTCAGCCGGGTGGATAGTCAAATTGCATTTTGCATTATGGAAAAAATAGTGGGCGGCTGACCACCAACTGCACGGGTGAACTCAACCCGTTGGCATTTTAGTCAAAACCCGGCAGACGAAGGAAACCCGTTGGCGGGTGAACGGTCACCCGCCAACGGCTAGTTTTTCAAAAATAAAAACGGTTATATTTTTACCATTATAAATTACCAACATCTTCTTCAAACAATCCACTCACACCAAAATTTACTTCTCTTAAATTTTTTTCTTCTAATTTATTTCAAATTTTTTATTTTATTATTAAGTGGAATATCTGAAAAGGCGATAATATCTTTTTTGCAATGCCAAACTGGAAGACGTTGCTTTTAGGGAAATGTAAGAGATGATCCTACAATTAATACCCGATCTACAAAAGCATCACACTGCTACAAGCCATTTACAAAATGGTCATAAAACCGTTTGGGTCAGAGTTAAGTCGGACTGGGTCCACCACTCAGAGTTAAATGAGTCTGTCAAGCTACGTATTTATCCTCGAACTTGAGTTAACTAATGAGATGAAATCTAACAAAACCTGGTTCGCCTCTTCCATCTCTTAAACTTGTTTTCACCGCCGCACTTCTTTCTCTTTCTCTCTTATTAACCTCATTATTTTCTCTGCAACTGGTTGAAGATGGAGATTTAGTGTTCATATGAAGATGAAAAGTTAGAGATGATGTTGTTATAAGTATTATTAGTATTTGTTTCTGTATTCTGAAAAGCGTAAAACTGATGATTGGAGACGCAAAAAATCTCATAAGGTAATGTTCTTTCACCCTTTCTAGCAGTTCGAATCGTTTTTAATTTGTGTATTTTTACAGAAACCGTAATTAGAATTTGGGGATTTCTTGGAAACCCTAATTTCAGTATTTAAATCTCCAATGAAATGTAATTGCATGATATTGATAGTTTTGGTTTGTGTAAAATGGTGTTGAGCATGATAGTCAGGGTCTTCTGTTAATGTTTTATTTTTTATTTTTTTTATACATGAACTTCATGATTTACAGCGTTAAAATGGTTGTTTCCTCATAATTGAAATTGTTGATGATGGTATTAAATCCTTTCATTATGATCCATGATTTTGCATATGTTTGTTTGTGTTTTAAATAATGCCTTGCTCTTATATATGTGTAGATGGTTAGGAATTGAGTGATTTCTCAATTAAAACTCTGAATTTTCCATGGAGCTAGCATGTATGATAGAATGTCTCACCGAACATATATAATGACTGCGCGAACAACCTTTTTAGAGGCTAGTTTCGGTGTATATTGGTGGGGTTTTATCTAATGGTTTCTTTTCGAGAAATGTTTGTTGCGGTGTCCTCTATAACTTCTCCAAAGGGCATGTCGTTTGGATCTGTAGTTTAGAAGTTACAGCCTAAAATGCACAGGCAGTCGCGACTGATTTCCTTGAAGGACAGCACGTGGCAGAGTTTTGTTGGTTAGTTTTGGAGTAGTTAGACTCTGAACTAGTCCTGGGAGTCTTCTAAGGAGTTGTAGAGGGACATTTCTAGTTTCCAACTAGATATAATTTGCTTAGTTTCATTGAATAATGAAGCTTGTAGAGAATTTTTAATATATGCAGTCAAAGCTGAAAATCCGAAAATGGCAGGTTGTGTCATCGTTTGTTGGTGGCTGTTTAAGCGACCATTTGAGTTATTTATCTGTTTATAGTTTTTATGTGATATAATGCATGGTGTAGTTTGTGGTGAGATGATTTATGCTTTCATTCGAACTTTGATGAAGTCTATAAGAAATGTTGAATGTAGGTAGTCAAGAACACCGACTTGAATTAAGCTTACCGTATTGCCCAATTCAGTTGATGATGAATTGATGACTTAACATATATGGTATGAATGTATGAAATCTGTAGCTTCTAGCTTACACTTATAGTGGTCTATATGTTGACTGTGATTACTTGGCAGATAGGTGTTCTATGAGTTCACTTGACATAAAAATGTTATGAGTGTTAAAATAAGGATTCGATTGTTAAGTGCTTGATTATAACAAGACTGGAAGGTATGATTTGTGGGTTTATACAAGACTGTATGCAGAATCTCTTTCGTTGTGCCGTTATGATTACTAGTGCTTAAATATAGTTTGTGCCTTCGATTTTCCGGGAAATTATGAGTTAATGGTCTATGATGGTTGTCGTGTGGAAATGTATTCTAGGATGATTAGTTTCATTTGAAGAATAGTTATGCGAGTGAATACTCTAGTCTTCGAGTTTATTAGTGAGTTGTGTCACTCCATTTTGCTTTACTGTTCTTGCTGACGGTGGTGATGGAAAGTTATATGGGTTGATGATGGTTAAAATGGCATCTGCTTGTAAGATTTTTGACATTTTTTCTTTCTGTTTACTGATTTAATGTGATGGTTTTGAAGATGTTGATGGAGGTGGAAATAAACCCAATTGTTCTGGTGGTTTTGAAGATGTTAGAGGTGGAAATAGACCCAACTGTTGTGGTATGGTGGTTTTGAAGATGTTGATGGAGGTGGTAATGGACCTCCGCTGCTACGGTGGTTTTGGAGATGTTGATGGAGGTGGTAATGGACTGCTGCCGCTGCTGCTTTGGTGGTTTTGAAGATGGGGTGGGAATTGCTGTTGCTGTACTGGTCCGCATTCAGATGGCTCCTAAAGGTTCACCATTCCAGCTCCAGGGGTTTAAATGGTGCCCATCTATCTGATTAACTATGGTCAAGTTACTTGGGTTATAAGTGAAGGGTATATAAGTAAAACATTGGGACCGTTTTTTGCAAAACTGTTAGATCAGATGGTTGATGACCATTTTGTAAACCAAATTCAAAAGTGTGATCATTTTGTAAACCAAATTACAAAAGTATGACCATTTTGTAATTGACCCTATTTAGGATATGTGGAAGTTTTGAAAAGATTGAAAATTATGAAAAAGGAAATGTACGATGTAGAAGTGGCTTCAAGAAAATGTTCTGCTAAAAGGCAAAGAAAATCTTCACAACAGATTATTCAAAAACAAATGGGAAATAGTTCAGGAGCGTGTTAAATGGAAAATACGTCAAATGAAGATAAACATGAAAAGCTTATACTTGATTTTCAGTGAAGTTATTAGTTTTAGTTTACTTCTTATTATTGTCTAAGTTTATATCTTGTAAAGAAGTGGCAGTAATATTATTAATCAATGAAAATATTTAGATTTTAAAATTGTTTTCCATTTCATATTAAGCGATACATATTACATTTAAACTTGCATATACTAATGATAATAATATCATCAAATTACATCAAATCCAGGGATATTATCTCTATAGAGTTCATAGCATTCAAAATGCTTAAACTCTCTTCCGTTTTCTTCATTAAACTTGGTCTGAGCGATAGTTTTCTGGAAAAATAAAAATAAACAACAAGTTAGTTTTAAGATATTATCAGTGATGACAAAAGTATTAAGATACAGTCACCAGTTCTTCATTGGACAATCCAGAATTACTACGGTGAACCATCTAAAAAACTTCTGTCTAATATTTGACTTCATTAGTGATGAATGAAAATCTTAATTCTAGGCTCTTGCTGTTTCTTAAATATTCATTTCGGAATGCCATAAAACTTTTGCAACACTCTTTCTCAGAAATGGTCATTGTTCATATTTCTCGTTATACGATTGTTTGAGGGTGAAAACAGTTTCTGCTGATTTTGGTAATTTCGGGTGTGTGGGTGAGAAACGAGTCTAACCCTAAACAATGTACTGCAAGGGAGTACTTTGATTCGAGAGATCAATCTGTACAAATCCGGCATAAACCAAGAAATGGTCGTTCCAGACTTGCTTCGGTCACAAAGTGAAGGAGAAAGGTTGGTTTTGGGGAGGGAAGCGAAGAGAGTGTTGAGACCAGAGTAGGTGATTCTAAAAGAGTAGTTGTTCGATGACTTGTATCAAAAAGTGGAGAGCTAACAGATGCGAAAGCTAACAGATGCGAAAGCTAACAGGTGATTTCTGAGTGTTGTATGTTCCTGACCAAAACTTGTCCTTTGGTGGAAATAGGTGAGACCCGTACCCTGGTCTCGTAAGAAGTGGAAACGGTTGAGTAAATGGAAGAAAGCGGTAATGGGTAACGCGTGGAATTGATGTTTCCATAATGAAGGAAATTTTTCACCAATACTTCTTGTATTTACTAACCGCCTCACTCTTATGACAGTTTCTTGTAACGGGCGTAGTGTACGCCGTATGTTGTAAACTGCCAGACCAATACCCTGATGAGCATCCCCAAGTTTGTGACATGTTTTGATGTCTCGAGTGTTTTGTATAGCATGTTGCTATTGTTTGGCAAGTTGTGCCGGCTCGGTGGTGATCTTCGACGGTCGAGATTTTGCATCTTGAGAGGAAGGTTAGCCGTTGATTGTGGTTGCCTTCCGTTGGTAGCCAGTGGCGTGGCCACAATGCTGGCATGGCTTGCGCATGCTCTTGGCGTGGCTAATTATGGTTTGGTGCCATGACCAAATAATTGGCATAGAAAAGTTAGTACCGTGGCCAAAGAGTTGGCAGTGTAGCCAAGAGATTGCCACAAGTCGTTTGGTAGCAAGCTTGTACAGCTGAGATTTGCATCTCAGAAGGAGGGGTGGCCGTTCATTGTTGCAACCCTCCGTTTGGCGGCCAGCGACATGGAGGCATGGACAGCACGGCTCGTGCATGCTCTTGGCGCGGCCCAAATTAGGGTTTGGCACAAACCGTGGAACTTTGGCATCGCAGCCAAGAGGTTACCACAAATCGTTTGGTTTGGTGGCAAGCTTATATGGCTGAGATTTGCATGTCAGGAGGAAGGATAGCCGTTGATTGTTGCAATCTTCCGTTTGGAAGCCAGCGGCATGGAGGCGTGGCCGGCATGGCTTTGTCATATTCTAGGCGCAACCAAAATTAGGGTTTTGGAAAAACCGTGATGTTTGGCCTTGGGCCAGAAGTTTCCATGCGTTAGGTGGCGAACTTGGACGGCTGAGATCCGCATCTCAGATGAAAGGGTGGTCGTTGATTGTTGCAACCCTTCGTTTTGGCAGCCAGCGGCATGGAGGAATGGCCGGCATGGCTTTGGCACGGTTTAGGCGTGGCCAAACCTGGATTTTGGAATAGTTTAGGCGCGGCCAAAAACTAGGGTTTTGGCATAGTTTGAGCGCGGCCGAAATTAGGGACTGGCGTTGGGCCAAAGGTTGTCGCGCGTTAGCTGGCGACCTTGGAAGGCTAAGATCTGTATCTCAGATGGAAGGGTGGTCGTTGATTGTCGCAACCCTCCGTTTGGCAGCCAGCGGCATGAAGGAATGGTCGACATGGCTTTGGAACGGTTTAGGCGTGGACAAACCTGGATTTTGGCATAGTTTATGCGCGGCCAAAAACAAGGATTTTGGCATAGTTTGGGCACGGCCAAAATTAGGGCTTGGCGTTGGGCCAAAGGTTGTCGTGCGTTAGCTGGCGACCTTGGACGGCTAAGATCTGCATCTCAAATGGAAGGGTGGCCGTTGATTGTCGCAACCCTTCGTTTGGAAGCCAGTGGCATGTGGTAGGGCCGGCATGGCTTTGGCACAGTGGTGTGGCTGACATGGTTAGCATGCCTTGGCGTGGAGATGTGGCTGGCACGGCATGCCATTGGCACATGTGGCATGGTTGGCATGCCTTGGCGCGGAGGTGTGGCTGGCGCAGCATGCCATTGGCACATGGGGTATGGCTGGCATGGTTAGAACGCCTTGGCGCGGATATGTGGCTGGCACGGCTTGCCGTTGACACATGTGGCATGGTTGGCATGCCTTGGCGCGGAGATGTGTCTGGCATGGTATGCAATTGGCACTGTGGTGCGGATGGCATGGTTGGCATGCCTTGGCGCGAAGATGTGGCTGGCATGGTATGCCATTGGCGTTGTGGTGCGGATGGCATGGTTGGCAGGCCTTGGCGCGGAGATGTGGCTGGTATGGTATGCCATTGGCACATGTGATGCGGCTGGCATTGTTGGCACGCCTTGGCGCGGAGATGTGGCTGGCACGGCATGCCATTGGAACATGTGGTGCGACTGGCATGGTTGGCATGCCTTGGCGCGAAGATGTGGCTTGCATGGTGTGCCACTGGCACTGTGGTGCGGCTGGCATGGTTGGCATGCCTTGGCGCGGAGATGTGGCTAACATGGTATGCCATTGTCACATGTGGTATGGTTGGCATGGCTGGCACGCCTTGGCACAGAGATGTGGTTGGCACGGCATGCCATTGGCACATGTGGCATGGTTGGTATGCCTTGGCGCGGAGGTGTGGCTGGCACGACATGCCATTGGCACTTGTGGTGCGGCTGGCATGGTTGGCACGCCTTTGTGCGGAGATGTGGCTGGCATGGTTGGCATGCCCTGGCGCGGAGATGTGGCTTGAATGGTATGCCATTGGTACTGTGGTGCGGCTGGCATATGTAGAGATGATGTCAGTCAGTACCGAGGGCTCTACCGTGGAGCATGGCATATACGTAGAAAAGGTACCCCGGTAATTTTACGCAGACATGTTGAACGGTTCAATAAATGTGCTAGTGGTGACATTGTTACTCAAGTGTGACGTCACTGTTTGACTAAGGTTTTACGATTTTAACCCTAAGCTAAAAACCACCATCAACATTAAGTCTCATGCTTAGCTCGGAACAGGGGCCTTGTTGCGAGGTAAGCATAAGATGGTGACAGACAAGGACAAAATCGAAACGGGAAGTCATGAAGAGATGATCAGGAAGATCCTTCTAACCTTTTTCGCGAGTGTTCCGAGAATCCATGATTCTTGCGTTGACGGCCTTGCATATATCCTGCCCGTGGTGTTGCTGGCTAGACCGTGAGAATGGAGGGGGCGATTGCTGGTTAAGATGCAGAATATTGACTTGGTATGGCGCTCGCTCGGCATGGCGCGGACTCTTGGCACGGTGCCAGCATTGCATAGCGCGGATTGTCGGGCAGCGTGATGCAAGGCATGGCGCGGATTTTTTGGGCACCGTGAGGCAAGGCATGGCGCGGACTGTTGGGCACCGTGATACTTGTTCTTGCGGGATCAATTGCCTTTTCCCCTTAGTGGCTCAAATAGGGAATCCTTTCCTTATTGAAATTCCAAAAGTGTCATGCCTATAAAAGGGGTTGCTCTCCCTTTTATTTTGTACCCCTGTTCTCACGGCCTTGTGCTGGCGGCAGAGTGGTAGCAATAAAGCGAGCAAGCATTCCAGGTATGTACTCCAGCGTTTCTCTTTTAGCTTGTTCTTCTTGTGTTGATGCAAACCCTAGCTGGAGGTACACTTTCCAAAAATTTGTAGAAATATTGTTCCTCTGTATTGGTGTAAACCCTAGCCATAGGTATGCCTTCCGCAATTTTGTAGAAAGACTTCATCATGAACAATTCCTCTTTGATTATCACAACATCGGTCACCTCATGAATAGCGTTGAAAGAAATTATTGTGTAAAGTAAGCATGCACGGGTAGGCAACTGTCACTGATTCCATGAAAAACTTGGCGTTAGGGTCCCCCCCCCTTTTTTTTGGTGTCGCTGTGAGCATAGTTCTCCCAGTGGGAGGCTCATCTTCTTGGACGAGAGTGTGTTTCCAACTGCAACGCACGTTTTTTGTCAAGGCGTGTGTCTCTTGGCAGCGTAGGACTTTGTTTTGCGAGAGTATCAGTCCCCACTTCTTTGGCTATGCGCGTTATGACTTGTGGTTGAAAATAGAGTGACTTTCAACCGAAATGAATTTTTCATTGCTGATAAAGTAATATTCGTGCACCCCTTCCCGGTAGTAATTTTTTTATACCCCTTTCCTTTATTGTAGTTACTTTGAAAGTGAAAGCGGCTAAAGAAGGTTTCGTTAGGATGTCACTTGAGAAAAACCCTACCGCGGCTTTGAAAAACGTTGGCAGTTCCAAGCCAAACACGGATGATGAATTCTTTACAATGTCCGCCACAGCTAGGAGAAATCATCCCAGGTTTTTGCCCGTCCTTCTGACCGGTTCGGAGGGTGAAGGAGACGTCTGGTTGGTTCGATCAGGTTGTGTAATACGGCTTTGCCTTCAGAGGAAATAGTATCATACCTCTTCCATTGACTTCAGAATCTGTCAGAGTCCGTTGCGTTCTTTCGACAAGTGGATGCAATTCATGATAAGTCAGGATTGCGTAAAAGCGAATTTGATCAAAGCGCAAATCATTGGCGTTGTCACAGCTTCCGCGGCGCTTCAAATCAGGATATATATCCCGAGCTTAGTTTCTTTCATCTCCTAATGGTGTTCAGACACCCACATGGCCATATGCAGGTGGGGTGAAATGACTGTCTCTTTGGAAAGTGTGGTTGTCTTGCTGAACCTTCCCATAACAGGGAATCTTGATATCACCTTTTCTGAAGATGAAGAACAAATGCACGCTGCCCTCGTTGTGAAGTCAAAAGGCTTTGTCCGGAAGGAAAACGAGACGAGGTATTTCTAAAGCTGGTGGGTTTCTCAATGGTTCCCAGATGAGTCGGAGCCAGATCAAAAGAATAGTACACTTCATGTCGCGGCATTCTTGGTTCTTTGGTTATCCAGTGACATTTTTGACGACGGTTCCGGTAAGAAGGAAATAAGACAGGTTCTCATTAAGTTTGCCATCAGATTAGCGAAAGGTGTTGTTCTCCCCATTGGCGGCTTGTTTCTCGGTTCTCTGTACACACATTTGGATCATCTGGTTGCAGACAGGCGTGCTTCAAACGGCTACATGAAAGTGGACTCGTACGTCCATGTTGTTTTTTTTCAAGCGTGGTTGTGGGAGCGTTTCGAGAAGTGCGCTCCCAAACCACTGGCTTTACTTCCCGAGTCTTGGGGTGGTTCTAGGATACTTCGCTGGGTGAACAGGCGCCCAAGATCTGGCTCGAACCTGGTTGACTTCCTTGACAACTCCTACACAATCAACTTTCGTCCATGGGCTCCGGTGCATGGCTCCATAGTTCAAATAGACACTTTTTCCTCTGTTCCGGATACATTTTTGCTTTCTGAAAAGAATACGAGCATTAGGGAGGTTGTGTTCATGCGAAGTTGCACGCCTGGTTATGTACCGTATTTATTTCTAGGATCTTGTCAGGCAGTCTCTTACAACATTGACAGGGCGTCTCGACATATGGGATTCGACCATGGAGTCCCGCTCTCTCGTCAGTCGGCTGTTCCAGAAAACTTGTTGCCAGCTGCTCTTGATGTTAGTGCTCTTGCGCGGGGTATAAGTCTTTCCTTCTTTCTCTCGACATGAAATCCGACAACAACTTCTAAGTATAACATTTTCTGGCAGGACGAGTTCCTTGCCATTCATGGATTCGTGAATGACGTAGTGAAGAATCTTTGTGGTAAGCCTTCTGCTGCAACTTTAGAAAGACATCCATTGTTAAGGGATCCTTCCTCAACCAAACGTAAATCTCCTAATACGGACACGGACAGTCCCTTAAAGAAGGAGCGAAGGTCGAAAGATCGCGCGGGTGGTTTTCGATCAGATTCAACGGCCCTTGTGACTTTCAGTTCTTCCAACGTTCGGGTATGTATTATTTTTCTTGCCCACTCAGTCAGATTGCACAGTTCTTTCGTTACTGAAAATCTTTCCTTATTCCTTAACCAGGGCGTGAACGCATTTGCCTAGCTTGCACGTAGTCAGAAAACGGTGGCTCTCGCAGCAGAGGGTGGCAATTCTCAGCCTCAGAGATAGGCGGCCCTCGCGGAAAAGGGTGACAATGCCGAGCCTTCTTGCGGTGAAGAAGAGCTCGAAAAGGAGGAAAACTCGGAATCTAGTGATGATAGCTTTTCCAACAGCAACGCTGAGTCTTCTTCTAGTCAGTCTGAAAGTGAATCGGTAAGTCTTCCATGCATTCTTCTTCTTCCTTTCTCTCTTTTTTTTTTTGAAAAAAGTCTAAACCACGATATCGCAGGGAGAACCTGCTCTTGAAGATGGCCCCGAGGAGGAAAACCGTGGAGATACAACTTTGTCTCCAACCATGGCAGTTGCGTCCGGCGACCCGGAAATGGAGGTCGATGAGGATGAAGATGTTGTTGCGTCCTAAGTAGCGGAGAGTGCTCCAGCGACCGCTGGCGCCATTGTAGTTAGGAATCCCTTGCCAGTTGCCAGTTCGGTTGCAGGCGCTGTTTTCGCTCCTCCATACTTAGTTCCTTATCCAGATCATGTGTTGATTGGCGGCTTCAGCGTTCCATCCAAATACGAGATGTTATAATCCAAGATATGGGAAAGGTATGGACACATCGCCACAACCAAAAAGGTTACTAATCGGTTTGCATTGGTCAAGCGCGTGGAGGAAGATTTATCTTCGATTGACGTCATGTGCAAAGTGACTGGCCATACTGTTTCTGAAGACGTGGTATCAAGCTGGAAGTTCCATCGTGATGTGTGCGTAGACCACGGGTTCAACGTTCCCTGGTTTGTTGAAAGTTTATCTGAGATCGAAAAGTTACAGACTACGACGGCTGAAGGCCCTTCCGCGGATGAGGTCGCACAGCAGGAGACGGAGATCGAAAGGTTGTACACCGAGCTGAAACTGAAACGGTCGGCTCTCGAAAGCACGACGGAGGCTTTCTCCAAGAAGAGCAGGCCATTACTAGATGGTTTTCCTTGAATGCACTCATGTTTCTTGAACTTCTTCTGCTTAGGTTTTTTTTTGAAAGGCAAACAAAAGGCCTAGTTTATGGTTTGGTTTTCTGGATTTTTGGGTTGATAGATAATTGTTACCTATGAGGGTTTTGGATTATTCTTTTGGGATGAATTGTTCTTTTTTTTTAGAATAATGCTGTTTTTTGGTTATGACTATGTGCGGCATAAATACCCCAGGAGAGTCATGGAGTTGTGAATGTGGTGTTGTCAGTAGAAAGCATGGGTGAAAACATGGGGATAGCATGGCTGTCGGTTTCTACCATCTTATGTGAAAATTCTAGGCAATAGAGCATGCAACTCATCTGACGAGACTTACTTGCTTTTTAGAGTCCCAACAAAAGGGATCTCCCGGATGTAAATCTGATTTTTTGTGGGAGACGACGCCGTGACTGTGAAAGGTCCACAAACATTCCTAAGTCCCCAGTCATTCCAGAGTCGTCTGATAACCGAGGCGGAGGCTAGTCTGCTTCCATCATCTCGATATCTGAGCTGAAAAGATGGAATCGGAAATCAGGAATTGATGTTGTGACCAATATATTAATCTCCCACTGTGGTGCCAATTTTTGAGGGTGAAAAAAGTTTCTGCTGATTTTGGTAATTTCGGGTATGTGGGTGAGAAACGAGTTTAAACCCTAAACAATGTAATGCAAGGGAGTACTCTAATTCGAGAGATCAATCTGTACAAATCTGGCCTAAACCAAGAAATGGCCGTTCCAGACTTGCTTCGGTCACAAAGTGAATGAGAAGGGTTGGTCTTGAGGAGGGAAGCGTAGAGAGTGCTGAGACCAGAATAGTTGATTCTGGAAGAGTAGTTGTTTGACGACTTGTATCAGAAAGTGGAGAGATAACAGATGTGAAAGCTAACAGGTGATTTCTGAGTGTTGTATGTTCCTGACCAAAACTTGTCCTTTGGTGGAAATAGGTGAGACCCATTTATACAAGTCGCAACTAAACGTACCCTGGTCTCGTAAGAAGTGGAAACGATTGAGTAAATGGAAGAAAGCGGTAATGGGTAACGCCTGGAATTGATGTTTCCATAATGCAGGAAACGTTTCACCATTACTTCTTGTATTTACTAACCGCCTCACTCTTATGACACTTTCTTGTAACAGGCGTAGTGTACGCCGCACGCTGTAAACCGCCATACCAATACCCTGATGAGCATCCCCCAGTTTGTGACATGTTTTGATGTCTCGAGTGTTTTTTGTATCATGTTGCTATTGTTTGGAAAGTTGAGCTTGGGAGGCTTGACGACTCAGTGGTGACCTTCGACGGTCGAGATTCTGCATCTTGAGAGGAAGGTTAGCCGTTGATTGTGGTTACCTTCCGTTGGTAGCCAGTGGCGTGGCCACAGTGCTGGCATGGCTTGCGCATGCTCTTGGCGTGGCTAATTAGGGTTTTGTGCCGTGACCAAAGAATTGGGATAGAAAAGTGTGTGTCGTGGCCAAAGAGTTGGCAGTGTAGCCAAGAGATTGCCACAAGTCGTTTGGAAGCAAGCTTGTACGGCTGAGATTTGCATCTCAGAAGGAGGGGTGTCCTTTGATTGTTGCAACCCTCTATTTTGCGGCCAGCACAGCTCGTGCATGCTCTTGGCGCGACCCAAATTAGGGTTTGACACAAACCGTGGAACTTTGGGATCGCAGCCAAGAGGTTGCCACAAATCGTTTGGTTTGGTGGCAAGCTTGTATGACTGAGATTTGCGTCTCTAGAGGAAGGATAGTCGTTCATTGTTGCAATCTTCCGTTTGGCAGCCAGCGGCATGGAGGCGTGGCCGGCATGGCTTTGGCATATTCTAGGCGCGACCAAAATTATGGTTTTGGCAAAACCGTGATGTTTGTCCTTGGGCCGGAAGTTGCCATGCGTTAGGTGGCGAACTTGGACGGCTGAGATCAACATCTCAGATGGAAGGGTGGCCGTTGATTGTTGCAACCCTTCGTTTTGGCATCCAGAGGCATGAAGGAATGGCCGACATGACTTTGGCATGGTTTAGGCGTGGCCAAACCTGGATTTTGGCATAGTTAAGGCGCGACCAAAAACTAGGGTTTTGGCATAGTTTGGGCACGGCCAAAATTAGGGCTTGGCATTGGGCCAAAGATTGTCGCGCGTTAGCTGGCGACCTTGGACGACTAAGATCTGCATCTCAGATGTAAGGGTGGTCGTTGAATGTCTCAACCTTTTGTTTGGCAGCCAGCGGCATGAAGGCATGGCCGTCATGGCTTTGGCACGGTTTAGGCGTGGCCAATCTTGGATTTTGTCATAGTTTAGGCGCGGCCAAAAACTAGGGTTTTGACATAGTTTGGGCGCGACCAAAATTAGGGCTTGGCGTAGGGCCAAAGGTTGCCGCGCTTTAGCTGGGGACCTTGGACGGCTAAGATTTTCATCTCAAATGGAAGGGTGGCCGTTGATTGTCGCAACCCTTCGTTTGGCAGCCAGCGGCATATGGTAGGGCCGACATAGCTTTGGCACAGTGGTGCCGCTGGCATGGTTAGCATGCCTTGGTGCAGAGATGTGGCTGGCACGGCATGCCATTGGCACATGTGGCATTGTTGGCATGCCTTGGCGCGAAGGTGTGGCTGGCGCGGCATGCCATTGGCACATGTGGTGCGGCTGGCATAGTTGGCACGCCGCACGGCATGCCAATGGCACATGTGTCATGGTTGGCATGCCTTGGCGCGGAGGTGTGGCTGGCACGACATGCCATTGGCACATGTGGTGCGGCTGGCATGGGTTGCACGCCTTGGCGCGGAGATGTGGCTGGCACGGCATGCCATTGGCACATGTGGTGCGGCTGGCATGGTTGGCATGCCTTGGCGCGGAGATGTGGCTGACATGGTATGCCATTGGCACTGTCGTGCAGCTGGCATGGTTGGCATGCCTTGGCGCGGAGATGTGGCTGGCATGGTATGCCATTGGCACTGTGGTGCGGCTGACATGGTTGGCGTGCCTTGGCGCGGAGATGTGGCTGGCATGGTATGCCATTGACACATGTGGTGTGGCTGGCATGCTTGGCACGCCTTGGCGCGGAGATGTGGCTGGCACGGCATGCCATTGGCACATGTGGTGCGGCTGGCATGCCTTGGCGCAGAGAAGTGGTTGGAATGGTATGCCATTGGCACTGTGGTGCGGCTGGCATGGTTGGCATGCCTTGGCGCAGAGATGTGGTTGTATGCCATTGGCACTGTGGTGCGGCTGACATGGTTGGCATTCCTTGGCGCGGAGATGTGGATGACATGGTATGCCATTGGCACATGTGGTATGGTTGGTATGGCTGGCACGCCTTGGCGCGAAGATGTGGATGGCGCGGCATGCCATTGGCACATGTGGCATGGTTGGAATGCCTTGGCGCGGAGGTGTGGCTGGCACGGCATGCCATTGGCACATGTGGTGCGGCTGGCATGGTTGGCACGCCTTGGCGCGGAGATGTGGCTGTCACGGCATGCCGTTGGCACATGTGGTGCGGCTGGCATGGTTGGCATGCCTTGGCGCGGAGATGTGGCTGGCATGGTATGCCATTGGCACTGTGGAGCGGCTGGCATGTGTAGAGATGATGCCAGTCAGTACCGAGGGCTCTGCCGTGGAGCATGGCATATACGTAAAAAAGGTACCCCGGTAATTTTACGCAGACATGTTGAACGGTTCAATAAATGTGCTAGTGGTGACATTGTTACTTAAGTGTGACGTCACTATTTGACTAAGGTTTTACGATTTTAACCCTAAGCTAAAAACCACCATCAACAACGATGTATCCAACATCGAACAAGAGTAACATCTTCTTCCATATTAAAGACAGCGAGAGCCCTTATGATGTAGTGAAGATGTTATTGAGATGGACCATTTTTAAGAATGTTGAAACAAGCTTCGTAATGAAAAGGCTTACCGTGAGTTTCCTCCCAATTATTTAGATTTGTTTGGATTACTTCAGTTACATCGACAAATTTTTCTCGATCAATTTCCCTTACACGATCAAAGAATGGCATGACAGCACGATTAATTGAATGAAAACGAAGATACAAACCACGAGCATCTCGGTTTCCGGGGTTCCCTGTTTGTGAGACGAACATTGTGAAAATGTTCTGCCAAAAAGAAGCGTCCTACATGTCTTGATCGCGCATAAAATTTCTTCTTCCTTATGTAAAAATGTAAGCTTTGCAGATATCTAAATCCTCCTCTTGAGTAAACTTAGGACCACAAATTCTAGCAGACATTTTTCTCCAAATTGAGAGATGATGAGATTTATAAAAGAAAAAAAAGAAGATGTAAATCTGATGATGGGAATAATTGAATTTATAGGGTAAAGAAAAATAAAGTCGTTGGAAATGTAGTCGTTGGCGGTCAAAGTAAAATGGCGCATCTTTACTTTGACCGCCCATTTAAATTACCAATGACTATTTTTTTTCTTATAAATACAACATTATCTTTGATTCTCAACCAAACCAACATATTTATTTGTAGCCAACAACATCCACCATGTTTTCTAAAGGCAAAGCAAAGAAAATATTATGTGTCGAAGCAAAAGAGGTTTGTCAATTATGTTTCATGGATAACCACAGTCTGATGCAATGTCCTTGGATGTATTCAAAGTGTACGCGGGAAGCTTGTTCACGCATCAGAATGGTGATTGAATCACAACCGGAAAATCTCAGGTATTTGCAATATCAAGATCCCAACTGTCCAGAGGAACCACATATGCTAGATGGTTCTATGAAGGTTAAAGAAGAAGAAGAAAAGTTTGCAACACTCTACAGAAACTTCAAACTTAAAGCCAAATTGAAGAAGAAGTTGTTACACTACGAGCATTGGGGAGATGGAGATCATGAATATAAATATTGTCCACGGAGAATTAGTGGATGCTCAATGCCCGGTTGCAGGACTTTTATGCATTTGTGCACTTCTCCAGAGGAAGGTACTTTTCGAAATGTCCTAGGTGTTTTTTTGGTGGAGTGGGCTAATTCAACTATGTACTAATTGATTCACTATGGTATTATGTTTTTTTAGTTTGGTGTTATGTTATGTTATGTTATGATTATCTAATCAAACCACAATTTCTTCACATTTGCACTATCAATATCATAACTAATTTAAACCTTTCTTATAATTAAAAACATATTATATTGGATTAAACCAACTACAACAGATTAAAGCAAATACATTACATTAAAGCCACTACTACATAACACTAGATTAACATCCTCATTTAATAGCGGCCTTTTGGAATTCCTAAGATGCCGAAGGGGTAGAATATGTCGAGCACTCTAAGAATGTCGACACAAGCTTGGAAGGCGAAAGATCTGCCGTGAGATACTTCCCACATTGCTAGTATTTTCGGTTCCACTTCATATATACCTTCACCGTCCAGTTTATTTTTGTGATTATCAACTAGTTGACCTAAGAATTCCGATACTTCCCGACTAATTACACTAAAATGATGCGAAAATTCGGAGGTGTCTCGCGAATAAATATTCCAAGTTTCAGCGACGAACGTTATAAAAACTTTTTCCCAAAGAGTGAACTTTGATTCAGATACATTCCCATTGATAGCATCTTGTGTGTGAAAAACATAGGCTCTACAAATAGCTAAATCTTCTTCTTGATGATATCTAGTATCACGAACTCTAATGGACACTTTGGGAGACATTTTTTTAGATGATTTGTGAGTGCGGAGATTTAGATTGTGCAGAATGTGTGAATTTGGAGTTGAAATGAAGAATATTTATAGAACTCAAAATTCTTATCGCTGGATGAACATATTTTCCAACGGTTAAGATTTACCCGTTAGCAGTTGAAGATTACCGGCTGGCTGTTTACGGTCACCCGCTGGCGGGTTTTCACAATCCACGCGGTTTCAGTACACCCGCCAGAGGATTATGCCTGCAGTGAACAAACCAACAAATTTGTTGGTTTGCCCACCCTTTTTTCATGTTTATTGAGTCAATAGTGGGAACAAAATGAACAAATCTGTGATTTCCACAGGAAATGCCCTAAAGTGTTCATTTGTCAATGAGGTTATTTAGCTCGGCTCAAACAATAACTAAAAACCGGTTGTAACTTGGTCCAGGGACGGACTCAAGATTGATCTTTGGGTAGGGCTGAAATGTTACTGATTGACAAGGAGGCCGTACGCGGTCGCAAATTTTTTGGGAGGGATCATATAATTATCGGCCAATAGTGATTATCCTACATAAATATTAGGAGTAAATTCTTGATGGGGGCATGGGGGACAAATCATGTCTTGACACTTTTTTTTCCAATTATTTTTAACAAATTCTGTTACCAAAAATATAAAGGATAAAATATTACCAATTAAGATAACCATTATTTTCACCAAAAATACAATTTTTTTATATATTTGGAAACAAAATTTGATGGAATCAATTTATAACAAAGACATGTGTCGACACAAAGGAGGCTATAGCCCGTCCCTAATTTTTGGGTAAAAAATTTTTAGTATGGAAACTTAGGTTAAATTTTATGTTTAGCCCACATATTAGTTGTATTTAGTTAATTGTATGTGATTTTTAGCCCATACTATGAGGTGATCAAAATTTAAGTTATATTTAAAGTAAATAATCTTCTTCCACTCACTACCTTTCTACCCCTACTTTCTTCTCTTTTGGTAATCACTTTGTTTTTCTGTTATTTGTGTTCGTTTTAACTTTTATTTCCCTAGCTATTTAGTATTGTACGGGTGGATCACTATTTAGCCACTAATTATGTGATGTATTCCAAAAAAAATTGTCGCGGCCTTCGACCGCATTATCGACTGTTGCAATCCAGCCCTACCCAAGGCACAATCCTGGGTCCGTCCCTGCATGCCCCATCAAATATTTTTCCAAATATTAGATAGATAAGCAAAAAGAGTATATAAGGAACACAAATAAAAGCAACATTTAAAAGAAAAATGGAAGAGAAATGTGTTGAGAGGGAAAAGATTAGTTGCTTTAAGCAACGTTTAAATTTAAATTTTCTCATATTGTGGGCTAAGAATTACATACGGTTAGCTAACAACAATTAAGGTGGGCTAAATCTAAAATCTGGCAAAAGTTTCTGTAATAAAATCTGCCCAAAAGCAAGGACTGGCTATAGCCTCACTTAGCCCATTGTTAGGCCCGTCCCCGATCGGGTCAGCTACCATTGTTACTCTTTCGAATGCGAATCGTACCCGGCACTTCTTCATCTGCTCAGATCGGCTCTTTTTGGAGCAGATCTGAGTAGATCTCTTTCTTTTTCTGCTCTTTTTTTGCTCTTGCAGTTGATAGTTCCCATTTTTGTTGTAGTATTGTACTTAGTTTCACGTATTTAGTTTGTTCCAGTTTAGTTTGTAAGAGTCTCGATCTAGTTTCTCATACTGTTAATGGCTTGTGCGGCTATTTGGTGTGGGTTTTCACTGGTTCTTCTATCTTAGTATGTTGTGTCAGTAGGGATGTAGTAAATGTGGTTTGCAGTGACCAGAAGATTCACGTCGAGTTTCTCCGGCAGGGGGCTGACTTTGAAGAAACACAAAATCATGCTTCTTCAACTAGGGAGACTGGTTTTTGGGTAATCAGTTGTTGTTATCTCTGGAAGATTCTTGATTTCTTTGCAAAATGGGTTTTTACTCTACCAATTAGGGTTAATGATTCATCTAATCCTATAATCGTTTTGGTATGTGTGATTTAACGGGTTACGGTTACGGATCTGGTGATTGTATGTCCTAAGAATGGTAACGATCGAATTGGTACCCCATCTGTGATCAATATTTTCCCGACGAGTCGAAAAATCCCGATAATTTTTCCAGCGAGTTGTGGAAGACGTGGATCAGAGTTGGTCTTCCGGCATATTTACTTGTGGAAGAAAGTTTCATCAGATCGTCAAAAACAAATTCTCACCGAGTTGTGGATCACGCAACGATCCAAGCTCACCCGTACATATGCGGGGTGTTACTATTAGGTTTAGTTTTACTGCTACTGTTCTATGGGTTGGTCACTAATATTGGATTCTGGTTACTCGAGATTCTGGTTACGCAAGATTCTGGTCACTTATGGAAATCACTGTATGTCACGTCCTGTATGTTATTGTTTTGTGTCCTTCTTCTAACTTTCAGGGTTAGCCCCTGGTTTATTTATTAAAAAAAAAAGTGAATCGTACAAATAATCCTAATGGAAAACAACAAGATTATTTGCGACTTCCGGCTTGATAATGGAGATGTTTTTTAAATGGTTGATAATTGTATACAGTAAGTACACTCATCGATAGATAATGTTGGATTTAAATTAAAGAAAAGCCTTCCTAGCTCGTCTTAATAAAGTAATATCTAAGTGATAATGACCAACTTTTAAATGGATTAAAGTCAATAATTACATGTTGATTGATGGATGATTTCTTCGACAGTACTCAAATCCGGTAGTATCTGCATTTCTACGAAAAGATCCAAAAGATGAGATCATACGACAATGACGCCAAAGCAATTAGCACTCCTTTTCTTTTCTTTTTTGAAAAAAATAAATTGAAAAGATAAAGGAAGAGAGTATAAAAAGAGCATGAAACCATACGTAGGCAGTGGCAATGCCAAACAGAAAGTCCTACCAACAACTAACATACAACTAGCCTACAAGACTCAGCATGATTCAAACATTTCAGGGAGGTTGCAAATCGAAAATGATATATATTTCGCGGATCCAATTCGGCAGGTTATCACGATTTTTGATTTTGTGAGAGAAGGGATGGGACCCACCCTTAACCCACCCCTGCAAACCACCGAGACATAAGGAAATTCATATTTTTTCCCTTGTGGAGATACACTGCCGGACCAGCCCGGGTGAGTGTAGCATTTCCGGGTTGCAAATTAGATAATCGTCATAGGAATTATTTTCCCCCCTCCAAATTTTAATTTCAATTTGAATGAAGGGGAAGAAATTGAAACTAGTAGAAATGGAGGGAGAAGTTGCCCAACCAAAATGAACTGTTTTATATAGGTGCCGTGTATACATTGGTGTGAACTGGTTTGACAAATTGCTAGGTTGGATTTATAGATTTTTTTAAAGATCATTAATTTTTTCTGACAATCAGCAACAACCGAGCTAGATTGTAGCTAATTTTAACTTAATTTGTATTCTTCACTAATTTCTACTTGTCATAAAATTAACCAATACTTTGTGGTAGTGAATGTTATTTTTTGCATGCCGTAGAGTGTATAGCAGTATGCGAGTTCGATTTTCACCTCTGCATGTATAGAGAAAATTAATGAAGAGATATACACGTAAATGACTTGTAAAACCTATTGGATTAAAAATAAAATGATTGCATCTGAAATAAAAATTAATAGATACATAAATTTTACTGCATGATGTATAAATTACAAAAGATGGTTGACCCATATAAAATGGTAGAAATTAACTACATGATGTACACGGCATTAATTAATTTTAATTTAATGTAAAATAAATAAATTATCAACTATGAAGTATGAACTTACAAGGACAGATTCAGGCAAAAAATTTCATTTTTTGATGATCATACACGATGCATTGATAAAGGAGCAACCTCAGCGAGAGGAGTAGCCATTGGAGAAGACATAGGGGACGGAACAGGAGTAGTACGACAAACAGGACAAGTAGGATGAAGCTTTAACCAAGGATCAACACATTTTAGATGAAAAAGATGATTACAATCTGGTAACAATCTAAGCATATCATTTGGTTTATAATCCGCTAAACAAATTGAACAACATGAATTTGTAGATGTATCTTTATGATGATTATGAAGATGTTTTTTAGCTTGAGAGTATAAAAGTTTTGGGTAAGTTGATAGAGTTGTTTCATCTAAACCTACTTCATGGTTCTGAGCATTAGTATTATCAATGATGTGTATCGTGTGATGAGGATAAAAATGGGTGTTGGGATTTTGATGATGACCATCTTGAGAAGAAATGTTGTTGCCACGAGTGCAGAAGTAAGAAGCTAGAGTAATGGTTGTAATGAGGAAGAGAATGCCGACGGAGACTGCAACACCATAACCAAAACCGCCAATCTTTTCAGTGAGTAATCCTCCTCCGGAGTTTAGATCTGTGCTGTTCATTGATCTGCTCCTAGCTACTTCAGTAGACCGCGGGAAGAAGCACACAGGGAGATTGAATTTGGTACAACTGATTTAGAAATTTATACTGCTAGATCACTGGAATTGGGTGTCAGGGAATAGAGAGACTAATTGAGAGAAAGAGGAGGAGGGGTTGCCGGGGGAGGAGAAAGAGAGAAGAGTAATTAAGTCAATGGTTTTAGATGTCAACTGTAACATGCATAAATTGCATGCTAGAGCGGATTAGTTGGTGGGTTTTATTTGATATTGCAAGAGGATGATGGATATATTTGTGGGTAAGCAAGGAAAAAACCGCAATCAGTTTTTTTTCTTCTTTTCTTTTCTTCTTCCTAATACTGGATAGGGACTGCCCCAAGAGCAGATTGATTGATTCACTCTACCAAACTGGCTCTGAACAGCTCCTCCAACCCATACCCCTAAAGCAATGAGTGAAAAATCCAGAGAGAAATATAATTATTCATCAAGTTGATCATCGCATGGTGAGATGTGACGAGTTAAGTTGACTACATCCATCATTAGGCTGTATTATTGTATGTTAACACGAATTAAGGTTTTTGTCTCAAACTCTTTTCGGAGGTTTTCGAGGTCAACTACTCGTGCTCTCGTGGAGTTTTCCGGCTTTTGATTTCTGCACACAGTATTGAAGCCGCCACCGTCCGAGTGATCAATTCAGTACGTCAGATGAGTAATTATCAAAGCAAAAAGAGTCGAAGTCTTTAAGCTGGCTAAGAGTTGACCAAGTGATCGAGAATTGTTGTGATCCAAAATATGTTGAAAGTTCTCCTACCTAAATTTATATCTTGGTTTCAAAGTTTGCATCGTGAATCAAAATAATATCCAGAAATTACTGATTAATCCTACTTATAGAATCCGTTTAATCAGTGGTCATACTCATCCAACAAGTTTACTTGCTAGTCTAAAAATATGATTTTGGATCAGAAATGTTATTTCCTGGTCCATCCCACGTGCGAGTAACCTCATGTCTATTTTTTATATTCTAGAACGGCCCTTTTATCCAATTAACATATAAGAATAAATCAAAATCAGTTTCGTTGTTTTTTCCCTTTTTTCTTCAAATCGGATCCGGTTTTCTCACTCTGCTTCTGCTGGTGTTGTACTGTACACAGTAGATATCACACACAAAAAAGTATAACACATACAGTTGGATCATAAAAAAATCCAGAAAAGAACATAAACCATGATTCATGTAAATTCAGAAACAACATAAGTCAAACATGTTATCAAAAACGACATGTTAACAAAAGAATACGATGATCTAATGAACAAAATAGCAGGATTTCAAAAATCAGATTAAAAAATCAATAGAAAAAGACTAAAATACGAACAAAGGCGAGAATACTATTTGTCATACTAGGTGGCATAACAAACTAGTTGCACCACTATGAAAACAATTAAGGGAGTCTTTCTATCGATAGATATCCACTATAGCACTGGTGATACTATGATGATCGTTGGCGATGTAATCCCCATTGCTCGATGGACACTATATCGTTTAACGACTATTTTCCTCTATTTCATTCCTATATATACGCCCCTTTACTTCATCGAATTACTCACACCTACTTCTACATAGATTTTACCTATTTCTTTATTTTTTTCTCGATTTTAAATTTCATAATCATCAATGGCGAGTTGTGATGAAGAGAGGAGTATTCATATTAATCGGTTTGGATCACAACAATAAATGCATCAAATTAGGTTGCAACAACTTGATGATGAGGAAGCTGAAGATAGATAACTAAAGGGCACTCTGATGCTCGTATATTCGGGCCAAAGACGTATAGTTCCAGAGCAAAAAGAAGTATTCACAAGAAGATATACGTATCGAGGGAGGAAATGGTTCCACATGAAACTGATGCATGATTATCTTCTTCTCAATTGTGTGTACTTTGATCAAAATTTTCAAGCTCATTTTCACATCCTCGAGGAGTTTCTCATTACTCGTATGAGATTTTAAGACGATGTAACGATGTTAATGTGGTGTTATAATTAAGTAAAATGCAACAACATTTCAAATTAAGCAACTTTTCATTTCAAATTAATATTCAGTGGAATGCAACAACATTTCAAATTAAAATTGATACATCAATTATCTAAAGGTACTACTACATCGAACTCATCATCCTCATTCTCATCACCAGTTGGATTGTTATTAAATCCAGCATGTTGTTCAATTTGTGCTTGTATCTTGTCAAATTCGAGTTGCCACACATGTTTTTGTTTGACGTTCATAATTGAAGTGTTTGCACCAAGAATCTTATGCCTGACATATTCATTGACAACATTTTCTTAAGAACCAAACTTTTTTTCGTCTTCCTGTTTTGAAATTTCTGGTCAACCGCTCTTTGCTTCTCGGCGGTCTTCTGATGTTCCATAAACTCCGCCATGTTAAAACCATCGGAGCTCCCTTCTTCTTGCGCTAATTTTCTATCCAGTCTTGCTCTGTTTCTTCCTAAAAGTTTTTTATTATTAGTGTCATCATTGACAACTAAGTTGTCATTTGGGTTTCTTGTAGTATCTAGTGAATAAGTTGGATTTGATGGACCTGGTGAAAATAATGAAGAATTTGGTGTCGAGGGAGAAGAATTGCAAAATGATCTTTCAGGTACTTGTTGATTAGCTTTCTAACACGTCTGGATTATATTTTTTCAACACCTTTAAAATATGAAAACAACTTTCGAATTGGAATTTTTTTCCATTCTTGTGTAGCCAATTCGTATGATACTGTGTTTCCACATTAACATCCACACCATTACTCTTCCGGGCTCTCTTGGATTGCATTATTGCAGTCACATAATACACGACTTCCTTATTAATCGTAACGAAGCGTTGCACCAATCCATGCGCATCACGGTCGTTGATGTTCGTGGTTTTTTCTTGATATTTCAAAAATATATTATCTCACATGGTGTTACCATGTTTTTGAGCACATACATTCTTGGGAAAAAAAAACATAATTACGACAAATACATTCATCTTCTGAGACATTGAACTTTGGACCCCGAACTCAGTTAATTTTTTTTCCCTTCACCTTTGCCCTGAAATTGAGATTGAGATTAAGAATCCATGTTAAAAGAAATTAACAAGTGATAGACACATTTATGTGCCTATTTTCATCTCTTTTGTGTATTTTGTTAGTACCCATTTGTTCTTATTACGGTGTTTTTATGTTTGTTTAGATGTTTTTGGAGAAAATACCCTTCTGTGGAAAGAGTTGCTCAAAAAGTGATGATTTACACCCCCGGAGAAAAGTACTAAAGGCACCCCAGAAATGCACCGGAAACGTCCCGGAGGAACCCAGAAAATTACTATTTCCACCCAAGAATTACTATTTCATCCCAAATTGCTAAAGGGACACCCGTACAGGATTAGGGGGAGGACATTTTGTTCTCAAAAATTCAAATTTTAAGAAATGACGGGAAACCAAGAACAGGTTCTGGCAGATTTTTGTTTCGATTTTTGAACGATCTACAAAGAGATTCAATGGCTGAAACTTGGTGGGATTGTTCCTGGGACATGTATAAATCTATTGGTTGCGCTATGGTCGATCGAATTTGGCTAGGATTAGCTAGGGAAGTCACGGTCAGAAAACAGAGTTGCACGTGCAAGAAAGGGATAATCGTGAGTTCTGGGAGGATCAATGTGTGTTCTGATGATGTGTGAGGGTTCGAGCAACATCTTGGGTGATGACTAGATGATTTGGAACGTGCTGGGGGATATCTAACGCGTGAAGAATCTAATTCAGGAAACTTTTGCTCAAGAAAATATTCGGAAGATATTTTCTTTAAACACCGAGTAATGAAGATTATATGGAGTAATTGAGGGAGATTCAACGAGCTGTAGGTGTATAAATATGTTACCTTGGAGTACTAGAGAGGTTGTCGAGAGTTTGGGGGCTTGAGGAGAACTGAGGAGCAAGAAATCACCATGAACAGCAAGCTTCCTGCTGCTGTTTTATGCTGCTGATGAAGATGAAGAACACGAAGAACAAACTCTCAGAAACCGTCGTTCTTCAACAGTGACAACGACAGCGGCTCGTGGGTCTTAGGTGTGGGTCTTAGAACCCTAACGACAACAGCAGTTAGATTTTATCGTTTATTCTGGACGCCTTTTGTGCGTCGCATATTACAGTTTCACACCATTTTCTCTTCTTCTCTTTATTGTAAACACCAATTGAGCTTAATAAAATATTTTGAGAGGTATTTCACCATGATGATCTAAACCCAAGCACTGGGACGACGGAGAAAGCCTTAATTCATCCATGTGGTAATTTAATTAATTTTTTTATTTACTTTTTGCACTAATTTTAATTGAATTAAGATTTTAAATTAATTACTTGTGATTTTATTTGATGGAGTATGCTTGGTCCTAGGGATTTTTGATGCGCCATGCTCATAAAATACAACTAATATTTTATAAAATCTATCTTGGCAATAAACTAGAGTTAATATTTGTTTTGTTTTTGAACTATAATTGTTAGAATTAATTTCTGAACCACTTGAAAATGAAAAAAATGGCCGTATCTTTAGTCCCAGTACTCTTGCCCATATTGTTAATATTTTTTGTATATATTTTTATTTTTAAATCTTTACAAGTCCGAGCAACGAACTTTTACTACCACTTTCAAAACAATAACAAAATGGCGCCGCTGCCGGGGACCTGTGCTTAGGTAGAATTTTTTTTTAGGTTTATTATTATTTTTTCCTTTTTACGTTTCTTTTTGTCTTTGATTTGCAGGTTCGAAGTGGAGTACTAAGGACCTTGGAAGGAAAAGCTTAAAGCGAAAGGAGCGAAAGAGGAATTTTTTTTGTTTTATATATAGAAAAGAGAGAAAAAAAAAGAGAGATTTTTTATATTTTTTTTTCTTTTGCACTTTACTTTATTTGGACTTTGGACTGGACTCTTGGACTTTATTATTATTTTTTTAAACCCTACGGAAGGGTACCCTTAAATACAAACTGTGTGCAGGGAAGGACGGTGATTACAATATCACCTCGGCCCCTCGGGTTCGCACACGGCATAGGAGTCGTGGCCCGAGTCGACGACAACGGTTCATCCCCCGTCTGGTACGGGAGGTAAGTCCAATCGAAACACTCGCGAATCTCCTGTAAGCGAGTTACTGTATTCCTTAAGGTGATCATTGATTGAGGACGAATTTGGACTGTCTTTATTTTCCTAGTAAAGGGCAAGGCCTAGCCTAAACAAGATAAGGGTTCGGATTTCATCACCGCTCCCTTCTTGCCCGCTTTAGGAGAACAAAACCTAACGCGAACCCAAGCTTTAAAATATGATTATAAAGAGACCTATAGGGTATCGAGCTTGTTAGGAAAAATTTTCGAAGGATATTGGTTATTCTTTTAGCATACTTCGAAGTTCATGACGGTTTCTGTGAGTTGAATGCGTGACTGCGCCGCCTTGTACTGCGGTGAGGCCTTGGGTATCAAAGCTCCACTAAGCTTCCCTCGCCTCGATTCAACTTACTTTGACTCGGATTGATTCCAAAGGGGTTTGCTTAAATTGTAACGAATTCCCCTTCGAGAGATAGAAGCTGGTCTAGAAACAATCTAAGTGAGCCATCATGCTTGTTGTTTGCTAGAAATATCTAGGTTTCCTGTGGTAAAGTCGAGTCAGCCTGCTGTGTGATTGCTAGAACCTTCCTGTTAGGATTTTTATTTCTTTTTGATTTTTTTTAGTGTATGCCCGATTTTGTTAATAGGGCTTGGAAAAGAAATACTCTAGGTCGATTGATTAGCGAAAAACCTAGTAGTTCTTCTGATTTAAGCAGGGAGCTCGAAGACTGTTCTTTTGAGAGCCCTGTTTTTGGAAACTTCAGTTTTGAGAATCTGTCTCTTCGTGAAAATCTCATAACCCCTAGTACTTCTGTTGTGCCAGCGATGGCAACTTTGAAAGATTACATGTTCCCAACTAGGACCAACCGAGCTTCGTGCATTAAATTGCCAGCCACTACGGCTAATTTCGAGATAAAACCTAGTATTCTCCAAATGATCCCTATATTCTTAGGAAAAGATGATGAGAACCCTTATTTCCATATTAGGGACTTTGAGGAAATTTGTGGGACAATTAGAATAAAAGACCTTACTGATGAAGTCTTGAAACTTAAGATGTTTCCCTTTTCCTTGAGAGATAAAGCCAAGACCTGGATGAACAACCTAACATCTGAATCCATTGAAACATGGCAGGAACTTATTGCCGCTTTCTATATGAAATTCTACCCTAAGCATAAAACTGCAGCTGTTAGGCAGACAATTAGTGCTAGTGCGCAACAAGAGGGAGAGTCTCTTTATAGATTTTTAGAGAGATTCAATGATCTCCTATCTCAGTGTCCTCACCATGGATTTGATAAGATGAAACTCGTACAAATTATTTATGATGGTTTAGACTATTCGACCAAAGACATGGTTGAGTCTATGTGCGCTGGTGAGTTCACTAGTAAAAGTGCTGATGATGCTTTTACCTTCTTAGAAGTTATCGCTGAAAAATCCCAACAGTGGGAATCTTGTGTTGAACCCCCTAAAAGACTCTTAGTCAATAGAAGTAGCACCAATGTGGTAGATACGAGTTTTGCGTCTGATGCTAAGTTTGCTGCTTTGTCTAGAAGGTTAGAAGCGTTAGAAATGGGTCAACCTAAAAATAAGTCCCTTGTTGAACCTAATAGAGCCTCTCAAATCTCTAGTTGTGGAATAGAGCCCGATAACTCATTTTGGGAAGGTCAGGTTAGTGAAGAGCAAGCTCATGTTGTCTATAACAATGCTAGGTTTGAGAACCGTCAGAAGTTTGACCCCTACTCAGAGACCTACAACCATGGTTGTAGAAACCATCCTAATTTCTCTTGGTCAAAGGGCCAGAATCAAGGCCAGTCTAGTAATTCTCAGCCTCCCCCAGGTTTTGGTTATACTAAGAACCCTTCAGGACAGACCCAGAACCCATCTGAGAATAGAATAACTAGCTTAGAGGAAACCCTTAGTATATTAAGGAAGAGCCAGGAAATGCTATCACAAAGCCAGGAAATGTTAGTAAAAAGCCAGGGTAATTTTCAAGAGGAAACCAAACAGAATTTTAAGAATAGTGCCCAGTCTTTTGCTAAATTAGAACTTCAAGTCGGCCAAATAGCTAAGTATATTAATGAGAGAGGAAGGAAGGTTCCCTAGTAATACTGATCCTAACCCTAGAGGAGAGAAATCGTACAGTCATGTTAACTCTGTTACGACCCTTAGGAGTGGAAGGAAAGTTGATAATAAGGTCGCATACCTGAAAGTGAACATGCTGTAGTTCACCCTTATGAGCCAGAAAATGAGGAGACTGATAGAGTCTCC
The DNA here is from genome assembly GCF_003573695.1 of Papaver somniferum. Lineage (NCBI taxonomy): Eukaryota > Viridiplantae > Streptophyta > Magnoliopsida > Ranunculales > Papaveraceae > Papaver > Papaver somniferum. The sequence goes on along the minus strand of NC_039368.1, from coordinate 24,899,135 downwards.
AAAGAGACCAATGAGGGTCCTGATGAGCCCGGCTTTGTTCCCAGAGCCCCGTTCCCCCAGCTGCTAGTTCCGACTAAGAGGGAGTCCAACTTTAATGATATATTGGAGGTTTTTAAGCAGGTTAATATCAACCTTCCATTATTAGATGCAATTAGGCAGATTCCCTCTTATGCCAAGTTCCTTAAGGACTTGTGTACGCGAAAGCGTAAGCTCAGTGTCCAGAAGAAAGCCTTCATAGCTAGTCACGTGAGTTCTATTATTCAGAATACCACTACTCCTAAGTATAAAGACCCAGGGTCCCCTACCATTGCTTGTACAATAGGTAAGTACCGTGTTGAGAAAGCATTGCTTGACTTAGGAGCCAGTGTGAACTTACTGCCATACCATGTGTACCTTAAGCTAGGACTTGGTGAGATGAAACCTACCAGATGACACTTCAGTTAGCTGATAGGTCCATTAAAATTCCTCGTGGTGTGATCGAGGATGTTCTCATAGAGGTAGACAAGTTTATATATCCGGTGGATTTTGTTATCCTAGATACCCAACCTGTCCCTGACCCAGAGAACCAAATACCAGTGATTTTAGGTCGCCCGTTTTTAGCTACATCCAATGCGATCATTAACTGTCGAAATGGTATTATGAATTTGTCTTTTGGTAATATGACTATTGAGCTGAACATTTTTAATATTAGTAAGCTACCCTCTGAACTAGATGACTCGAATATAGAAGAGGTGAACATGATAGGAACATTAGTCGAGGAGTCATTACCAAACACTTTGTTAGAAGATCCATTAGAGAAATGCCTAGCTCACTTTGGGATTGATTTTGATGATGATAAGGTGATTAATGAGGTGAATGCTTTGTTAGATTCAACCCCTTTGTTAGATACTAGTAATGGATGGAAACCTAAGTTCGAACCACTACCAGTTTCTAAGTCTACCCTAGTTCCTTCTTTAGAAGAGCCTCCTAAGTTGGACCTAAAACCATTGCCAGATACCCTGAAGTATGTGTTTTTAGGCCCGTCTGAGACTTTACCTGTGATTGTTTCTTCCGACTTGGATAGAGATCAGGAAAGTAGGCTAGTAACCGTCCTTCAAAACAACAAGGAAGCTTTAGGGTGGACCATAGCAGACATTAAGGGTATAAGTCCTACTGTTTGTATGCATCAGATCTATTTAGAGGAAGACACCAAACCTTCTAGGGAGATGCAACGTCGACTAAACCCCAATATGAAAGAAGTAGTTCGAACTGAGGTTCTTAAGCTATTAGATGCAGGCATTATCTACCCTATTTCAGACAGTAAGTGGGTCAGCCCCGTTCAGGTTGTTCCCAAGAAATCTGGTATTACTGTAGTCCAGAATGATAACAATGAGTTAATCCCGACCCGAGTGACCACGGGTTGGCGTGTTTGTATTGACTATAGGAAATTGAACAAGGTCACTAGGAAGGACCACTTTCCCCTTCCCTTCATCGACCAGATGCTAGAGAGATTAGCTGGACATAGTCACTACTGCTTTTTAGATGGCTACTCTGGATATAATCAGATCGTTATTGCCCCAGAAGACCAGGAGAAAACCACTTTTACCTGTCCATTTGGTACCTTTGCGTATAGACGCATGCCTTTCGGGCTATGTAATGCCCCTGCGACTTTTCAGCGTTGCATGATGAGCATATTTTCTGACATGGTAGAACGGTTCTTAGAGGTCTTTATGGATGATTTTTCAGTGTTTGGTTCATCTTTCGATGAGTGCTTGCATCATTGACTAGGTGTAAGGAAAAGAATTTAGTGCTTAATTGGGAGAAATGTCACTTTATGGTTCGTTCAGGAATTGTTCTAGGGCATATTGTATCTTCAAAGGGTATAGAGGTAGATAAAGCCAAAGTTGATCTTATTAAAACTTTACCGGTCCCAAAAACCGTAAGAGATATTAGGTCATTCTTAGGGCATGCTGGTTTTTATCGTCGTTTCATTAAGGATTTTAGCTTGATGTCTAGACCTCTTTGCAATTTGCTTGCAAAAGATGTTAAGTTTGTCTTTGATGATGCTTGTTTAGAGGCTTTTGAGAAGCTTAAGTCATTACTCACTACCGCCCCCATAGTCCAGGCACCCAACTGGAACCTACCCTTTGAGATCATGTGTGATGCTTCAGATTATGCTATTGGTGTTGTGCTAGGTCAGCGAGAAAATAAGTTACTTCATGTGATTTACTATGCTAGCAAAACTCTGAATGATGCCCAGTTGAACTATACCACTACCGAGAAGGAACTATTAGCCATTGTGTTTGCCTTAGACAAGTTTAGACCCTATCTCTTAGGTTCTAAGATCATCATATATACTGATCATGCTGCTTTAAAATATTTTGTCTAAGAAGGATACTAAACCTAGATTGATTAGGTGGATTCTGTTGTTGCAAGAGTTTTCTCCAGACATTAGAGACAAAAAGGGTGCCGAAAATGTTGTAGCAGATCACTTGTCTAGGCTAGTTGTTAGTTCCCCAGATGATTCCCTTCCTATAAGGGATAGCTTTCCTGATGAACAATTGTTCTTTGTTACCCAATTACCTTGGTATGCGAATATAGTGAACTATCTTGTTACTGGTCGAATGCCCCAACATTGGGGTAAACAAGATCGTTCTAGATTTTTAGCTGAGGTTAAGCACTTCTTTTGGGATGATCCTTATTTGTTTAAGTATTGTCCAGACCAGATTATTAGGAGATGTATACCTGAGAGTGACCAGTCCAGTATTATTTCCTTTTGTCATGATCATGCTTGTGGGGGTCACTTTAGTGCTAAGAAGACTGCTGCTAAGATATTGCAGTGTGGATTCTATTGGCCTTCGTTGTTTAAAGACTCCCATAGTTACTGTGTTACTTGTGAACGTTGCCAGAAATTAGGAACCATTTCCCGTAGGAACATGATGCCCTTGAACCCGATTTTGATTGTTGAGGTCTTTGATGTGTGGGGTATTGACTTTATGGGTCCGTTCCCTAATTCTTTTGGTAACCTATACATCCTTGTCGCGTAGACTATGTCTCTAAGTGGATTGAAGCGGTTGCGTGTAAAACCAATGACCATAGGGTTGTGATGAGTTCTTGAAAAAAATATACTTACACGTTTTGGTACACCGCGAGCTATAATTAGTGATGGAGGGTCGCACTTTTGTAATGGCCTTTTAGGCTTTAATGAAGAAATATGGTATTACTCATAAGGTAGCTACCCCGTATCATCCACAGACTAGTGGTCAGTTGAGGTTTCCAATAGGGAGATAAAACGTATATTAGAGAAAACAGTTAATCCTAATCGGAAAGACTGGTCGTCTAGGCTTACTGATGCCTTATGGGCTTACCGTACTGCGTTTAAGACCCCATTGGAATGTCGCCTTATCGGCTTGTTTATGGCAAGGCATGTCATTTACCTGTTGAGTTAGAACATAGAGCTTATTGGGCTGTTAAGCAGCTAAATTTTTCACTGACAAGGCAGGAGCCCATAGGAAACTCCAGCTCAATGAGTTGGAGAGATTCGTAGAGATGCGTATGATAGTGCGAAGGAGTATAAGAACAAAATGAAACTTGTGCATGATAGAATATTTAGAAGACATTTTCTCCAGGTCAAAAAGTTCTTCTGTATGATACCCGCTTACATCTTTTCCCTGGGAAGTTACGTTCTCGGTGGACGGGTCCTTTTATTGTTCGCACTGTTTTTCCTCATGGAGCTGTTGAAATAAGTCACCGGATGGTAGTAGTTCTTCGAAGGTTAACGGTCAGAGATTGAAACCCTTTTTAGAGCCCTTTCCTACAGGTGATGTTGAGGAGGTCCCTCTGGAGGACCCTGTTTACCCTTGATTGACCATCGAGGCGGATTGTATGTTGTATATTAGTTTTTGATTTTCTTCACCCAGGTACTATCTTTCCAACTTCTCCTCGTGTTTTGTTACTTTTGGTACTGCTCTTTCATTAAAACATTGAGGACAATGTTAGATTTAAGTTTGGGGGGGGGAAGAAACTTTTTGTTAGTTTTAAGTTGCAATAAATAAACTCCAGAGCCTAGAAATTTACGCCTATTAGGATAGCACTAACCAATCTAAGTGGATGGAAACATTTTTGTTTTAGGAGTTGAGGAACCAATCTGACTAGATGGAAACATCTATAGAGTCTATTCATAAAAGCACAGAGCTCAGGTGTTAGAAATAACATGATTTTCGCCATATCTTGTCGAGTCCTTTTCATTTCTATTTTTAGTTTTCTTTTATTTCAAGTGATTTGGTGGGGCACACGATTCAAGTTGTTACCTTTGCTAGGGTGAAATAGAGTGACTGAGTTACTAAAAAAAAAAAAAAAAAGACCGGACCAGTTAGACCAATCGGAATAAGTATTAACACTTGGATAGCAATATGCGTGTGTTCTCCCTGTTTCCGTCGCCTAAGCAAGCGTGGAATGCAGGACCCGTGGGAACTATCGTGTAATCTGCTGACAAGAAGCATGCGCTTGGATCAAAAAGATCTATTCATGCCGTTAAGTTAAAAAAAAAAAAATGGTTATTGTTATGTGTAGTCAACTGCTGGTTCCCTTGTATTTGCCAGTTTGTTGATCTAGATTTAAGTTATTGACCACTGGTTCCCTTGTATATGCCAGTGTGTTAATATTAGTCAGACCGGTATCTCAGTCATTTAGGTTAGGTTCATCTTGGCAGAGGCCTTCAGACAGATATGGGAAACACCGTTCGCTTTTCAACCATCTACATTTTTCTTTTTCCATCTTCTTAATCTTTTCATGTGATTAGTCTAACTCCAAGTATGATGTCCATCGTGAAACTATCTTAGTAGAGCTCTGTCACTTATATGAATTTTAGTATGCTTGAGTGCAAACTCGTATACAGCAATTGGAATTTCGCGTCAGGGTACTTCCTCATGTAATTAATAAGTATGCCAACCAAGGAGGTTCTTTAGTGCTTTCCAAGATTTTTCGTAGATAGCTAGGGTCTGGAGTATTGGTTTTTGTGGGTACACCTCTGATAAACCCACCCAAGATTAACTCGGTCACTTTTCAAGAATAAAATTTGCTCGAGGACTAGCAAATAATAAGTTTGGGGGTATTTGATAGACACATTTATGTGTCTATTTTCATCTCTTTTGTGTATTTTTTTAGTACCCATTTGTTCTTATTACGGTGTTTTTATGTTTGTTTAGATGTTTTTGGAGAAAATACCCTTCTGTGGAAAGAGTTGCTCAAAAAGTGATGATTTACACCCCGGAGAAAAGTACTAAAGGCACCCCAGAAATGCACCGGAAACGTCCCGGAAATGTCCCGAAGGAACCCAGAAAATTACTATTTCCACCCAAGAATTACTATTTCATCCCAAATTGCTAAAGGGACACCCGTACAGGATTAGGGGTAGGACATTTTGTTCTCAAAAATTCAAATTTTAAGAAATGACGGGAAACCAAGAACAGGTTCTGGCAGATTTTTGTTTCGATTTTTGAACGATCTACAAAGAGATTCAATGGCTGAAACTTGGTGGGATTGTTCCTGGGACATGTATAAATCTATTGGTTGCGCTATGGTCAATCGAATTTGGCTAGGATTAGCTAGGGAAGTCACGGGCAGAAAACAGAGCTGCACGTGCAGGAAAGGGATAATCGTGAGTTCTGGGAGGATCAATGTGAGTTCTGATGATGTGTGAGGGTTCGAGCAACATCTTGGGTGATGACTAGATGATTTGGAACGTGCTGGGGGATATCTAACGCGTGAAGAATCTAATTCAGGAAACTTTTGCTCAAGAAAATATTCGGAAGATATATTCTTTAAACACCGAGTAATGAAGATTATATGGAGTAATTGAGGGAGATTCAACGAGCTGTAGGTGTATAAATATGTTACCTTGGAGTACTAGAGAGGTTGTCGAGAGTTTGGGGGCTTGAGGAGAACTGAGGAGCAAGAAATCACCATGAACAGCAAGCTTCCTGCTGCTGTTTTATGCTGCTGATGAAGATGAAGAACATGAAGAACAGACTCTCAGAAACCGTCGTTCTTTAACAGTGACAACGACAGCGGCTCGTGGGTCTTAGGTGTGGGTCTTAGAACCCTAGCGACAACAGCAGTTAGATTTTATCGTTTATTCTGGACGCCTTTTGTGCGTCGCATATTACAGTTTCACACCATTTTCTCTTCTTCTCTTTATTGTAAACACCAATTGAGCTTAATAAAATATTTTGAGAGGTATTTCACCATGATGAGCTAAACCCAAGCACTGGGACGACGGAGAAAGCCTTAATTCATCCATGTGGTAATTTAATTAATTCTTTTATTTACTTTTTGCACTAATTTTAATTGAATTAAGATTTTAAATTAATTACTTGTGATTTTATTTGATGGAGTATGCTTGGTCCTAGGGATTTTTGATGCGCCATGCTCATAAAATACAACTAATATTTTATAAAATCTATCTTGGCAATAAACTAGAGTTAATATTTGTTTTGTTTTTGAACTATAATTGTTAGAATTAATTTCTGAACCACTTGAAAATGAAAAAAACGGCCGTATCTTTAGTCCCAGTACTCTTGCCCATATTGTTAATATTTTTTGTATATATTTTTATTTTTAAATCTTTACAAGTCCGAGCAATGAACTTTTACTACCACTTTCAAAACTATAACAACAAGTGTAGAAGATGTGATTAGTTTACCTTGTTTTAAATTAATATTGAGAGATTGAGAAATTATGGTGTGAGTTGAAATGATTTTTGAAGTTGATAATTTATAGGGGAGGGAAATTTCTGGCCATTGGATGAGGAACTGTTGAGCGATGATCAAACTGACGAGCGATAGAAAAACTAGCGCCGCCGCTGTTTGGACCATCGAGCGTTGTTCATACCATCAAGCGATGGAGTCATTATTGCTCGCCAGAGATTCTTCTATGTATGCCTAAGTGGTATATTTGACACTTAGGCACTTACTTTTGACACTTTGCGATACCCATAGTGGGTGCTAAAGTGGGAAATCGCGTTGTTTGGCATGTGCATATGAATAAGCCTAAGATGTGTGATACTCATAAAATAGTACATATTATGTTGTACTGCAGATGTGGTGTTGCTGTTATTTGAAAATATATGTTTGTACATTGTTTGATGTATGCCTTTGTGTTTGTGGTGTTATTTTTGGACCATATTTGTACAGGTTAAAACATGTCTGCTGCTGGTCCTGATCCACATACCCTTTGCTACTCTTATATACACCACATTGCATATTTGGTTACATTGTTTTCGACTTTGGAGGTTTTGAAGTTCACCATATGTAATGCCTGAAGCTGGTTGACTATCTCAACTATTGTTGTTAATTATGTTGAAAATGGAGTGAAAATCCCTTGTTGTTGATGATTTTTCGCTTCAAGGACTTGTTGTATCACATTTTCAGAAGAATTTAACTTTGTTTAATTTGCATGTGGATGTTATTTATTCTGGTGCATCTACTTCTTCGAAATGTGTTGATATTGATAACAGTTCAGAGTTGGTTGTGCCTCTTGTGAGTGCTAGAAAAAAATTATTAGAAAGATAGTAAAGAGGTTTCAAGTATTTTTGTTTTCGGATGGTTGGGAGGGTATTTTTGAAGAAAGAAATCATTTATTCCATGATGATCATGTTGAAGTGGTTCGTATAGCATGTGAAAAATATTTTTTGAGGACTGGCTATAAGGTGATAAAAAACAAGAATGACTCTTAGATATACATGGTCAAATGCAACAATGATAGGTGCTCCTGGATGCTTCACACTATTGCGATTAATAAGTCTTTGGATGTTTTTAAGATAAATAAATACATGGGGAGGCATACTTGTGGTGCTGGTTGCAGGTTGAGGAGTCCCACAATTTTGAAAAGCTTGTAAATAATTTAGTTCATGAACGTTTCAAGCATAACCCTATCATAAAGCCTTAAGAGATTATGAACTATATTAAAGTTGGTGGGGGATCAACATCATGTATCACCACACACACCATGGATTAGACTTGTCGCATCAAATGATTTTTGGCGACGATGTAAAGTCGTACACTGATCTTGTATGGTGGATGAATGCCATTAGGGAAACCAACCCTGGTTCGTATATTGATTTTGACTACAATGACGCAACAAAGAGATTCGGTAGACTTTTCATTTGATTTGGATCTTGTAAAGAGGGTTATAAACTTTATCGTTGAATGATCTTTTGCAATATTACATTTGTTACTGGCACTTTTAAAGGAGCTCTCATGGCTGTGACATGTCTTAACGACAATCAAGGTAACTGTTTTGTTTGGTACATGTTGATATGTGCTCTTTTTTATGTAAAATTACAAAGAGATATGTACTGTTTATTCCTTACTTTAATCTTCAATAAACATGATTCATATCTCGTAGAGCAAAACCTTTACGTTATTTCATATCTAAATTCTCAAGACCAAATGGTGAAGTAGTTTTTATGGTATATGTATTGTTGTAATGTTTTTGTTTGGTACATATTGATATCTACTTTCCATTCCTTTGCAATTCAGAATCAGTTGCTTTAACTTTTAATTATTTTGTAGGTTTTTATCCACTTTCAGATGCATTAGTTCCTGCAGATAATAATGAAAGTTGGAATTGGTTTATGCTCAATCTTCAGAAAGTTGTGGATCATCGTCGCATCACTTTTATGACTGGCCGAGGTGAAGAGTTGTTGAAATATATTCCTGAAGTTTTCCTTGATTTTTATCATAGCTAATGCTTCTTCAACTTTAAAATAAACTTACCTATCAACAAGTCTGATGAAAAGTATAAAGAAGTGATTGATTGTTTCCAAAAAGCGACATATGCACTTTCTCCAGCAAGATACTAAGAAGGTCTTAAAGAAAAGGTTTATTTGGGAAGGCCTTGGGTTGCTGATTACGGCTTCTTAGGGAAAAGTGTTCTCGTACATTCTTCCCGGGTTGTAGGTTTGATCAGACTTCACCAAGTTTGCCGAATCTTTTAATAATTAGATTCTTCGCAATAAGAAGTTGTGCCCGTGCTCTCTTTGACACGATAAGGTTTATATCAGTTTCTTGTAACAGTATAAGCTTATACATATTAGGTTTTTATCAGTTTCTTGTAACAGTACAAGCATATATATATTGTAGAATAATATGATTTGCTTTTCTTTTTTTTTTCCGTGTAGGCTACGTATAATGGAGTTGATGTCAGAACATCGCGCAGATAGTTTTTTGATGGACCCATAATTCTTAACCCATGTGTATCAAGCCTTGCTTGAACTACACATTCAGATTGGTCGTCCTTGGAAAGTTAACCAGTCACATTCTCACGTCTTTGAAGCAATGTTTTAAAAACCGGACTAGACATCAAACCGGTAGAGATACTGGGTCAGGGCCAACTGGTTCAAGCAATGGTTCGATCGGGTTTTACCGGGTCAAATATATATATAATAATCCTTAAATAAACATTAATCCTATTTAACATTTCATATTGCATCTGAGGAAACATATGGAGTAATTTTGGTAAACGTGATGGTAGTGGGATATTATCAAGACTAGTCAAGTTCTTGGGTTTGGAAGAGTATTCTCAAGGGTAGAGATATTAGCAAGATTAGTTTTCGGTGGTTTGTTAGTGATGTCACTAATATAGATATTTGGAATGACCAATGGGTAGATCCACTGCCTTTACATATGCTGGTAGATGACATCCCTCCTTCTCTTCGTCACATCTTGGTAAGCATCCTTATCGATAAGGATTGCAGAGGTTAGGATTTGAGTACAATGGAACATTTTCTACCTCACATTCTAGAAAAAATTAGTCATTGCAGTTCCTTTATCTTCTCCCAAAGAAGATGCTTTGGTCTGGCCGGAAGATAAGTCTGGCTAAGTAACAGTTAAAAGTGTTTATCACTTTTGTGCAAAGAAAACAATATTCCTCCTTCTGACAATAGCCATTGGTCCAAGCTAGGAAGACTCACTTCCCTCCTAATATTAAGCATTTTCTTTGGAAAATAGCTCACAAAAGATTACTTGTTAGAGAAGACCTCATTCGTAGAGGGCTTCAGATTACTCCGGGTTATCCATTGTGTCATTCCAATGTTGAGTCTATTACTGATTTATTTATTTCTTGTCCTTTAGTCTAACTTCTGTGAGACAAAGTTGCGAAAAGATGGGGTGTCTGGGTACCTCGTCATGCAGTGGGACTTCATTCTCTTATAAAGTCACTTTATTCTTAACAATGTTAGACTCTTGTGGAATGGTTAACCCTTGGTCCTTACTTAGTGTGGAGTATTTGGTGGCATAGGAATGCTTTTGTGTTCAGAGGATCTCATTTCTCTACGGATTCTATTATCAAGAATGCAGTTATGAGGGATTCAGGATTTGTTTGTACGCAACCTACCAAAGCTCATCATCCTATTATTACTATATTTTGTCCATGGTCTTGTCCCCCTGGTGGGTATGCTAAGCTTAATGTTTGATTCTACTTTGGTCAGGTTACAGTCTTAATTTGAGCGGATATCAAGAAGATAACATTTATTCATACTACGTGCTCCACGAAAGATTATATTTCCAGACTTGTCTTTAATATGTCATATTGAAAATAACCTTATGACCTTTATCACAAATTTGACTTAATGAAAAAAGATTGGCTTTCATCCCTTTGATATAAACAACATCATGGATTTCAGGTATACTTGGTAGTTTGATAGTTCATTTCTTGCCGATTAGAGAACTCCTTCCATCTCCGAAAGTAACATATCCTCCTTTATATTTTTCTGCTTTTATGAACCATGAGAGATCACCTATCATATGTCTAATGCAACCACTATCCAAAAACCATCGGAATGGAGAGATAGATTTGAATGCAAAAGCACCCATACAATTTTTAACAGAACCTTTACTAGTGGAAGTTTTTCATGATAGTTTCTCAGAGACAACATTATTCAAATTATTTCTCTAAGTTTTAATAAAGTTTTTAAACATACCAAACAATTGTTGAGCCTGTTTAAACAAAAATTTTGCATAACAAATTTTTTGATTGAAAACTTTACGTGATTGTTGAAAATGTTCATATTGATTGCAGAACATGCAAGTGATTTCAAACCTGATTGGTTTGTGCATGAATCAATTTCTTTCGAAATTGGTCTATTAGGTATTAGATATCTGATACCTCGTCTATCACCTAGTTTCCAATAGTCAGTTATCATATTAGAAATTAAGGGTGAATCTTTTATAGATAAATTCTTAAGATCCGAATATTCCTTTTTAACAAGTTTTAACTCATCCAAAGTATTGGTAATTTCTCCATCTAATAACTTTTTCTTCTAAAATTGCTTGAAGCACTGATCCTCTATCGATTACATCATGAAGATGAATATCTGTGGCTTTATGTCGCTATGAAGATGATCAATCATCCTTGCCATACTAAAGTTTTGATGACAAAGTCTATCAATATTTTGTGCAATAATTGATAGGGATTCATCAAACACTAAGTTTCTCGAATTATAGATTGAAGGGAAAAATCTTCATTCGTATTTTTCAGGATTTTCATACCGGATGTAAAGTCGTTACGTATGAAACCCGCTCTGATACCAATTGAAATGACGAGGGTACCTAGTACGCCATAATCTTTTCGAATCTAATGGCCCACAAGCATATGAGTAGAGAAATGCTCTTACAATTTAATAACTTTTAATGCAGAAAAGTAAAAGCACACAAGCAAAACAGTTTTGTTAACGAACCACAAATGCAGAAAAACCTCGGGACCTAGTCCATCTTTGAATACTCTCGGACAAACAACACTACCAACTTCGTATAGTTGAGACCAAGTAAAATACCCCTAATTACCTAGTTTCCTCAGTATACATGTGCCTACAACCAATCTAGCCAACGCACGTGAATCCTAAGATAGAGTCCATTATCTTAAGTTGCTTCAACCGCTGTGAAGACTTCAACCACTCAACTCCTTTGGATCGTCTTCCAAACAGTAAATGACTAATCTGTTTGGTAACCACTCTTCAATCTCAAGAAGTAAATCAGAGATTATTGTTGAATGCAACAAGGGCTCTTATTTTTAAATCAACAAACTCCTTTGTCCGGTTTAGACCAATCAAGATGTAGATTACCAAAATAATCAGATCTAGAATTACAAACCATCATATTCGGATACTGATGAATACCACCAAATGATAGCTTGCCGATCTATTACGACTATTCAATCAATCGCCTATCAAAGATAAACGAGATATAATCGAATCCCAGCCAATCAAATTTGTGAACCATGAAAACTCGGAACATAAAAAATCACACATATCTGGAACATGAAAAATCGCATATAACTATAGGTTACTGGTTTTTGTATTTTAAAACCGGTTTGAACAGTTATGATAATTGTTCCATTTCTGATTCAAATTTTTCATGTTTAATTTTTTTTCTCATCGGCCTTCACGGTGCAAGCGGTCATCTACTGTTTGCTCAAAATAACCAGAGATGTCAATGTGGTTATTCTCTGGCTGACATTAAGCAGGTAAAGTACCATTACGCAACAGAATCAGCCATTATAAGATTTGCCTGTGCCTTTACAAGATAGTAGCATATAAAGGATCGAATTGATCGTCCGAGGCATTGCATTAAACAATTTGTTCTAAGAGCCATTCAGAGCATCCACAGTGGGCGAGTATAACCAAAAATTTGGGATGAGATCGTAACACAGTGGGACGGAGTAAAGATCAAATCCCAACCAAAGATCAAATTCCAGACCAAATATGGTCGCGACCAAATCCAAATTCTAATATAGTCGGGCGTAAATTTAAAGTACGCTTGTTGCTGGGCGTAAATTTAAAGTACGCTTGTTAACGGGCGGAGATTTAAATTACGCCCGATGAAAATTCAAATTAAATAAAAAAGAAAAAGAATGAGGCGGACTTACCAAAAATGGGGCGGACTTTTAAAGTCCGCCAGATGAAATTTTAATGGGGCGGACTTTTAAAGTCCGCCTGATGAAAGTTACAAAAAATGGGGCGGACTTTTAAAGTCCGCCTGACGAAATTTTAATCATGTACCGTTGCGTCACAACATGGACTAAACCCAAAATTTGGTCTTTTATTTGATCTTTGATCTTTGGTTTTGATCGCACCACTGCAGTTGCTCTCAAGAGACACAAATTCTATAATGTCAGCAGTAAAGTTTAGAGTTAGGTAGGGAACTCTCTAACACCCACGTTAAATTCAAAATCCCTACATCAGATAAAACCCCATCACGACACGTGAATTAATTTAAATAATTCACACCAAAAATATAATTTCATACAAAATCAACGGTTAAGGAAATTTCACATAAAGAAAACAGTCTTAACATTTGGATTCTAGTGGCTTAGATTCACCAATCATTCTAACTTTAACTAAAAATATTTGACTCATTAGATTTTCGCTCCATTTCCTATTCAAGCAACTGGCAGAACTAACGTGCGCTAGTGTTAACATGCTCTAGTCGCTATCCATCTTAAAAATCGTGGAGTAACTCCTGGGGAGTTGAGTCGTTGAGACAAAGCGCCACGACCTAACATTTTTCACGTGTCGCTTCCTGAATGGCCATTGTACTTCTCATAATGTGACTTCACCGCTGCGTATTTTATCACAACGAAAATTTTATAATGTACTTCTGAACATCGAGCTTGATAACACAGTTGAGGACAGGTTTAATAAATTTGAAGCTGGGTCCCACGTTAAACAAAATTTAGTAAGTTGTCCTTTTACTGCTATTATCAGAAAAACTTTAACGTTAATTAATTAGTTAACGTTAAAGTGCAGAGAGAAAGAGAGACTGATGAGGAGATTGTGGTAATATAGAGAGAGAGTTGGAATTGGATCGTGGAAGTAAAAAGCCAAATAGAGCGGAAAAGAAAGAATTGGTTATTTTGAATTTGACGTTATCTGTTTTGATGATTAAAGATTTCGTTTTCTTTTGCTTCATTTCTGGTTCATCTTCTTCTTCAACAACTACTCACTAATGGAAACTTATACACTCAAGGGTGAGTTTTTATTTAGGGTTCTTACTTTACATTTTGTTTCTGCTTGGGTTGCTATTGTTGTTGTTTGGTTTTGATTTATGTACCAGTGAATTATTATGTCAACTTGTTTGGTGGAATAGTATTTAGTTTCGTGATCTTTAGATCTACATTGTACTCCAACTGAGTTCTCATGATAATCTAGTGGTTCTGTTGCTGTAACTTTCGTTGTCTTTTTTTATCTCTGGGAATGTTTTCTTCCACTGTTTTTTATGTGTTTGTAGTAGAAGCTCTTGGACCCGAAGAGATTGCCAAGGTTGATCATTTTTTACATGGTTTAGTTTTTAATTTTTGCTGAAAATGAAGTGTTGTTATTTCTATTTTCGGTCTTGGCGTCCTCGTTGAATTCAATTTGAGAAATCAAAGATATGGTGATTCCGGATTCTCGTTCTTTTAGTGTCTTTGTTGGAAATTAAGTGGAAGCAAATAAAAGCAAATTTCACTGATGTTTTATTGCTAGGTTTTAGTTAACTTATTGTAGTTTAAGTTGGTGACGATTCAAGGAAATTCCTAATACAGGTGCCAATTTCTCGATGACCTTGACCTCATTCTTACTTAGGTTTTTCTAGGATTGATAGAATTGGTTGGGTTTCAACTTTTTGGTACGAATTTAACAGGGAGACTTTGGGTTTTCAATGAAAATGGTGTTTCTTCTTTTGGTTAACTACGTGAACTAGTGATCCCGTGATATATTTATAGTATTCGAAAATTTCGAATCGTGTTTCTCAGGGGTAAGGATGGTTTAAGTGACTGGAAGAGTGTCTTTGAGTTTATTTGCATATATCAAGGTTTAGTAGTTGTATTCATGCTTGTGGTTCTGATTTGTCTTACTTTGATTGTACTCAATTCTTAATGACCTTGTAAAACTAAACAACACTGTCCTTGATTATAGACCTTAAGGGGAAGTAGGAGTCGCAAAAGATAGGATATTACTATTCTAAATCCTAAACAATAAACATGTACGAGAAGGCTCTCATAGCTACCAGAAAAGGGATAAGAGTATAAAACAGTCAATCACTATTCTAATGTTCAAGCTCTTGCTTGAACACAATCTAGAAAACCTTGGGAACTATAATTTCTTTGCCGCATCATTTATAGTTTTGCTAGGATCACTTAAGTATTTGTTAACTCGATTTGACAGTGGCTGAAATTTATCGCAGAAACGTGGCAGTAATATAACCAATATATTGTTTGTGGGAGCACCTAGCAAGATTTACCCTCCAGCAAATAGTAGTTGTTATATAGGTGTGGGATAATGGTGGTGTTGCTGATGGTTAATTAGTAACTTTAGAACAAACTTATTCACTGATTGCTGCTGTATATGGTGTTTGTTCCCTAGGATGATGCTAGTGGTCTTACAGTGTTATCAAAGTACCTAGTAAATAACATAAATTATGTCAGTGTTAAGTTAGTTAAAGCCTTGAATGGTTCTCTTTCATATTTCCTTTCTAGTTGCAAATGTGTCATTATATTGATTTTTTTTTTCATGCATTTTGTCCAGCTATGCTATATTTTGATCTAAGTACCACCTTAAAACACTGATATTTGTTTTCTTTGTTGGCAGGTATTTATTTCTGACAGCTTAATTAACTGATGTAATGGGTGTGAAATGGCTTAAAGCACTTGTTGGCTTAAAAAAGCCTGAAAAATCACAGTTTTCGGAGAAATCAGAGAAAGATGAGAATGTGAGTAGTGCAATTTTTTCTCTTTATACTAAATAGTAACTTTTTGGTGTTTCTGTGATTTCTGCTGCTTAGTACTTTCCAGTAATGCTCTTTGGCATGTTGAAATAATTTATTGTCCTGTCTTTTACGGCTTCCAACTGTAGCCTTTAACTAAATTATAGGAGGGAACTACTCATATTGGTGGTTATTGTTAATTTTTAAGTATGTGATTGATCAGCTGAAAAGATTCAGAAGCTGCCGTGATACTTAGTAACCATTTTTGCGTGACTGTAGTTGCTCACGTTCTCCATAATTTTGTGTAATATAAGCAAGATGTTACCTTGTTGTACACCTAAGCTGTTGATTTCCATTGCTGTTTATCTTTCGAGGACCATTTGTGGGCCAACTTTGCTGTTCAATTAGTGCTTGGTGTATGATATATTTCGTTACTACCTGGCTAGACTTTTCTCACATTTGACCTATCTGGCTTTCAGTCAGTTGTGAGTATAAATCGTTCTGCAACCCAAAGAGGCCTTGTTTTATATTGCATGGATCCCGCTTTCTTTGTCTGCATTTCTTTGTTTCTCAAGCACTTATATCTTCTTTTCTAATAATTACAGAAGGCTTCACCTGGTAGTCGGTTTTGGCATCGTAGAAAACAATCCATCCAGATTGATAATAATATACTCAAGGAAGAGTTTTCCCAAGATACAGATCCAAAAGTAGGAGATGATGGTGTTCATATTGATTCAGATAATGTCAGCTCTGCTGATAGCTCACTCCAAGTACAGGATGTAAATCAAACTAAAGTGAATGAGGAAGAGGAATGGGCTGCCACGCTTATACAGACAGCTTTTCGAGGTTTTCTGGTATGACTATTTCTATTTGCATCATCAGTACATTTTAATTTGTAATTCTTTCTTGGATCATTCTATTGTTGGGAAAAAAACTTAACATAGAGTTGGTGATGTCCATTGTTACTAGTTTTTGACTAGGAACGGAAGATTTTCTCTTCGACTATTTTGTAATAAACAATGGTCCAGGATCGGGTAATTAACTTTAGTGGTGTGAAGTTTCCGCCTGTGTTTGCCCCCATATGTCAAAAATATATTAGGGTCCATTATAATAGCAATGAACACATTAACCATCGCAACCCCCGCTATTGGCACCTCTACGTAACCTAGTCGTTCAGAAGTACTTTCTAGAGCTCTTTGGGATCGTTTTGGGTGAGAAACGCTTCTGGAGAGTATGATATATTTATGTTTTATATTCAAGTCAGTATTTTAGACATGGGTTGCAATACCCAACTAAGTTGGGACTTCAAAAGGGTTGCTTGTTAGAGGAGAAAAGAAAGGATTCTGTTGAAATTTCCATTTTCTGTTCGCAGGCAAGACGAGCGCTGAAGGCCTTAAAAGGATTGGTGAGGCTCCAGGCACTTGTTAGGGGTCATGCTGTAAGGAAGCAAGCTGCAATAACTCTTCGCTGCATGCAAGCTTTGGTTAGAGTTCAGGCTCGTGTCCGAGCAAGGCGTGTTCGCGTAGCATTGGAAAGTCAGTCGTCACAACAAAAAATTCAGGAACAACTTCAGCATGAAGCTCACGTAAAGGAAATAGAGGTAAGACTGTCAGTATGCTGCTAAGGTCTGATCAAAGAACTTCACATTCTAACACTGGTGGTTATAGTTTGTATCTCAGAACACGTCAGTTGCCATGCTACTACATGTTAATGGAAATTTGATCTCACATCGACCAAAATATTTGAAAACGGATCTTTGTTCGGCCAGATATATACGCGAGTTGAAAAGTAATCTGCCTTCCAATAGAATCACGCTCTTAAGCGGGACACCTGTTCTGTGACATTTTAACCTCCGTTTGCATAATTCTCTGACAAGTAGTGTTGAAGGATACTCTACTTTTCCCTTTGAGTCACAAGTTGATACTTGTTGACATGTCACGTAACTGTTCTTCATCTCTATTAGATTATAGAATTTAAATCCACTGTTTTCTTTATCCCCTGTACCGTCATTTCAGAAATTCCTTCTTTTTTCCTTCCTGACTGCGATGATGTTTTGTACCTCCTTCTAGCCCTCTTATATTTATTTCTTGTAGTGGTTGCCCTTCTTTGTTTCCAGTAGTTGGCGCCTGATTGGTTTGCTGAGTTATTCTATGTATGTCAGTATTGATTGTTGAATATTGATGCAGGAAGGGTGGTGTGATAGTGCTGGGTCGGTGGAAGAAATTCAAGCCAAGTTGTTGAAAAGGCAAGAAGCGGCAGTTAAGCGCGAGAGAGCAATGGCATATGCGCTGGCTCATCAGGTAATTAATGATGTATAAAAACATTTGTCCTCGTAACATCTGAAGTTGTTTCGTGTAAAAGTAGTCTTAGCCTAAAACCATCACTTTACAGTGGCAGGCTGGTTCAAGGCAGCAGTCATCCCATACTGGATTTGAACCTGATAAAAGCAACTGGGGTTGGAATTGGTTGGAGAGATGGATGGCAGTTCGTCCATGGGAAAATCGGTTCCTTGAGATTAATTCAAAAGAGGAAGAAAACGGAACCTCGAAGGATATGACTAGCATCAAAACAACATCGTTTACAGCTGTCAATAAGAAAGCCAGTTCACCATTGGATTCCTCAAATAAAAATCTATGTGCATCTCATTCTGATGGAACCGGCTCTTCATCCGGCCAATCTGCTAGTATTTTAGCAACAGTGGGAACACCATCAAGCATGTCAAAGCCTAATCTGTCTTCAGTGGATCCAATTGAAGAAACGAAGACACGGTTAGTAGCCAGATCCTATAGTAATCCAAAAGAAAGACCGAAACAACACGACAAACAAACAAACAAGCGGTTGTCCCTGCCGAACAGCGGTAATTCTTTAATACATCAGTATTCTACTTGTTGCAAATTAACTCAGATTGGATTTACAAAGTTGACTCTAAAACCTTTTAAGAAAGTTGGTAAGCAGTTGAGAGTGGTTTGAAACATTAGCAGCATTAACAACTTCTCTATCTATGCTTAAAACTCTTGTTTACAATGTTCATTAACAGGTCTTGGTCCGCAATCAGCCAGGCGCCCCAGTAGAGCCATTGCCAACAAAACCCCAGATTCAAAGAAATTCATCAAGGATAAACCAAAGGTAGATGTTGATTCCACCCCTCCAGCAAATACAACCCGACCAAATGTTCAGGTGCGGATTTGAGGAACTCATTTGCAATTCTCTATACTCATCTAGTGGAGCAATTGATAAATGTGATCCTCGGGATTTCCTGCTTAGATGCAGAAAAGGGCCCAAGAAAAGTCTTTAGGTTAATTAAATACGCAGTGGTGTCATTGAAGAATAGAGTTTCTGATTATCATGCAGCGTAATCCAAAGAAGAGCTATTTAACTCGGCTACTTGGTTGGTTGTATACTAAATTGTTAATTAGAGAGGTTTGTACTACTATTTATGTATGTCTCATTAAGTAGAGAAATCACTCCGTATCAATCTTGTCTGAGATTTTTCAATTATTCTAATCCAATATATCAGTCTTTTCTTTATTACAACTGCAGATACTACCCAGTATCCTGCCTAGCACTAGTAGCAATGCTCTCTTCGACTCCTATGTTGACAACAATTACCAGCACTTTTCATTCTTTAAACTTGGAATGGACATCCTTGGAATGGTTATGCCTCACTTCGTGTTAATGGAGAACCTCCTTGTTTAGTAACTACAGCCGAAAAGGGTCAATAAAATCTTCTTTTACTAACAAAAAAAAATTAAAAACTTTAGCCGAAAGGGAGTATGTACCTAGACCAAAACGTTGATTTGAATATATATATATAGTCTTAAAGACTGCCAATCCACAATTCCACGGGATAAATAAAGAGATAATACACGTGTCGTGGGTGTAGTTAAGTAGCTCCTCTACACACTAATAAACCTGGCCGGATTGGGGTATACCCGATTTTAAAGGGACTTATTCGAAGGGCTCGCGGTGTTAAAATGAGCAAAGTTACAAAAATACCTTTATGCATTATAATTAAAACTAAACCTAATTCCTTTTATTTCATCTTCTTCTCTTCTTCTTCACCATACCGGCTAAAATTGGTCCATTTTCATCAAAAATCGATTGAAAACTCGTCGATTAATCTTCAAACATAGAGCGGTAGAAGGCTACTCGTATGAAACAAACAAATAGAAAACCTAATCAAGCTAACCCCTGGAATTGCAAATTTAGTTCAACATAAACGGAGTAAAAAAAACGTTGAAGAAGAGGAAATCAACGCCGCTGAAACCGACGAAACTGCGCGATTGAGAAAATAAAGGCCTACTTAAACTCACTACAGTACTTGAATTTTATGTTTGCGTGTCAAATTAGGTCAGAAAAATCAAATTTGTGAATCTGCAGTTACTTAGTCGGAAGGGTCTCTGATTCACGACCCTGCCGACTTTTCATATTTAGGGTTAGTCGGCAAGGTTGAAGACCTTATCGGTTGTTAATATCTGTAACCGCTATTTACAGGGTCGGAACGGTATTCAACTTTAATACCATGCTGGATAAATGTGTTTCTTATAGTCGTTGGATTATAAATTTTTACCTTGCCGATGGTATGCTTTGAAATTTTTTGGTGTTTCCTGATGCCATAAGTCATAAGATCGGCATGGTATTTGAATACCACCCTGCCGGCTGCATTTTATCCGGCATTGTATGGATTATAGACCCCGCAGACTAATTGTGTGGAAGATTGCATGTATTTCCAGTATTCAGAGTTGTTATAAGCTGGCATGGTGGTTGAATAAGACCCTGCCGAGTATTGTTTAATCGACATTGATTATAGTTATCGACCCTGCCGACTATTGTTTAGTCGGCATTGGTTATTGTTGTCGACCCTGGTGACTAGTTGATTTTTTTTTATTTTTCTTGTTTAGGTTGCAAAAGGGAAAGAATAAAAGTGTTACTCCTCATTTGAAACCTCGTCGTGTTGGTGACAAACTCTTGACTGCAACACATCGAGGGGAATTCGTTGAACCGGGAACGCTCAAGATCCGTAAACGGAATGGTTCTCAACCACCAACGGAACCAAGTGATTCAGATGAAACTCCAGATGAAGACCAATCAAATTCATCTGGTAGAAGAGGTAATGATCATGATGATGTTGAAAGAACTTCGGCTGCTGGAGGAGACGATAAGCATGATGATGGTGATGATGATTAAGACATGCCACATGTTGGAGGAGGTAATGGTGATGGTGATAACAATGATGGAGATAAAGATAATGATAGACAAGATGAAATTGTTGAAGAGGAAGAAGAAGAGGGTGGAGAAAAAGCAGGTAATGATCAACAAACTGAAGCTGCAACTGCAACTACAACTACACCCGCTACTGGAAGACCGAAGAGGGTTATCACTAAACCAGCTGATTCCCACATGCTTCCCAGTCACTTGAAGGTGCAACTGGATCCAGTTCAGCCTCCACTAGGGACCCTAGAAGATGGTGTACATGTTCTTTTTGGATACAAAGACTGTTAGATCATAGCTTGGTTAAACCCACCAAGCGTTGGTATGTCAAGTTTGGTTGTCATATTTTAGTGAATCAAAACTCATTTAAAGAGTCGCTTGATTATATACTAGAGTCACGTATAGGTTTGAAAGTATTGGGATATGAGACATTACAAGTATTGCGAAGACTTGAAGAAGTGAAAAAGTAAGAAGCTACAACAACAACATCATCCTTCCACTTGAGGTTAGTGATATTTGATTTGAACTGTTTCATTCCCTAGCGTATCTTTCAAGTCGTGCATATTGAAAACAGAACTGCGAAGCATGAACACTCTAGATAGACATAGTATTAAGGAATACAATACGAGGTTAATTGCTTAACCATTAAACTTTGTAGATAAGACATCGACATAATCGTTTAAATGCTATTGTGATTATGCATGGGTATGAGGTGAGTATTTCATCCTAGGAGACAATGTTTTACATGTGTTTTAAGGAAGTAAATTCATGAACTTGTTTTGTGAATCGAAAAGGAAATCGCCAGGCATTATTGGTATTGTTATTCATTGCATATCTTGTGAACAACCAATATGTGTGATTAGTATAACCGCTCATGACTTGTTTGTGTTCTTGGTAAAGCTACTCACAAAGGCCCGACTTTTGTATTGGTATGACTTTTATTAGTGAAACCGATCTTAAGTAATCACCTGAGATGGTATGATCGAGTTTGTGATTTTGTGTAAGACCGACTCTGGGTAAAGGGGAACCGATCCTAGTAAGAGATGCAACACATCACAAAGGGGAATCGATCCTAGCTATGGACATATGCAACACATTCAAGTTAGATACCATATATATGTGGGGAACCGATCCTAGTACCTAGTCAACCGAATTTTGGAAAGCTAGTGTGACTATGCACAGTAGTCACATGGAGGTAGAACCGAAACTTCTTTTGGTAGAACCGTTAAACCCATGAATGGTGATTGAGTGTTCTTAATCAATCACATAGTTCTTGAAAGTCAGATAAACCAATTCTAAACTTGTTTGGAAGTGTGTCAAATCGATTTCAAGATTGTAAGTATGAAAGAGGACTTACAGAGTAAGGATGTCGACATACTTTGAAAATGTGCAGTAACGCTTATCTTTAATTGTTCAAAGTTATTCCTTAATAGCTAAAGGAAGAAAATCCCAGGATCGAAACATAAATAAGTTAAGAATCTTTTATTTAAGGTTTTTAATTTTATTTTAGGAAAATGAGAATTAATAATGTGCATTTACTAGTTGAAGATTTTCCAAAAGAGATTTTCGGTCATTATTTTGGACAGAGCATTTCCAGGAATTATGGAAACCGAATTTGGAATATATTGCATATCTTGAGAATATTTTCGGTTTTGGAAATTCCTTGGTGTCCAAACTTCCTTGTCTATAAATACTTGAAGTTTGCATTTCTAGCAAACTAATCCTTCGTAACAACAAACTTCCTCGGTTTTGTTGTTACTGGTGAAGCCTCCTATTCGGAGAGGAGAGTAACCTAATTAGGCGAATCTCTTACGGCCGCTCAGTTTAAAGTCTTCTTTGGGATTGAGAAGCTCTATTAGTACTGTTAGTGGGAAACTAGATAATTGTTGTTTATCTTGTGTTCTCGATTGATTTGATTGACTAACGGTGGTTGAACTTTGATTGCACCTAGTTTGTTTATGATTGAGAATCTTCTCTTCTGATACAAGATTCACTCAAACTAGATCGAAGTTTCGACAGGGATCTTTAGACTGTTTGTAGATCTAAAGACGTCTTGTGATAATCCACTGTTAACAGACTTCGTTTTGTGTGTGATTGATCACAAGAGATTCAAGTTGTTGTGTGCAGGCGTTTATTGAAGATCTAAGAAGATTTGAAGACAAAGAAGATATTAAAGATTTCTGATTTGGGGTTCATAATCTTTGGTGTGCACAGTACTTGTTTCGTTATAGAGGATCCAACTATAATCAGTTTATCCTTGTGGTAGATTAGATTGATTAATTGTGTAGATCGGCATCAATACAATTCTTTGTGATTAAAAGTATTGATTGCAAAATCTTAACAATTACCTTTGGTAGTTGATAATAAGATAGATCTAAGAACCTGACGAAGGAGTTTATTGAGATAATCAGAAAGCCTATGTCGAACTCATATCACTTGGTTGAAAAGAGTTGCTACCAAACAGATTTGTTGTTCATTTACTGTTTGGAACATGAACCAAAGGAATTGTTCCAAGTACGTGACTTATTCATAAGTTGGAGGCGTGAGAATACAGACGGAACTAGGTGAACTATATGTTTAGTTGCTTGGTCTCAACTATACGAAGTTGGTTTGATTTTGTATAGCGGCTTAATCCTAAGAGTATTCAATTCTGGACAAGGTCCTGGGGTTTTTCTGCATTTGCGGTTTCCTCGTTAACAAAATCTTGCCGTGTCATTTACTTTTATTTTCCGCAATTATAATTGTTGTTATTATAATTTAAAGTAGATTACACAAACGTTAATTCTTATTTACTTGATAGTAATCCAATTGTGTTTGGTTAAGTCTGAACCTCTTATCAAGTAAACATACTTCGTTGTTGTATTGTCTCAATCTCATATCCATAGACGATCACACTAAGTGTGAAACGATTAGTTGTATTGTGTCAACTCAGTCCATAGACAATCACTTTCGGAGAAAGGACTTGGTAGGAAATTTTTTAGCTTGAGGTATATTTGGGTACCCTCTCCTTTTGAAACACACATGGGCATGTGAAATCCATAATGCTATCGTAAGTAATCTCAATAAAACTTTGTTTTTATTTAAGTGTATGTATCTATCTTAAATTTGCTTCAAGTGCTTGTATTTGTTTTAATTTTGTGTTTTTGGTACTTAGGATCACAAGCATGCCATCTGTCTTATGAGGCGCCAAGCTTCAACACTATGACGACGTTATGGCCACTTGAAAAGTTATGTGAAGAGGTGAAAGCGATTGTTAAGAACTCCGGGTTGTGGCCTGCAATGGAGAGTTCGATTGTTGAGTATGACAAAGTTACCGTATCTGCATTATGTGAGAGGTTCTACGGAGAGACTAATACAACGTTATTCCCATTCAGTGAGATGGTGGTAACTCCCGATGATGCTCTTCAAATTCTATGCCTCGAGGTTGAGGGAAAAGCAATCAGTGATAGCTACAATGATGGAATTTCTTGGGAGAATATCTTCAAATTTAAAAAAATCTTGTTCAGTTTGGATGAGAAGCTGTCTGAGTCTTTGTTTGTGAAGAAGGATGGTTATATAAGCAGGAAGTTATGTTTGAAGATGTTGATGGACACATACTCTGGGACCCAGAAAACCTATGATGACGAAGGAAGTGTGCCCATGATGTAAATCAATGCTACAACGTCAGCTTATTTGCTATACATCTTGGGAAACTGTATCTTCCCCGACAGTTCCGGAAGCTTGGTCGACTCCAAGTATCTTCAACTATTACATCCCTTTCATGAGATGCATAAGTATTCTTGGGGTACCGCGGTAGTCGCCTTCTTGAATGCAGAGTTGACAAAGGGTTTAAGGGCTCTAGCGAAGCAAGTTAATGGAAATCTATGTCTCATCCAGGTAATTCAATTGTCTAAATCATTTATATTTTCAAAATGCTTATAAGATAAGATTCTTACTAAACTTTGTGTTTACATAGGTTTGGGTATATGAGCATTTCCCTTCTTTGTTGAAAGGCAACCCCCACATCAAAGTGAACACTAAGCTTGCAAGTCACCTGCCAAGAGGACAACGATATAGTTTTATTGGTGCTCAGGATAAGGATATGTCACATCATCTTATCAACATGCGAGTCTCCTTGGACAAAATGACTGCGGATGAGGTAATATTTAATATGTATCGAGATGATAGAAATGAAGGTATTATCATAAGGAGAGATGATGTTGCATTCTACTACGGCCCTTGTTTTACCCCCAAGGATTTTCAATGTACGATCCACATCGGGTAATGCGACAACTGGGTTACATCCAAGAGAAACCCCATGCCAGTGATGATATGTTCTTTAAAGTGGACAGGGCAGGGTGCAACACATCCCAAAAAAGTATTGACGTATGTTATGCTCCACAACCAGAGATTTCTCATTGGAACGGAAGGTATAACCGTAAAACCGATACGAGTCTTTTGGATGAGGTGACTGAAGGTCGTGAAGCTCATGAAAATTACATGTCGTGGTACTTGGGTTTTGCCCGTCCTACTGTGATTAGGGAAGAGACTATTGAACAACCGGCTTGTAAGAGGAAGATGCCACCGAAATACCCAACAACAAGTCTTAAGAACTTTGTAAGTATCTTATTGTTTTAAGATTACATTATTGAATCATTTTATTAATTGTTTGTTGTTTAATTGAAAATAGAAGTAGCATTTTAAGACCCTTGTGAAGATGATGTGTTGCGTGAGAGAAAGAGGAGAGACTTTGTCGATTGAAGAGCAAACTAAGCACATTGACTATGCTAGCAATGTTGACAATGAAGATGCCACTGAAATATTCTAGCGAGATAATGGTGAACTAAAGAGGGAAGCACAAGCCAAGAGGAATGCTTAAAAAAAGAGGGCTCACACCCGTGGTGGTGGTAGTGGTAGAGGTCGTGAAAATGCTAAATGGGGTCATGGTGGCGGTAGTGGTCGTGGTCGTGAATGAATGCATTTCTAGTTTAGTTATTTATGTGTTAGATAAATGTTAAGGCTAATGGTTGGACAAATGTTGGATTTCTAGTTGTTGAATGAATTATTTGTTTAGTTATGTTAACTTTCAATAATTCAGCCGTCAAGGTCTTGAGTGAATATTTTATTAAGTTACAGTGCCGACTAACCAGAGCCGTCAAGATTGTGAACTGGCAGAATGCCGGCCCTGACAGTAGAAATGGTGCAGTTACCAGGGTAGGCAAGGTAAGGAAATTAAGACCTTGCCGACAGTATAACAGTCGAAATTCTAATGAACAAATACCGTTCAGACTATATGCAGCAGAAAATGACCCTCTCCCGTGTTATAAAAATCTTAAAGTCGGCAAGGTATGAAAATTACGACCCTGCCGACTATGTGTTAATCGGCATTGTATTAAACAAATACCCTACCGACCATATGCAGCAGAATATGACATTTCCTGTGTTTGAAAATTGTTTTAGCCGACAGGGTAAGAAAATTACGACCCTGCCGACGGTATGTTAGTCGGCATATTGGGGAAACAAAAACCTACCGGCGAGTTCAAAATTCAAATTTTTACAAGTACAACTGCATTGATTGACTAACCAACGTCCGAATTTGGGAACCATCCTATAAATACACTAGTTCTCTCTACAAAACAACACACACCTATTTGCATATACTTTCTAAAGCTTATATCATAATATAATCTTTCTAACTCTCCCGATACCTCTACATACAACAATGACATCATTTGATTCAAATGAAGATCTATCCATCACCAAAGCATGGTACGCCGAAACTCGAGTTATAAATCAGTCTTCCATAAGGGTGGATGTCGAAACCTTTTGGGCAAAGGTATACAACAAATATAGGTAAGAGTTTGGAAATCCGAATAGAAAAAGTGTTCAACAAATCCATGATAGGCACCTAGTCATCGAAAATGCAATACTTGCTTATTTAGCTATCCAATATCGGATTTTGAAAGCTACCCACTTTAACTTGTCCATTGAACAATTTGTAAGTATTTTTGTGGTTTATTTTACGTAATCCATGTTGTTTGATATTCCTATTAAACACCACTAACAAAGTAAGCTTGTGTTTTGTTTTGTAGCATGAAATCGTGAAAGCGCATTACTTGGAGGAAAAGGGGGAAGCATTTGAATTTGATGCAAGCTATCACTTCGTGGTATCCAAAATTCCGGAGTATGCCCCGGAGATGATGGTGGGTGAATCGGAGTCGGATTCCTCCGACGAAAATTGATAGTTTTAGAAGTTTTTGTGTAAGTTTTGTGGGTAGATCTCTATGTAAACCCTCACGAGACTATAACTCGTCCACTAGAGTCGCCTAGGGGTTAAAAGGCTTGATGCACATGCTAAGTGCATCGTTATTCCTACGACAAGAAGTTAGATTTTATGTTTCAATCAATGTCGTAACAAAAATTGCATGCATAAAGTGAATTACAGTTTTCTAGATTCTATTTAACTAAACGTCGACATGGTTGAAAGATTACTAGCCGACTATAAATTTTGCCGGTAAGGTGAGGAATATAATAAATGCCGACTATAGGTTAGCCGGCAAGGTGAGAAATTAAATAAATGTCGATTATAGGTTAGTCGGAAAGGTAAGAAAACAATAAAATGCCGACTACCGGAGCATTTACAACAGTCTCATGTGTGTCAAAAATAATAAAGTCGGCGTTGTTAAGCATGCCGGCCAATGTTAGTCAGCATCTTCTTCATTCGTTGACCTTGCCGACTTTGCATACATTCAGAACTGAAAGTGTTGATTTCTTCTTTAATTTTGAGTATGATATCGTACAACAGCTTTGCAATCCCCTTTTCAGAAGTGTTTGGGTAGTGTGCTTTCATTTCTGTTGCAAAAAATATTCTCAAAACAAATCTTTTTCATCAAAAATCTTCCCACATAAGTTCAATCAAAAACAAAATTTCATAACTTAAATTCATAAGTTTTAATCTACTCAATTAATTAACCTAATCAGATGTTTTTAGTGTTAATTAAACAAGGGTATATTAGACATTTAGAAAATACATGGTTAAGGGATGTCATGTTTTACTTCAAATAACCCAGGTCTTGTCTCATTAGGTATACATCAATTAATCTGGGTATACCCCAATATCGCCAGGCTAATAAAGTGATGTCGCATGGTCTGTATATTCAACATTATTGGACAATGGCGCACGATAGTATATATCCCTAGATCAAACCATACATTTTTCTTGTGCGGTACGGTGTTTCTGTAAATATTTTATTTGGTGAACTTTTTTTTGAAGCATGTATTCATTAAAGAAACTAGGAGGAAATTATATGAGGGTATCTAGTACCCATGGAATCACTCAGTACAATTTGACTAATGAAATTTGGGATTGCATGTTCCCATATTTTGGTTCCAAGATTCACTGTATGGCTTGCATCCGCTGCGTGATTGGCAAGGCTATTCTTCCACTTGGTTTCCCTCTTTGTGGTTGTGTTGGATGGCTGTGTGTGGTATCTGATTGATATGATGCTTTATTTCTCTTATTATTCTCTGTAAATACCATGGTGGTGTTGTGGGTGAAGTAACAAAGTGCAGAAGATTTTCAGAATATGTCTCGAAAAGAACTTTCATCCATTGTCTATCCATCGCGGTTCTTGTTTCCAGTAACAGAGGCCAGGTTTCTGCAATTAAAGTAGTAGTAATTCCTAGCGGTTGCGCGAGAGCCAAGATAACTTTTTCTTCCGAGTTCTTGCAAATGAAGCTTGCCCCTGCAATTCTAGGGTGTCCTCTGGCAGTGCCATCTATGTTGATTTTTATCTAATTCGAGTTGGGGTAGGACCAGCCTATCCTTACCTTTGTTCTTCTTGTTGTTATGTTTCCTCTTGAAGGAGTGAATGTTGGTAAGTCGCCTGGAAGATTATGGGGTAGGGATTCTTGAGCCCATATGTACTCGTGTTGTTGCTTTAAAGTTGAAAATAAAATGTCATTTGATGTTACCTGTTTTTTGGCGGTAGACTCCTATTTGATTGAGGATGAATTATAAGTTTTGAACATGGTTTGATTACATACATACATACATATATACATACATGTATGTATGAATATATTTTGATTTTTTCACGTGACTATTGATTGTCTTTATCATTATTATTGTTTATGATTGATTTATTAATGGTTTAGGATGCATACTAAATTGATTAGTTGATTGATCTATTGCCAGTAAAAAGTTGTGAGGTACGTGAATAGTCGAGCAACCTATACACCATTAAAAATCGTGAGACCTTACAGAGGATTCCGTGGAGCAATCGAAAATAAAGCCAACATTACTAAGTGGACCTTGATCTAAGAGTTTAACTGCTGAGATTGACCTAAATTCATCTAGGGTGATGTATTTCTAGGTGGTTTAAACCAATAGAATCTGGTAGGAAAGAACTTTCATATCCAGTAATAAAAAGAATTTCGGGGATAACACTGATCTAGTTGTACTACAGTTGGTGATATATGTGATTAACGACAAATAGTTTCCTATATTAACGAATAATATATGAATTATATATGTGATATATATATCATAGTATTCCATATATATATATATATATCATAGTATTCCATATATATATATATATCATAGTATTCCATATATATATATATATATATATATATATATATATATATATATATATATATATATGTGTGTGTGTGTGTGATAGATTTGATGAATGTTTAGTAACGAAAAAGGATTCCTCGATCATATCTCTCATCCTTGATTACATCTTTATTAATTGCTTTGTTATTAACTTTTCTTTATAACCTATAAACAAAAACCCCCAATTGTGACATTTGATAACTGAAAACTCCTTGCTTTTCGTGGGAACGATCCTTGCTTCCAATATATTATCGGTTAATTATGTGGAAATAAGTGATTTAATTTATTGCACTCACGACACGCATCAATAGGGGACTAATATTCATACTTGAGATTACTAGTTCAAATCATGGTGCCAACCTTTCCAAATAAACAGAAACCGAAAAAATTTGAAATCAAATTGAACACAAAAAGTTGTCGAGCAAGTTGGTATGGTAAGGTTAATCAGTTAGCTAGGCTAGGAAGCATACTATAATATAATGTGTCTCAAATGTTCTGATCAAATAAAAAGAAAAGAATGTTGGTACTACTATCTTCTTCCAAGACTAAAACTAGAATTTTTGCAAGTGGAATTTGGATATAGAATATTTGGTGACTCTAGAATCACAAATATATAAGAAAGAATACATTATGGAATTTCATAAAAGTGGATCTACTGAAATTGGAACATGAAACAGAAATACTAGAGCAACGAAAAGTTTCTATTGGCTCGTACCTCTATATTCTTGATTTCTAAACAAATACTATTAAATTGAACGATGTTTTTCTTTTCTTTATTTCTTTATGTAGGATGGGAAATTATAAGTTAGAAACCAGCCATGGAAAGGAAATTAACATAGAGAGGATGTTGGGGGAGAACATACCTGCAGAGAGAATCAATCGCTCCACTTTAGATTTGTAATTTTTCATCGCTATTCGTTTAAGATTTCTGTATTTGTGTTCAATATATTTGATACCATTATTTTCTGTTAGATTTTCCATTACTTAATTTGCTATGTAGAATAAGCAAGGGTTCTAAATTAAGAACCCTAAAAGTTTTGTTTGTTTTTTATTTTCTGTTTTTTTGCGGCAGAGGCAGTGAAGAAGACAAAGTCTTATGTTATTTTTGGTTTCAATTATTTTAAATTGAACAGAGAGATGGGAATAAAGAAGAAATATGGTAACAGATTCCCTGTTGGGGGTCCAGATATGTATAATGTACATTGTTGAGTGTGATAACCAGTTCCTAAAACTTATGTATGTATGTATGTTAAAATACCTACTAAAAATCTTTTTTAAAATACATATAGACATAAGTTATACTATATGTAGTATTATATGTGATACATGTGATTAACATATTACAAAAAAAAAAAAAAACTCTGGAAACACAAACGAGTTTGAAAAGTAGTTTCGATTTTGGGAATGTCCTTGTTGTCCAAATTTACATTTAATGGACCGAAAACAACCGTGCACAATAATTTACATTTAGTCAAGTCTCGGATTAAGATTAGAAATTTGTAGTTGAGTATCAGACAATACTGCGTTCTACCGTTTAAAAGCTGATTTAAATTGCCTATTCTTTGCTTTTGCTTAGAAAAGAAAAAAAAATCATTAAAGATAACCTTTCGGTTTGTTCTTGTATTTTTTTCATTATTTTTGTCATTTTTGGGACAAAAAGGGGCTCCCCCGATAACTCATTTCGGGTTCTTAGATAATAAAATGTGCCTCTGGCTCAGGCCCAACTAGTTTCACCAAGACTCGTATTAGTTCTCGTAAGTTCTTTTACTAAATCCATGGTTTGACAAAAGTATTGTCCAACTGTGACGGTGTTACTAGCGTACAGTTGAGTACTTGGTGTAAACACGGTGTAATGAAATTAATTAGGTATAAACTCCGACGGAAGTGTTTTCCTCCTACCTTTTTTTCGACGGCGTTACTATCGACAGGTTAAATATTTGATGTAAACAAAGTGTAACCCAAGTTTTTAATATTCCGACGAATAGAGGTTCACCAAGTGTCCTCACCGTAGCTTTTGCATTAGAAAAGGCCTATTTCGGCTGATAGAAAGCGATGGTCTCATCACCTTTCAACATCAAAGCTTATTTTGTCAAGGCCTTGGGGGGAGAAGTATGTATGAATCTATTTTGATTTTTTTCACATGATTATCGATTGTCTTTATCATTATTATTGTTTATGATCGATTGATTAGTGGTTTAGAATGCATACTAAATTGATTAGTACAAAGTCTAGCTAACCTCAAAATCCGGACATATGCAACCCGAAGTGCAGCTTAGAATATTATTCACCTCACAAATATAAAACTTTTGGAATCAACAAAGTCTGAAACGAAGAGAACTTTGATGATTACTATATATCTTGATCAAGTGAGCAGCTCAATAATCGATCAAGATCAGGATACTCGAGCTATCAACATAATATCTGGACCTGGCTTCACGAATCCCTATGAAGTCTTGTAGTTGCTAAACCCTAAAAGGGTTTCTGGAAAGGACAACCCTAGTAACAACTATGACACACCAAAGTAATGTCGGGATTCCAGTATCCCAGTTGTTTGAGGTTCCCCTTATATAGAAATTCAAAGCATAGGTTGCTTTAGGTTTAAGCTAAGATAGCTTTAGAACCAAGCAAACAATATCCACCGTTAAATGAATCTTTGAATCTGATTTACATAATCAAGATATACACTCTGGTTAGAATATACTGTAACTGAACCGTGTATAAGACCATGCTCATGAATGGTTATACGAAGCTAGCCAACTGAATTATAAGCTTGGGCATTTAAATAAACACTTAAGACTTAACTCGAAATACAATCATGTGATCAAATATGTCTATGGTGTTTTATGAATACGAATAGAGATTATTCAAATGCTAATTTTCTCGGAGAAATAATTTTATGTGCATAAGAATTTAATCGACATGGTACGTGTAAGTAGGCATACAAAGTACAAGTACTTAACCAGTTTGTGAACAGATATGTCATGGTACATGTACTAGTATGTATACTTTATAACATAACCAAGTTCTGTAGTTCACATAAATTTTTCAGTACGTGTACCATTATGTAAACCATTTAAACATAACCAAGTTCCGGAGTTAACACAGAACTATTTTGGTATACGTACTGGAATAAATACCATTTAAACATAACCAAGTTCCAGAGTCCACAAAAATTTTCTAGTACGTACGTGTACCGGTGTGGATACCAAACCGGTTCCGTAATCAACAGTTCCTTTTTAGTACGCATTATGGTTTGCATACCGATCTGAATTCACGAGTTCACATACTTTTAAAGGTGTGCATACTAATATCGGTGCCAAATATTTGTTTGTCAACATATAGCTACTCCGTTTCATGGACTGAGTACATGCATTACGGCTTCAGGCGTATAACATTTTTCCCAGTTTTTAAGACTGATATGTAAACTGTCTTATATCTGAATTTATAGTAGTTCTATATTTTTCTAAATTGATTCGAAACATTCCCGAATAACATCAGTGACACATATCATTGTTCCGGGTTATTTTTTCACGATAATCTTGAATCGTGATTTTGATTG
The DNA here is from genome assembly GCF_003573695.1 of Papaver somniferum. Taxonomy (NCBI): domain Eukaryota; kingdom Viridiplantae; phylum Streptophyta; class Magnoliopsida; order Ranunculales; family Papaveraceae; genus Papaver; species Papaver somniferum. Next base: position 24,866,044 of record NC_039368.1, on the reverse strand, counting down.
CAAACAAGAAATTGTTCTTAACCGAAATTCATCAAGTATGAAATGGCTTAGTCATATTTTGTTGACTAATTACAAGAAGAATCTTGACTCGAAATTCTTGATATTCTTACGATAGTCTAATTAGTTATCCGAAAACGTCCCAAAAATAGAAAGGTGAATATAACTTGATAAATATGCGGTTCAATCTTCACTTACCTTTTGCTTATGAAGTTCTCCGAAAGTTTCGGTTGATCTTCGCCTTTAATTGCTAGAACGCAATGATGACTTTCGTGATGTCAGTTTCTAAACTATATCTTCTATTCTAATCTAAGACTTAATTAATTGTGGACTAGAAATCAAGATATAGTTTTGACAACTAAATTGGACAACAAGCTTGGATAGAAATACTTATGAGTTCGACCGAGCAATGCTCTAACACCTAAAAATTCTTTTTTTTTTTTGCGATAGAGGTGGTGAAGAAGAGAAAGTCTTTGGTTATTTTTGGTTTCAATTATTTTAAATCGAACAGAGAGAGGGGGGAAAAATACTGTAAAAGATTCGTTGTTGGGGGTCCAGATATATTATATACATCGTTGATGAGGGCTTCAAACTGCATTTTTTTGGTTTAACAACAAATGCAAACAATTATCATTTTTAGCACTCAGACTTCTGTGGCATTTAAAATTAGAACCGTATTATCGGGGCTATATGAAAATTCTTTAAGGTATGCAAAAGGATTCTTTAAGGGGGGAATTTTAGTTTGTTCATATTTTAGGCGATCCCAGGTGAGTTTGGCCACGTACAAGAGGGAGTTCGGTTTAGTCCTTATTTATTCAGCGTTATCGGAAGTGCAAGTGGAAATAGTCCAGGTCCAAGGGAAAAATGTCATAGGCCTGGTTTGAACCCATTGTATGAAAAAGCGGGGGTCTAACAACCACATCCAATAATTTGTTTGGCAATCTATATGGACTAACTCCAATATACTTTCAAGAGAATCAACTAGACGGTCAGACTCAATCTTAAGAAAAGTATATCAAAGAGTTATATCTCTATTTCTCAATTCAATCTGCAATCAAACAAATAGGGATTTGCGATCTCAATTGAATATAAGAAATAACTTGGACGGTATCAAAAACCAATATCCAAGTGTCAATCAATTTAATCAACAACCAAAGGTTGGATTCCCAATTGATTGAACTTACGCACAACCTGTGATATTTCAATTATAAAGATAAATAATATAAAGCAGAAAAGAAATAACACAGACACCAGATATTTTGTTAACAAGGAAACCGCAAATGCAGAAAAACCCCGGGATCTAGTCCAGCATAAACACACACTGATTATAAGTTGTTACACCAATTTACTACTACCTATTCGGAATAGATGTAATACTTACTTCAGCACTTGTAGAACTCCTAGCAGAATACCAATTCTCTTTAGAAATTCTTCACGCAAATCTTCTAGCAGAACTCAAGGTTCTCTTTAGAAGATACTCCAACACGATTGATACGATTTGATATTTTGTTTGCAGAAAACACCGGTTTGATTTCCCTTTAGATGTAAATCAAGGTTTTGGAAATCTTGTGTTTATTTTGATAAAAACAATTACTAGGTAACAATAATATCAAAACAAACGTGTAGATTAGGGATTATTATACTCTTCAATAAAGGAAGAGAAACCTAATTATTCTACCACAAGAACAACTAGAATAAATCTAGAGATATCTTGTTTAAAACTGCTCAAGGATTTTTACGAGATTCCTCAAAAGAAGTTTTTCTTTCTAGTCTTCGATTTCGACTAACAAGTGTTGGTATACTATCGGAAACTGAAATCTATCAAAACTTAGGGTTTATGATCAACAACTCTTAAATGGTTTTATATCAGAAGAGAAAACCTTAAAATCGACAAGAGGTGAAAAACCTAGATTACAAGTTGTATAATCAATCACGAAGATTTAATTCAACTTGGATTTGTGATCCCCAATACAAAGACTTTTATCTCACTCTTGTTCACGAATAACAAAAGATGTGGAAATAACCTGCAAAGCTTATGCCAATTTTCCAAAGTGGATGAAAACGTGTAACATTCACAAACTCTATATTTATAGTGAAACATAGCTTGAAAACTAAGCAAAGCTATTTTCTTTTTTCAAGACTCTCCTAATTTTGGGAGTCTTTCCTAAGTTACAAATCTTGCCAAAATAATTAAATAAATAAATAATTAATTAGCAAATATTGTATTTATGTGAATAAATCACATTTTAACTTAGGCAGGAATTTAAAGTTATCATAAACACTTTAATATGGTAATCAAATATGTTTGGATTAATAGCCATCTTGCCTAGATAAGGAAACATCACCAATTTGACTAAAAAGGACTTCTAGTCACGTAATTGGGCCCAAGTCCATGAACTGTTACAAACAGCCCATGGATTGTTTCCTACTAACGAACTGTAACAATTACAACAACACTTATAATTGTTACTTTAATAAATCACTCATAACTTCATCGTTATAACTCGGAATTGAGTGATTCTTGGCTCGTTGGATTTATAAACACATTCACTATAACATGAGATTCTTTATAAGGATAAAGTTTATTGTCTCCAAGGTCATGAATCAAATAACCTCAATTATATATATAAATGTACATTTACCGTCATTGGAATTGTTCCATAGAGTGAGCATTTATATTGATAGATTAGAAAGGTGGAATTGAACAAGAATCCAAATGAAATCAATCACATACCTTTGTTGATGAAGTACTTGTTGATGTCTTCTTGTAGTCTTGAATCTTCATCCTTTAAGGATAGCTTCGATTCAACTTCTTAGACCTAATCTAGTCCGAAACTATCTTTAGTATGCTAAATCAAGAATGCATTTTGGCAACTAAAATTGACAAATAACTTGACATACCAACGCTAGTGGGTTCAACCGAGCAGTGCTCTAACGATCTCCCCCTTTGTCAATTTTAGTGACAAAACCGTTTTACATATGGATTGTTCTAGAAAAGACCAAAAACCTACATGCTTGATTTGTTTGGTTCTTCAACTATGAGTGTGCTCATCCTGTACTTGTTGAAGATCCATCATAGTATTATTACACGGTATCAAAGTTCAAATGTATCGCAACTTTGACGATAATACTACGGTTATATGTATCACTCCCCCTTAGTCAATACTCCTTATCACATGGAAACCACCCCCTCTTACATAATGATCCGAAAACCATATGTATATGTAGTGTGAACTACAAAATAATTCTCCCTCTTTTTGTCAATATAAATTGGAAAAGGTACGAAAACTAGAGGGATCCTAATCAAATTTTCATAGAGGAACTTCTTGACCAAAGGAAAACATATCAACTTTAGTTTAGATGATATCACAGAGTCGAAACTTAGTGACTGCATCAAGGAGTTTATTAAGATACAAGTTAATCCCTACATGTTCCACAACCGCTTCTCCCCTCAAAGATATAGCAATTAAGCACAAGTTTAATTAAGAACTTTCCCCCATAAGATGTCATTCCAGAAAGAACAACAAGAGTGACCTTACTCCAGAGATAAGGATTTAGTGTATTTTAGAAACCCTACAAGGAGATACGAGTTAAGAACCAGCCATTGAAAGTCTCTCATGAGATCGTGTTACTAGAAACAATAGAACTATCTCATGGTAACAATACACAATATATAATCATGAAGATCATGTATTGTTATCATTTTTCCTAAGATACACACTTGTATAAACAATAATTGATATGCTTAGAAGGAAGAATAACCTTTTCCATAAGGATTTACACCAAGAATGGTTACCATAAGAGTATGAAAAAGATTCTTTGACAATAAAAACCAACATCCAATGGCATTGATTATTGCTTCTAACCTGTTATACATAAGAATTTCAATCACACATCAAGTTAGGTAATTAAGAATCATACGTGTGGTATTCAACCATATTCTTCTTCACCGTAACTAGTTCAAATGACTCAAATGAACTAGTTAGAGAGCTATTCAATTGCTTAGATCTTATGTGACTACACAAGACACAATTGAAGCAAAAACGATTTGACTCACTCGAATCAATTTATGAACTATATAGCCACGGTTTGCAATTGCATTCCTTATTTTATAAAAATAAGTTCACAAACATCGTTTTTAGACATAACCTACTCAAGTTCGTGGACTGGGTTCGCGGACTTAAGTTCCCGGAAGGAGTTCATAAACTCCAGCAGAAATTCTCGGGTTTGAGAACTTCGCCAGTTCGCGGACTGAGTTCGTGGACTGAGCTTGCTGAGTGAGTTTCCAAACTTCATCAGATATTATCGGACGAGAACCTCCGCCAGTTCGCGGAATAAGTTCGCAAACTGTGCAAACAACTTCGGTTTTCTTGATCAACAAAGTTCGCAAACTTTGGTTCAATGAATAGGACTTATACATATATGTGTTTCCACAACAATGCTTATATCCATCAATGGTTATATTGTCTAAACTCCCATTTCAATCATTGAAACATTCTCAGAGGACGTTATACAGTCGTCATTCACAGACCATTTTTCGTCAGAGAAATTTTCAAAGTGATTGAAACGTAACATGACATTCGTCACTAGGTAAAGATGAATTTTGGTAAAGCGAAAGCTTACCAACATATATTTCGAGAAATATGTAAGCGAGTTAGACTCGGCTTGAAACAATAAATTGTTCCACATATTCAAAAATTACCAAACACGATATGTGCGCCCCAATTCTTTTGCAATCTTCACCGCATTTACTAGGGATTCTTGGTGAGGATGCACTTCCAACACAATTAGGTTGTGTTGAGGTGAGCAAAATCTTGCTCACCACAGGTATTTAAAACAAGATCAAACATGGAGTCTAGGAATTTAACAACTTCCTTGAAACTTTCAATAACTGCTCCATACCTTTTTAAGTTGTTATCCCTTGTCGAACTCTTGTCTGGGAGATCCTTCTTAATAGTACTCGTTGCTTTGTTGGTCTTCTTTGGTACCCATTTCTGAGTAGCTTTTGGAGCAACATATTTCTTTTTCTCCCAAAAATAATTATGAAATTTCTTAGAGGGAATACTAGAAGAACTGATATTACGAGACTCAGTTTTTCTCCAGTTTGGAACATCGGATCTTGTTATCTTAACAGAGTCAGATCTGGTTTTATCTCGTTTAAGAAATCTGCAATTCCTTTGCAAGTGACCTGGTTTTCCACAATAAAAACAATGTTTAGTAGAATGAAATTATGTTTAGTGTTACCTGAAAGTGTATGTGCTTGCTTTGGAACTTGACAGGATTTCTTCTTTTCGTTATTAGCAGTTGATAGAGATTCTTTATTTTTGTCAACCGTGGGAGGTTTTAGTTGAGAAGAATCTTTAGCTTTGACAAATTTTACCTCTTTGCAACTACTAGGAGCGTTTATTCCTTCATAGCCCAATCCTCGTGTATCACGATGAATTCTACATGCTCCCAATATCGAGGTTAATTTATCTGAGCTGTTATTTCTAGAAAAACTCTCTTTTAAGCTCGAGTTTTCTTCAAACTTTTGACTTTTTAAAGCGCAATAACCAAATCATTCTTGGATGATTCACATTGAACTTTGAGATCTTATCGTTCCGAATCAAATAACAAGTTCATGTTAATGTTTTCCAAGTTATCTAGCTTTGCTTGAAGAATAATTTCCCGATCACGACCTTCGGCAATTTCTTCTTTAAGCTTTCGTATTTCATTGAGATAATCTCTTGCACCACTAGAATCAAGTTGGTCTTGCAAGTCTTTATTCCGACTACGAAGTCTGTCATATTTAACTTTCTCACTGAAAATGGTGTTTTTCAGCTTTCGAGAGTCTTTGATGACATTCCTTAAGAAGATTATTAGCAACTGGATCCACATGGAACACTTCTTCATCAGAATCAGAATCAGTATCCGAAAGAATTTTTCCAGCAGCTAATGCAACCTCGCCTGCGTACTCTTGGGGATTATAATATTCAGGTCCATCATGAATAGTAGGCAAAGCTACTGCATATGTCGATTGTCTACGGCTCCAGCTAGGACATACTGAAGACAAGTGCCCGAAACCACGACAGTTATATCATTGTATATCATCATTAGGAGATGTTGTATTTTTAGAAAAACTCATTTTCCTGTCTCTCAAGAATTTTCTAAATTGTCGTGGAGTAACATCCTCAGTATCTGGCGAACCAGATTTATCCTTAGAGGATTCAGAATTGTTTGCATCTTTAAGAGAAATCACCTCTTTTCTAGATGTGTGTTCATTATCAAAGATCTTTAACTTTCCAGCAAGAGTATTTTTGGAGAGTGTATAAAGATTGTTTGCTTCTTGAATGGCATGTTTCTTAGACTCGTATCTTGATGGTAGAGACCTGAGAATTTTGCACGCAATATCTTTCTCTGGAATAGTTCTTCTTAATAAATATGAGGTGTTAACTATTTGAGAAAGTCTTTGGTCAAACTCATCAAAGGTTTCATCATCAGACATGCGAAGGTTTTCCCAGTCAGATGCTAGGTTTTGAATCCTTGCTTCTTTCTCTGCGACATTCCCTTCAAATACGGTTTCTAAGATATCCCAAACATCTTTAGACTTATTACACGTAGTCACGTGGTGCTGAAGATCTGGGGTAATGGCATGGATGATAGCGTTTAATCCTTCAGAATTTTGCTTTGCAGCAAGAATCTCAAGATCACTATATTCACCAATATTCTTCGCAACAGTTACACCGTCTACTGTAACTAATGGAGGGTCATAGACATAAACAATACGAACCCATGATTGAAAATCTCGCGCTTGAATAAAAGAACGCATAGCAATTTTCCACCATAAATAGTTCGTGCCATCGAAGACTGGTGGTACGTTTATAGAGATAGCACTTATGTCCATAACAATCAGATTGCTTCAAACACAGACTTATGAGGTCTTAGCGTGCTTGCCTGCTCTGATGCCAATTGAAAAAGCGGGGGTCTGACAACCACACCCAATAATTCGTTTGGCAATTTGTATGGACTAACTCCAATATACTTTCAAAAGAATCAACTAGACAGTCAAACTCAATCTTAAGAAAAGTATATCAAAGAGTTATATCTATATTTCTCAATTAAATCCGCAATCAAACAAATAGGAATTTGCGAGATCAATTGAATATAAGAAATAACTTGGAAAGTATCAAAAACCAACATCCAAGTGTCAATCAATTTAATCAACAACCAAAGGTTGGATTCCCAATTGATTGAACTTACGCACAACCTGTGATATTTCAATTATAAAGATAAACAATATAATGCGGAAAAGAAATAACACAGACACCAGAAATTTTGTTAACGAGGAAACCGCAAATGCAGAAAAACCCCATGACCTAATCCAGAATAAACACACACTGATTATAAGCTGTTACATCAATTTCCTACTACCTATTCGGACTAGATGTAATACTTACTTCAGCACTTGTAGAACTCCTAGCTGAATACCGATTCTCTTTAGAAATTCTTCACGCAAATCTTCTAGCAGAACTCAAGGTTCTCTTTAGAAGATACTCCAACACAATTGATACGATTTGATATTTTGTTTGCACAAAACACCGGTTTGATTTCCCTTTAGATGTAAATCAAGGTTTTGGAAATCTTGTGTTTATTTTTATAAAAACAATTACTAGGTAAAAATAATATCAAAACAAATGTGTAGATTAGGGATTATTATACTCTTCAATAAAGGAAGAGAAACCTAATTATTCTACCACAAGAACAACTAGAATAAATCTAGAGATATCTTGTTTAAAACTTCTCAAGGATTTTTACGAGATGCCTCAAAAGAAGTTTTTCTTTCTAGTCTCCGATTTCAATTAACAAGTGTTGGTATACGATCGGAAACTGAAATCTATCAAAACCTAGGGTTTATGATCAACAACTCTTGAATGGTTTTATATCAGAAGAGAAAAACTTAGAATAGACAAGAGGTGAAAAACCTAGATTACAAGTTGTATAATCAATCACGAAGATTTAATTCAACTTGGCTTTGTGATCCCCAACACAAAGACTTTTATCTCACTCTTGTTCACGAAGAACAGAAGACGTGGAAACAACCTGCAAAGCTTACGCCAATTTTCCAAAGGGGATGAAAATGTGTAGCATTCACGAACTCTATATTTATAGTGAAACATAGCTTGAAAACTAAGCAAAGCTATTTTCCTTTTTCAAGACTCTCCTAATTTTGGGAGTCTTTCCTAAGTTACAACTCTTGCCAAAATAATTAAATAAATAATTAATTAGCAAATATTATATTTATGTGAATAAATCACATTTTAACTTAGGCAGGAATTTAAAATTATCACAAACACTTTAATATGGTAATCAAATATGTTTGGATTAATAGCCATCTTGCCTAGATAAGGAAACATCACCAATTAGACTAAAAAGGACTTCTATTCACGTAATTGGGCCCAAGTCCATGAACTGTTACAAACATCCCATGGATTGTTTCCTACTAACGAACTGTAACAATTACATCAACACTTATAATTGTTACTTTAATAAATCACTCATAACTTCATCGTTATAACTCGGAATTGAGTGATTCTTGGCTCGTTGGATTCATAAGCTCATTCACTATAACATGAGATTCTTTATAAGGATAACGGTTATTGTCTCCAAGGTCATGAATCAAATAACCTGAAGCATATATATATAAATGTACATTTACCGTCATTGGAATTGTTCCATAGAGTGAGCATTTATCTTGATAAATTAGAAAGGTAGAATTGAAAAAGAATCCAAATGAAATCAATAACATACCTTTGTTGATGAAGTACTTGTTGATGTCTTCTTGCAGTCTTCAATCTTCAGTCTTCGTCCTTTAAGGATAACTTCGATTCAACTTCTTAAACCTAATCTAGTCTGAAACTATCTTTAGCATGCTAAATAAAGAATGCATTTTTGAAACTAAAATTGACAACTAACTTGACATACCAACGCTAGTGGGTTCAACCGAGCAGTGCTCTAACATTGTGATACGTTTCAAAACTTAAAAAATTTCGGTATAATGATAGTTATATCTATTAATGACCACTATTTTAGAGTATGGTTCATTCTAATTCTATCTGTTCATTTTTTAGAATGAACTCATATATGATAGTTATCTCTAACAGTTTTTTTTTGTTGAATGAACTCGTAATAGTAGTTAATATTGTAGAATGAACTCGTGATATGTGTTCGTATAGTAGAATGAATTCATAATGGTAGTTCATATTGTAGGAATAATAATTTGTTTTGTAAAATAAACTCGTGATGATAGTTCATATTGTAGAATAAACTCGTAATAGATGTTCATTATGGTAGTTCATATTGTAGAATGAACTCCTAATGGGAGTTCACATGGGAGAATAAACTTGTAATAGTAGTACATTTCTTCGAATAAGTTTTTATGGTAGCTCATTTTGTAAATGAACTTATATGATAGTCCATTCAAGCAGTTCACTCTATAGAATAAACTCATATGATAGTCCTGTTAGAGCATTGCTCGGTCGAACTCGCATGCGTTGCTATCTCAAGCATGTTTGTCAATGTTAGTGATCAAAACTATAAGTCTTGATTTCTAGTCTATTATAGCTAAGTCTCGGACTAGGATAGAAAGTGTAGTTGAGCTCAAGGACTTCATGGCGATTCATCATACAAGTAGAAGAACTACTCAAGGAACCGGTGGAACTTCTCGACAAAAAGGTATGTGAAGACTTGAACTTATCTATCACTCAAAAGTCTATCTACTCTATCTCCTACTCTTTGAGACAAGAAGTCGTATGCTATATATATATATATATATACTTGGATTATACACATTTGGTATTTCGATCCGAGTATACCTCGCCTATCTATATCTCGAAATATGTGTTGGTAAGCTTTTCGCTTCGATCAAGTTTATCTTTACTATGTGACGAAAGTCATGTTATGTTTCAATCATCTTGAAAATTGCTTTGACGAGAAATGGTGTAACAACTATATAACATCCTCTAAGAATGTTTCAATGATTGAAATGAGAATTTGGATTACATAACCAATAGTGGACATAAGCATTGTTGTGGAAACACATTTATGTATAAGTCTTATTCCTTGAACCAAAGTTTGCGAACTTTGATTGATCAAGAGAACCGGAAGAATGGCGTGTGCCAAGTCCGCAAACTGCCGAAGTTCTCAAACCCGAGAATTTCTGCTGCAGTTGACAAACTACTTGCGTGAAGCTAAGTCCGCGAACTCAGTCCGCGAACCGGCGAAGTTCTCATACCCGAGAATTTCTGCTGGAGTTTGTAAACTCTACCCGGTAACTTATGTCCGGGAACCTAGTCTGCGAACTTGATAAGGTTATATATCTGAAGATGATTTCTGAACTTAAACTTAAAAATACTAAGGAATGCAGTTTGCAAACCGTGGCTATATAAGTTCATGAACCGATTCGAGTGAATCAAATCATCTTTGCTTCAATTGTGTCTTGTGTAGTACATAAGATTTCCTTGCAATTGAAAAACTCTCTAACTAGTTCATTTGAAGTCATTTTGAACTAGTTATGGTGAAGAAGAACATGGTTGATATGAAATGCTCATATGGCTAACCTTTTGGTTAACTATTGTTGAACCAACAAGTGCATATGTTTGGGTACGGTTAACAAACCTAGAAGCGTGCATTGTCAAGTGTGTATAATAAGTTAAGTTTGCAATCTAACGGTAGAGGAATATTATCTTGAATCCAGGTTTTCATCTAATGATGAATATTGAATGCTTTGTTACTAAGCTAACATTGATTGCAAACCCTGATTTGAAAGACTATATAAAGGGACATATAGTATTGTGTAAAACTAATCCCCACACCTAACGTGTGATACTAGTTTGCATACTAGAGTCGATTCTCCTTTAACCTTTAGTTTTCTTCTTCTAAAATCAGGTTAACAACTTAATGACTTCATTGGGATTGTGAAGTCATGCCGATACTACTTTTATCGTAGTTGTGTAATCTGATCTTACATCTTCTATCATACGAGTACAATCATATTGATTGGATTGAGATTGATATCTCCGATAGGCAAGATATAAGAAGTAATCACAAACATCTTCGTTTCAATGTTTATGATTCCGCAACATCTTGTTTCGCTACCATACGATTAAGATTGTTGTGAGGTGATTGATAACTCTAGGATGTTCTTCAGGAATATAAGACCGGATTATCAATTGGTTCTTGTTCACCTTGATTATTATCAAAAGACGGAACAAAACCTTTAGGATTTATCTATGGGAGACAGATTGATCCTTTGATAGACTTATCTGTGTGAGACAGATTTGTTTATTGTCAAGGCCTACGATTTTGGATCGTAGCAACTCTTAGTTGTGGGTGAGATCATCTAAGGGTATCAAGTGCGCATTATCCTGCTGGGATCAGAGGCGTAGGACCATAACTGTACCTTGGATTAGTGGGAGATTGATTGGGGTTCAACTACAGTCTAGTCCGAAGTTAGCTTGGAGTAGGATAGTGTTTGTAGCGGATTAATACAGTGTGTTTTCAATCTGGACTAGGTCCCGGGGGTTTTCTGCATTTGCGGTTTCCTTGTTAACAAAATTTCTGGTGTCTGTGTTATTTAAATTTCCGCATTATATTGTTTTATCATTATAATTGAAATAATACAGGTTGTGTGTTAGATCATCAATTAGAGTAATCCAACTTTTGGTTGTTGATTGTCATTGATTGATCCTTGGATATTGGTCTTTGGTACCATCCAAGTTATTCCTTGTATTTGATTACAACTCGCAGTTCTTGCTTGAGTAAATCAAAACAAGAGAGAGATATAAACTCGTTGATATACTTTTAATTGATTGAGTCTTGTTGATTCTCTTAAAAGTGTATTCGAGGTTGTCCATACAGATTGTTAAACGAAATATTGGGTGGTGTTGTTAGACCCCTGCTTTTTCATGAAGCCAGATCGATACTACTTTTATCGTAGTTGTGTGATCTGATCTTGCATCTTCTATCGTACGAGTACAATCAGATTAATTGGCTTGAGATTGATATCTCCGATAGGCAAGATATAAAAAGTAATCACAAATATCTTCGTCTCATTGTTTGTGATTCCGCAACATCTTGTTTCGCTACCATACGATTAAGATTGTTGTGACGTGATTGATAACTCTAGGCTGTTCTTCGGGAATATAAGACCGGTTTATCAATTGGTTCATGTTCACCTTGATTTTTATCAAAATACGGAACAAAACCTTTAGGGTTTATCTGTGGGAGACAGATTGATCCTTTGATAGACTTGTCTGTGTGAGACAGATTTGTTCATTGCCAAAGCCTGCAATTTTGAATCATAGCAACTCTTAGTTGTGGGTGAGATCAGCTAAGGAAATCAAGTGCGCAGTATCCTGCTGGGATCAGAGGCGTAGGAGCATAATTGTACCTTGGATCAGTGAGAGATTGATTGGGGTTCAACTACAGTCCAGTATGAAGTTATCTTGGAGTAGGCTAGTGTCTGTAGCGGCTTAATACATTATGTGTTCAATCTGGACTAGGTCCCGGGATTTTTCTGCATTTGCGGTTTCCTCGTTAACAAAATTTCTGGTGTCTGTGTTATTTCAATTTCCGCATTATATTGTTTTATCTTTATAATTGAAATAATACAGGTTGTGCGTTATATCATCAATTAGAGTAATCCAACCTTTGGTTGTTGATTGTCATTGATTGATCCTTGGATATTGGTCTTTGGTACCATCCAAGTTATTCTTTGTATTTGATTAGAACTCGCAGTTCCTGCTTGAGTAAATCAAATCAAGAGAGAGATATAAACTCGTTGATATACTTTTAATTGATTGAGTCTTGTTGATTCTCTTAAAAGTATATTCGAGTTTGTCCATACAGATTGCTGTGTGAAATATTGGGTGGTGTTGTTAGACCCCCAATTTTTGAATTGGTATCAGAGAAGGAAAACACGTACAAGACCTTACAAGTCTGTGTTTGTAGCGATATGACTCTATGGACAGAGGTGTTATCTCTATTAACGTACCACCAATCTTCGATGGCTCAAACTACCCATGGTGGAAAGTTGTTATGTGTGTGGTTCTTCAAGCACGTGATTTTCGAACCTGGGTACGTGTCGTTAAGGGATATAATCCTCTGGTAAATACAGAAGGCGATGTATCTCTACCTAAGGATGCTGGTAGTTACATTCCTGAAGAATCTCTTGCTGCAATGCAAAACTCTAACGGATTGATGCTATCAGACATGCCATTACCCCAAATCTTTAGCACTATGTGTCTACTTGCACTAAGTCCAAAGATGTCTGGGATATCTTAGAAACTATATTTGAAGATAATAGATACGTTTCTAAAAAGCATGCCATCGATGGAGGAAATAACCTCAACACCCTCTCCAAAAATGCTTCTTCTGGAAAGGTAAAAATTCTTGATTAAACTTCTGCTCAAACCATTTCCTTTAATGTCGTTTCTTACACAATTAAAACCTCTAACTTGTCTTGGGCTGATAAGTGTTGCTCAAATGGTGAATGGTTCGATAAACCATTATTAACAGAAAGGATCAATGAATTCGTAAAGAGAAACATCAAATGTGATAAACATTCACTGTTAGCTCTTCCTGCTAATGATTCTAAGAAAGAAAAATCCTTATGTGTCAACGTTTTGAATACGTTTGATTGATGTGATGAACCCTCTTCCACAGACTCAAAATCTGATTCAGAAATTGAGTCTGACACAGAGATATTTGAATTCTTGAATAAAGTGGTTTTTCAAGAAAATCTTCAATTAAAGACTTCATTGAAGAGACTAGAATCATCAATCCAGGTGAAAGATCTTGAGATAGACTGTCTTAATGATAAACTCACTAGAACCATTGCTCTGAAGTAAAAAGAGACTAATACTCTCAAGGATGATTTACAAATATTATCAGGAAGCTCTGACAAAATCTCAGCAATGTTATTTGGTCAGAAATCCTTTGGAAATACAAATGGTTTAGGATTTAAAAGTAAGACTGCAGATATTTTCAACCCCATTGTTTCTACTTGCCGTAGAAAGATAAAGGTCGGCAGTTGTGATAAACAGAAGGCACTTCAACAAGACAAAGGATCCTTGATTTGTTCGTTTTGTGGAAATGCAAATCATGTTCAAAGCAAATGTTGGAGATTCAAGAGGAACAACAAAAGAATTTCCAGACTTCAAAGGAACATGCAAAAGATGAATCTGGATAATCAACATGGGTCTCAGAAAACCAGTTCTTCAAGAATCAAAAGAGGTAGAAAATCTGTTTATACAACAAACCTTGGTAAACCACTATGTGGTAAGAAAGGGGAGCGTTTGGATCACAACGTCTCTATCTAACCCCATAGACGTTCGTATCCTCATATTTAACTTGAGAAAATGGGGTTTTGCGTCTTTTTGGCTCAAGTAGTTTTTTCTTCGTTAAAAAGTTTTGTTTAACTATATAAATAATGAACTACAAAAGTCTTGTTGTCTTGGGTTTTAGTCATTCGTAAACATTATGTTATTTTCCAAAAGAATATTGTTTCATGGCTCCTGTAACTAGAAGCAGCACAAGCAGGGATGCAGTTGAAGCAACTAACGTACGTCGGTGTACAGAAATTTCCTCCACAAAGGTGAAGAAAGTGAAGGCTGCAATTAATGGTAAAGGTCCTTCCTCAAACTGGTTCTTGTCCTTTTATCAAAGTGATGTTAACTTCAGAAACCTGGTAAAAGAATTCAAAGAAACGAATTTAAAATCTCAAATCGCTTCGTCTTTGGAAGAACTAATTCACTATGAACGGATGTTGTCTCTAACAACGAACACTGTACGTAAATTGAAAAGAGAACTTAGTAAGTTGATAGTTATTTCCAAAGAGTTGGAGGAATTGAATGATCCCATTATCAATGGGTTTTTCAACAACGAGAAGGAATTCTCTGAAGAGGCCTTGGGAAAGCTTCATGTTGCCTAGTATGTCTTCTTTTTGGTTTAGTTGGAAGAATAACTAGTGCTTGAATAGCAATGATTGTGACTACACATATCTATTATGTTTCATCTTCTTGTTTTTTTTTAGGTTTTTGGTTTAAATTCTAAAAAATATTTGGAGGATGATGTTTTTGCAGTATTAATCTTTATGATTTGATATATTGCAATTTGTTATGGGATATTGGTGTTTACATCCGTGAACTATGGTTTTCCCATACTCTGTCAAAAGTAAAGTCGTTTGTGATCGGTATTCATGTACTGGTAAAAGAATGAATAGACTTTTGACAAATACAAAAGTTAGCCTATATTGTCAAATATTTGATGGAAGATAGGTTAAAATCTTTTGTTTTCAAGGATTATGTCTATTAATATCGTTATGCAAATAGTGATTGTAGATAGAATGAATCCTTGTGTATTCCGCAGTATTGATCATCCCTGATCCATATTTTTATGTATTACTCTAAGGCTCCGTAATGTGTCTTATGTTGAGCACGATACAACGAAGTTGATTATTTTATGATTAGCTTTGTTGGTTGTTCCGTAAGGTACTTTATGTTGAACATTTTGAACTAAATTAATCATCTTGTTTGGTTATTTAGTTATTGCTCCGTAAGTCTTCTTATGTCAAACAAAACAAATGACAATTAAATTGATTACTTTTGTAATTAGTTTGGTCGTGTATTCCAATTAGATTAATTATGGGTTCTCTTGTAATTAATTTAGTTGAGTATTTTCTTATCTCTATAAGTTCTCTTATATTGAGCATAATCAATTGAATTGATCACATATTGTGTTTAATTTGATTGCGTATTCCGATTAAATTAATCATGGGTTTACTTGTGATTAATTTGATTGAGTTTTTTGGATATAGAAAATCATTCTCATGGTTTTTGGTGTCCAATAAAATCCTTTTTTCTTTTGAAATAAAGGTCGTTCTTGTTGTTCTTTCGGGAATGACATCAAATGGGGCAGAGTTCTTTTGAACTTCTGCTTAATGGTCATATCTTGAGGGGTGTACGACTGTGGAATATTAGAGGGGTTACCTTGTATCTTTAAACTCCTTGATGAATGCATTTAGCTTCGGATTTATGATTGCATCTAAATTAGTTGGTGTGTATTTTTTATTTTATCATGAAATGTCTCTTTCGGAAATTTCATTATGATCCCGTTCTTGTAACTTTGCCAATTTTATTGACAAAAAGGGGGAGAATTAATATGTAGTTCAAACTACAAATACATATGGTTTTCGGATCATTATTTAAGGGGGAGTGGTCTCCATGTGTGATGGAGTATTGACTAACAGGGAGTAATACATATCACCATAGTATTATTGTTGAAGTTGTGATACAATTGAACTTTGACGATGTGTAATAATACTATGACACTGTATAAAAATGATCGAGAACTATGTTTTCTCATTGTTATAGCTACGGATATCCAACAGCGGTGATGCTAACCTTAAAACCTTTGGGATCATTGGAGTACTTGGAAGTGACGAAGATTTTGAGGAATGCTGAAGATTAGACATGTGGAATAGGAGCTACTAAAGTTTCTTTATCTTTTTTTGTATTCCATATGTATTGATAGTTTTGTCATTAAAATTGACAAAGGGGGAGATTGTTAGAGCATTGCTCGGTCGAACTCGCATGCGTTGCTATCTCAAGCATGTTTATCAATGTTAGTGATCAAAACTGTAAGTCTTGATTTCTAGTCTATTATAGCTAACTCTCGGACTAGGATAGAAAGTGTAGTTGAGCTCAAGGACTTCATGGAGATTCATCATACAAGTAGAAGAACTACTCAAGGAACCGGTGGAACTTCTCGACAAAAAGGTATGTGAAGACTTGAACTTATATATCACTCAAAATTCTATCTACTTTATCTCCTACTCTTTGAGACAAGAAGTCGTATGCTATATATATAGACTTTGATTATACACATTTGGTATTTCGATCCGAGTATACCTCGCCTATCTATATCTCGAAATATGTGTTGGTAAGCTTTTCACTTCAACCAAGTTTATCTTTTCCTAGTGACGAAAGTCATGATATGTTTCAATCACCTTGAAAATTGCTTTGACGAGAAATGGTGTAGCAACTATATAACGTCCTCTAAGAATGTTTAATGATTGAAATGAGAGTTTAGATTACATATCCAATGGTGGACATAAGCATTGTTGTGGAAACACATTTATGTATAAGTCCTATTCGTTGAACCAAAGTTTGCGAACTTTGATTGATCAAGAGAACCGAAAAAATGGCGTGAGCCAAGTACGTGAACCCAGTCTGCGAACTGTCGAAGTTCTCAAACCCGAGAATTTCTGCTGGAGTTGACAAACTACTTGCGTGAAGCTAAGTCCACGAACCGGCGAAGTTCTCATACCCGAGAATTTCTTCTGGAGTTTGTAAACTCTACCCGGTAACTTAAATCCGCGAACCTAGTCTGCGAACTTGAGAAGGTTATATATTTGAAGATGATTTTTGAACTTAAACTTAAACAGACTAAGGAATCCAGTTTCCAAACCGTGGCTATAAAAGTTCATGAATCGATTCGAGTGAATCAAATCATCTTTGCTTCGATTGTGTCTTGTGTAGTACATAAGATTTCCTTGCAATTGAACAACTCTCTAACTAGTTCACTTGAAGTCATTTGAACTAGTTATGGTGAAGAAGAACATGGTTGATATGAAATGCTCATATCTAACCATTTGGTTAATTATTGTTGAACCAACAAAGTGCATACGTTTGGGTACGGTTAACAAACGTAAAAGCGTGGATTGTCAAGTGTGTGTAACAAGCTAAATTTTCGATCTAACGGTTTAGAAATATTAGCTTGAATCTAAATCAGGTTTTCATATAACGGTGAATATTGAATGCTTTGTTACTAAGCTAACATTAATTGCAAACCCTGATTTGAAAGACTATATAAAGGAGACATCTAGTATTGTGCAAAACTAATCCCCACACCTTACTTGTGATACTAGTTTGTATACTAGAGTCGATTCTCCTTTAACCTTTGTTTTTCTTCTTTTAAAACCAGGTTAACGACTTAATGACTTCATTGGGATTGTGAAGCCAGACAGATACTACTTTTATCGTAGTTGTGTGATATGATCTTGCATATTCTATCGTATGAGTACAATCAGATTGATTGGCTTGAGATTGACTTATCCGATTGGCAAGATATAAAAAGTAATCACAAACATCTTCGTCTCATTGTTTGTGATTCCGCAACATCTTGTTTCGCTACCATACGATTAAGATTGTTGTGAGGTGATTGATAACTCTAGGCTGTTCTTCGGGAATATAAGACCGGATTATCAATTGGTTCCTGTTCACCTTGATTATTATCAAAAGACGGAACAAAACCGTTAGGGTTTATCTGTGGGAGACAGATTGATCCTTTGATAGACTTGTCTGTGTGAGACAGATTTGTTTATTATCAAAGCCTGCGATTTTGGATCGTAGCAACTCTTAGTTGTGGGTGAGATCAGCTAAGGGAATCAAGTGCGCAGTATCCTGCTGGGATCAGAGGCGTAGGAGCATAACTGTACCTTGGATCAGTGGGAGATTGATTGGGGTTCGACTACAATCCAGTCCGAAGTTAGGTTGGAGTAGGCTAGTGTCTGTAGCGGCTTAATACAGTGTGTGTTCAATCTGGACTAAGTCCCGGGGTTTTCTGCATTTGCGGTTTCCCCGTTAACAAAATTTCTGGTGTCTGTGTTATTTCAATTTCCGCATTATATTGTTTTATCTTTATAATTGAAATAATATAGGTTGTGCGTTAGATCATCAATTAGAGTAATCCAACCTTTGGTTGTTGATTGTCATTGATTGATCCTTGGATATTGGTCTTTGGTACCGTCCAAGTTATTCCTTGTATTTGATTAGTACTCGCAGTTCCTGCTTGAGTAAATCAAATCAAGAGAGAGATATAAACTCGTTGATATACTTTTAATTGATTGAGTCTTGTTGATTCTCTTAAAAGTATATTCGAGTTTGTCCATACAGATTGCTAAGCGAAATATTGGGTGGTATTGTTAGACCCCCGCTTTTTCAAGTCCATTCAAGCAGTTCACTTAATAGAATGAACTAGCTAGTATAGTAGTTCATTCAAGTAGTTAATTTTGTAGAAGGAACTCGTACGGTAGCTCATTTTGTAGTTGATTTTTAGCTAAAGGATAACATAAAACGCTTCAAAATGTAATAACAACGATACTCGTTGGATGGATCTTGTCGACAGATTTCCGCATTATTTTTGACTTATGGTTTTAAACATATTCAACTTTTAACTTTTTTATTTTTATTCTTATGAAGAGAGAGAAGAAAACGGTGTTTAAAAGATGATAACGTCACTCCACACGGGTAATGCTCACCCTAGGGCCAAATTTTTTTGACAAATCAAACTCTTCACTAATTGCATACATGTGGAGTTCAGTTAGATATGTTGTTACGTTAAAGTTTGCGAACCAACCGAACATGACTCTGTAAATCCTATAAACAAAGTTCGGTAACATGTCTGTTAGTCGAACGACTAAAAACCTCCATTAAAGAGCGAGTTCGGTAACCTGCGTGTTTGGAAAAAGTAACCGAACTACACTTTCAAATGAATTCGGTAACCTGTTCTTCACATAAGGTAACCCATCAAGCCCAAATCTACTCTAAAAATTTACATTTTTTTGAAAATTTGGAGCAATTCAACCAACATTATCTAAGTTTGAAGCATACCTGGGTACCCAAATACTCTTCCTTCGATTGTGGTTGGTAAAGTCCATCGTTTTTCGTATTTTCTTTCTTCATCTTCTTTAACTTTACTCTCTCAGTAATTCTACTTCTTTTAAAAAAAACCATCTGATTTTTTAATGTTACTAATTATCTTTAACTTAATCATTACACTAATTATTATTAACACTAACTAATCATTGCCCAAAATTAATTAGAAGGATAATTTAGATGTTAATATAAATATCTAGATAAGAAGTGATTTAGATTTATTTCTAATGTCTTATCCAAAATAAAACAATGGTCCCCACAAATAAACCATGGTCCCAAAAAACCGTTCATTCAAAGAAATCCATCAAGGATAAACCAAAGTTAGATGTCAAATCCACGGCACCAGCAAATATGGCCCGACCAAAAGTTCAAGTGCGGATTCGAGGAACTCATTTGTAGAATTCTCTATACCCGAGCAATTGAAAAATGAGATCCTTGGCATTTCTGCTTAGATAGAGAAAATGGCCGAACAAAGTTCCTTCGGTTAACTAAATTGTTAATTAGAGGTGATTGTATTACTGTTTATGGGAAATGCCAGTTGAATGTATGTTGTAGTAACAAGCCTCTGTCGAAATGAAACACGCTCTACCGAAATCAATTAGTCAAAAAGAAGAAAACATTACTCATGACTGTTTGTTGGAACTTTTTGGTCACTACACCTGAAAGATGCAACTAAGCAGAATCATTCTTTTTTGGAATATACTAATAAAATTGATGTTCACGTTTTCATTTAAGTGGTGGTTAGTAGTTGCATGTCATCTCCTTCAAGCCATACACTACATTATCTCTTAAAAGAAAACCAGTATCACTCAAATCTCGTCACCTATAATTTTTATTGTAAAAGGGACTGTTCATCGGTATTAAGGTTACATAAGGTGTCCATCCAAGATTGAGTTGAATATGCAATTACTGCATCCAAGATTGAGAATTTTCAGTAGCGTAGTAAAGCAGAAGTGCTTCCGACTGCAAGTGGAGCAAAGTCTAATCGACCCTTTAATATATATAATCATGAAAACAGTCTTTTCTTTATTACTACCACTGCAGATCCTGCCCACTGTCCTGCTTAGCACTAGTAGCTATCGTCTCTTCAACTTCTATGTCGACAACACTTTTCAAGGAGTACTTCATTTTTCGGTAGTCCCAGCCCACTTTTTGATGCTTAAGATCACCGGCAACGATTTCATGATGTAAGGTCAAATACCTAGACAAAAGACAATTGTCTTAAAGACAGCCAATCCATAATTCCACAGGATAAAGAGATAATACACGTGGGTTGTAGTTAAGTAGCTCCACTGCACACTAGAGGTAATGGTGGTGTTCATTCTGCATTATTGGCCTACGGCGCACAATAGTGCAGATCCCTAAAATCAAACCATCCACTTTTCTTGTACCGTACAGTACTTTTAATTAATTAACACTTGATCATGTTCAGTGTACAGTAGATCCATTGGATTCTCACGCTCACAACACAAATCTATACGAATGAACACAGTTGTACAGAGGAGTACAACAAACTTCCCACGGGCTGTGAGGTCAAGTAGTAACACGCCTAGTTAGCAATTCGGGATTCGGCAAACGTACGGAACGGCAAACGTACGAGTATTATACAGTTTTGTAAAATCCGGATTCGGTCCAAAATTCTGTCAATGGGACGTGATTCGTCAGTAATTCGGAACGGCATACGTATGTGTATAATTCGATTTATAAATGTGAGTTCGGTTCTGAAAATTCGATATCTATATATAAAAAATAATTTGTATTTATAAGGTCATAAACCAATTTTTATGCATATGTGTGAGTTATTTAAAGAAAAAATAAACTTAATATGATGATATTAATAATATATACAACATTAGTTATTCAAGAGGACGTCGTATGGTGGTTTAGATGCTTGGTTAGTGAGTTTGAGATCTCTCTCACCTTCACCTTCAAATTTCTTCAGTCGTTTTTGTTTCGTAAAAGTTACAACACGTCTAATATTCGGTCGTGTATGGTCGGAAGGCAATAAAGCCCAAAAAGTGGAGTCTTTGAAAAGTAAAAGCTAAAGAATTTATGGCGAATTAAGCAGACGTATCATTCGGAATACGTAAAATTCGTGAACGGTTCGCGAATAATTCGGAAATGCCACATAATACGCGACTTGGGTTCGGAGTTGCAAACGTACGCGAATAAGACGGTAAAATTCGTGATACGGAAAAATTCGTGAATGATTCGCGAATCATTCGAAAACTTACTAACTAGGGTAACACGTGATTTTGCACGTGAAAGACTGACCCTTTCTCTCTGACTCAAGGATTTTGTTGTCGTTTTATGCAAGGACAGTAACCTACTCAAAATTCAGTCAATCAAATCTTACGACATACTGTATTTATTAATCTTCTCAACCCCGTCGGTGGTCCAAACAACAGTTCACATGCTTTCGAGTTTCGACGACCTAGTAATTGGATATCTAAGGCGTATTAATAAGATACTACCTAGTAATTGGATATCTAAGGCGTATTAGAGACGGAGTGAGTAAAATTTAGTAGTTTTTCTGCCACTTTTTTCTAATTTTTATTTTTATTTTTTGATCGGCTTTCTAATTCTAATACTCCATCTGTTTTAAGAGAAAAGTTACTTTTCCTTTTAAATTTTGTATCTACAAAAAAGATACTTTCATTGTAATAAGTTGGACATCCAAAACTAGGGTTGTTAATGGGTACCGGAACCGGCTAATTAGGGTCCCGGTATGGGTCCCGAAAACGAACCCATTAGTGATTTCGGGTCCAAACCGGGTATACCCGAATAGATCCGTTTATAACCGGTTCCATCCGGGTACCCACGGGTATTCGGGTATTTAAGAAAGGCTAATTTTGTAAAATTCTTAACGAAAATTAGGTCATATATAAAGGAATGAGAAGTTCTCACTACCCATTTCAGCGAGATCTACTTTCTTCTTCAACTCATTTAGCCGCAACCACTTTTACAGACTACGGTAACAGCAAAATTATTTGTTTCTCAATTTCTTTTACTGAAAGAAAGGTATTATATTATAATACTACTCTTACAAATCCTTAAACTGATGTGCGTGATTTTTTCTGAATCGATTTGAATCCTCTTGGATGGAGAGTTATTTCATGTTCGATGTTCTGCTCATGTGGTTGTCATTATTGTTGATCACGGGATGTTGCAAATTAAAGAAGAAATACAAAAAATTAGAAATTCAGTGAAATTTATTAGAGCTTCACCACAGAGACAACAAAAATTTGAAGAAGTTTGCTTGCAAGTAAATGCTCCTAAGACAAAGTTGGTTCAAGATGTTGATACAAGGTGGAATTCTACCTATTTGATGCTTGAAACAGCAATACCTAGAAATAAATAAAACACCATAATAAGTACAAAAATGAGTCCTAACAATATATAGAATCGAGACAAATCGGACACAAAAATTTGTCTATCAAATACCCCCAAACCTATTATTTTCTAGTTCTCGAGCAAAAATAAAATAGAAATAAAATCCTAACTCACTGTCGCAGGCATCGTCGATTGCATTTAGCGTATGCAATAAGCCTTTAAACCCCTAGGTGTCCCTAGTGGCGGAGTGTTGTCTCCGGAGGGCTTACCAGAGGTATACCCACAACCTTTATACTCCAGACCCTATCTATCTACACAGAACCTTGGAAGGCACTAAAATCTCCTTGGTTGGCATACTTATTGACTACAGGAGGAAGTACCCTGATGCGAAATTCCAATTGTTGTACACGAGTTTGCACTTAAGCATACTAAAATTCATATGAAGTGACAAAGCTCTACTCAGATAGTCTCACTATGGACATCAATATCCGGAGTCAAAACTAATCACATGGATAGATCAAGAAGATGGATATTGAAAAACATAGATGGTTTTGATGTTTACTAGGTGAACGGTGTTTCTCATATCTGTCTGAAGGCCTCCGCCAAAATGAACCTATCCTAATGGACTGAGATACCGGTCTGACTAATATCAACACACTGGCATATACAAGGGTACCAGTGGTTGATAATCCTAACTCTAGGTCAACACAACTGGCATATACAAAGGTTCCAGTGGACGACTTTATTGAATTTATTCCAGTTGGTCTGATGGTCTGGTCTCTTTTTCTTCTTTTTATTTTGTATCTTTTCTCTTTTCTCAATCACTCTAATTCACCCTAGCATTGGTAACAACTTGAATCGTGAGCCCCACCTAATCACTTAGAGAAACATAGTTTAAAAACAAAACAAAATAAAAACAGAAGTGAAAAGGACTCAACGAGATATGGTGAAACTATCATGTTATTTCTAACACCTGAGCCCTGTGCTTTTATGAATAGACTCTTTAAATGTTTCCATCTAGTCAGATTGGTTCCTCAACTCCTACAACCAAAATGCTTCCATCCACTTAGATTGGTTAGTGCCATCCTTAATAAGGATAAATTTCTAGGCTCTGGAGTTTATTTATTGCAACGAAAAGGTAACAAAAAGTTCTACCCCACCCCCAAACTTAAATCTAACATTGTCCTCAATTTTTCTAATCAAAGAACAGTACCAAAAATATAAGTAACATGAGGAAATAGGTAAGAGAGAAGTCGGAAAGATAGTACCTGGGTGAAGTGTAACCAAAAACCTACAAAAATATTATACAACATACAAAATCGCCTCGATGGTCAATCAAGGTAAACAGGGTCCTCCAGAGGGACCTCCTCAACATCACCTGTAGGAAAAGGATCTAAAAGGGCTTCAATCGCTAACCGTTAACCTTCGAAGAACTACTACCATCTGGTGTCTCAATCTCAACAGCGCCATGAGGAAAAACAGTACGGACCACAAAAGGACCGGTCCACCGAGAGCGCAACTTCCCGGGGAATAGATGCAAACGAGTGTCATACAGAAGAACTTTTTTACCTGAAGAAAATGACTTTCGTAAAATATTCCTATCATGCACAAGTTTCATTTTGTTCTTATACTCCTTAGCACTATCGTATGCATCTGTACGAATCTCGTCCAACTCATTGAGCTGGAGCTTTCTTTGAGCTCCTGCCTTGTCAAGTGAAAAATTTAAGTTCTTAATAACCCAATAGGCTCGATGCTCTAACTCAACAGGAAGGTGACATGCCTTTCCAAACACTAAACGATAAGGTGACATTCCAATGGGTGTCTTAAACGCATTAAGGTAAGCCCATAAGGCATCAGTAAGCCTCGACGGCCAGTCTTTCCTATTTGGATTAACTGTTTTCTCTAGAATACGTTTAATTTCCCTATTGGAAACCTCTACCTGACCACTAGTCTGAGGGTGATATGGGGTTGCTACTTTATGGGTAATACCGTATTGTTTCATTAAAAGAGCAAACAATATATTACAAAAGTGTGAACCTCCATCACTAATTACAGCTCGTGGCGTACCAAAACGTGTAAGTATATTCTCTTTCAAAAAATGGACTATGACCCTGTGGTCATTCGTTTTACACGGAACCGCCTCAACCCACTTAGACACATAATCTATAGCGACAAGTATGTAAAGATAACCAAACCAAATAGGAAATGGACCCATAAAATCAATGCCCCACACATCAAAGACCTCAATCACTAAAATAGGGTTCAAAGGCATCATATTTCTATGGGAAATGGTTCCTAACTTCTGGCAACGCTCACAAGAAACACAATGACTATGGGAATCTTTAAACAACGAAGGCCAGTAAAATCCACACTGCAAAATCTTAGCAGCAGTCTTCTTAGCACTAAAATGACCCTCACATGCATGTTCATGACAAAAGGAGATAATACTAGACTGGTCACTCTCAGATACACATCTCCTAATAATCTGGTCCGGACAATACTTAAACAGATAAGGATCGTCCCAAAAGAAATGCTTAGCCTCGACTAAAAACCTAGAACGATCTTGCTTACCCCAATGTTGAGGGGTTCGACCAGTAACAAGATAATTCACTATATTTGCATAACAAGGTGACTGGGAAACAGAGAACAATTGTTCATCAGGAAAGCTATCCCTTATAGAAAGGGAATCACTAGGGGAACTAACAACTAGCCTAGACAAGTGATCTGCTACTACATTTTTTGCACCCTTTTTGTCTCTAATGTCTGGGGAAAATTCCTGTAACAATAAGATCCGTCTAATCAATCTAGGTTTGGTATCCTTCTTAGATAAAAGGTATTTCAAAGCAGCATGATCTGTATAGATTATGATCTTAGAACCTAATAGGTAGGACCTAAACTTATCCAAGGCAAACACGATGGCTAAAAGTTCATTCTCGGTAGTTGTGTAGTTCATTTGGGCATCATTCAGAGTTTTGCTAGCATAATAAATCACATGAAGTAATTTGTTTTCTCGTTGTCCTAAAACGACGCCTATAGCATAATCTGAAGAATCACACATAATCTCAAAGGGTAGGTTCCAGTTAGGTGCCTGGACTATCGGGGAAGTAGTGAGTAAAGTTTTAAGCTTCTCAAAAGCCTCTAAACAAGCATCATCAAAGACAAACTTAACATCTTTTGCAAGCAAATTGCAAAGAGGTCTAGAAATCAAACTAAAATCCTTAATGAATCGACGGTAAAAACCTGCATGCCCTAGGAATGACCTAATATCTTTTACGGTTTTTGGGACCTGTAAAGTCTTAATAAGGTCAACTTTGGCTTTTTCTACCTCTATACCTTTTGAAGAGACGATGTGCCCTAATACAATTCCTGATTTAACCATGAAATGGCATTTTTCCCAATTAAGCACTAAATTTTTTTCCTTACACCTAGTCAACACTAATGTCAAATGATGCAAGCACTCATCGAAAGATGAACCAAACACTGAAAAATCATCCATAAAGACCTCTAAGAACCGTTCTACCATATCAGAAAATATGCTCATCATACAATGCTGAAAATTTGCAGGGGCATTACATAGCCTAAAAGGCATGCGTCTATACGCAAAGGTACCAAAGGGACAAGTAAAAGTGGTTTTCTCCTGGTCTTCTGGGGCAATAACGATCTGATTATAATCGGAGTGGCCATCTAAGAAGCAATAGTGACTATGTCCAGCTAATTGCTCTAGCATTTGGTCGATAAAAGGAAGGGGAAAGTGATCCTTCCTTGTGACCTTGTTCAATTTCCTATAGTCAATACACACACGACATCCCATGGTCACCCGGGTTGGGATTAATTCATTATTATCATTCTGGACTACAGTGATACCTGATTTCTTCGGGACAACCTGAACAGGGCTGACCCACTTACTGTCTGAAATTGGGTAAATAATACCCGCATCTAACAACTTAAGCACCTCTTTTCGAACTACCTCTTTCATGTTAGGGTTCAGTCGACGTTGCATCTCCCTAGAAGGTTTGGAGTCTTCCTCTAAATGAATCTGATGCATACACACAGTAGGACTTATACCCTTAATGTCTGCTATAGTCCACCCTAAAGCTTCCTTATTGTCTTGAAGTACATTTACTAGCCTACTTTCCTGATCACTATCCAAATTGGAAGCTACAATCACAGTAAAGTCTCAGATGGGCCTAAAAACACATACTTTAGAGTATCGGGTAGTGGTTTAAGGTCCAACTTTGGGGGCTCTTCTAAAGAAGGAATTAGGGTAGTCTCAGAAACTGGTAACGGTTCGAACCTAGCTTTCCATCTATCAGTGTCTAACACAGGGGTAGAATCTAATAGAGCATTCACCTGTTCAATAGTGCTATCGTCGTCAAAATCTAAACCAAAATGGGATAGACAACTTTCTAATGGGTCTTCAGACAAGATGTTTGGTAATGACTCCTGAACTAAGGCTTCTATCATGTTCACCTCCTCAACACATGTGTCATCTAGCTCATGAGGTTGCTTACTGACATTAAAAATGTTCATCTCCATAGTCATATTACCAAAAGATAAACTCATCACACCATTTCGACAGTTAATGATCGCATTAGACGTAGCTAAAAATGGGCGACCTAAAATCACAGGTATCTGGTTCTCTGGGTCAGGGACAGGTTGGGTATCTAGGACCACGAAATCCACTGGATAAATAAACTTGTCGACCTCAATAAGAACATCCTCGATAACACCTCGAGGGATTTTAACAGACCTATCAGCTAACTGCAGTGTCATCTGAGTAGGTTTCATTTCACCAAGTCCTAGCTGTAAGTATACATGGAATGGCAGTAAGTTCACACTGGCTCCTAAGTCAAGTAAAGCTTTTTCTACCCGGAAGTTACCTATTGTGCAAGCAATGGTAGGAGAACCTGGGTCTTTGTACTTTGGAGTTGTGGTGTTCTGAATGATTGAACTTACGTGACTAGCTAAAAAGGCTTTCTTATGGACGCTAAGTTTTCGCTTTCGCGTACACATATCCTTAAGGAACTTGGCATAAGCAGGAATTTGCCTAATTGCATCTAATAAGGGAAGGTTTATGGTAACTTGCTTAAAAACCTCCACTATGTCATTAAAGTTCGATTCCTTCTTTGTTGGTACTAATAGCTGAGGAAATGGGGCTCTAGGCCTAAAATCAGACCTTTCAGGAACCGAATTCACATCATAGAAACTTTATCAGTCTCTTCAGCTACTGGTCCTGAGAGGTGAGATCCTGAGGGGTGAACTACAGTATGTTCACTATCGGGCATGGTTACCTTATTGTCTACAACTCTACCACTTCTAAGGGTTCTAACAGCATTCAATTGATTCGATGGTTTTGCACCTAATTCATGAACTCCTCTAGGGTTGGGTTGTGTTTGACTAGGAAACTTACCTTTTTCTCTCAAAGAATCACTTATCAGACCAACCTGGGTTTTTAACTCGGAAATAGCCTGACTATTTTCTTGTCCTATCCTGTTACTAGCTTGTAGACTCTG
The DNA here is from genome assembly GCF_003573695.1 of Papaver somniferum. Lineage (NCBI taxonomy): Eukaryota > Viridiplantae > Streptophyta > Magnoliopsida > Ranunculales > Papaveraceae > Papaver > Papaver somniferum. The sequence goes on along the minus strand of NC_039368.1, from coordinate 24,837,447 downwards.
TTCTACGGATAACTGGAATTTTGCAGTTTGCTGAGTTAACAAGGCGAGAGATTCCTCTAAACTTAGGATTTTCTTATCTGACTGATTCTGAAACTGAGCTAGTCCTGAAGGATTCTTAGTATAGCCAAAACCTGGGGGAGCATTAGAATTACTAAACTGACCTTGACTTTGGCCCTTAGACCACGAAAGGTTCGGATGGTTTCTCCAACCAGGATTATAGGTTTCTGAATATGGGTCAATCTTTTGACGGTTATCAAATCTAGTGTTATTATAAAGAGCATTGGCCTGCTCTTCAATATTCTGGCCTTCCCAAAAAGGCTCCACTCTACCACTAGTCTGGCCCACTTCTAAGGCTTCTAACCTTTTTGCTATAGCATTTTGGCATCTGATTCATAGCCTCCTTCTACCCTATTAACGTTTCCTCTACTTAAAAGAATTGTTTTCTGGGGTGCCCTACTATTTTCCCATTGCTGGGTTTTTTCGGCGATTTCATTAAAAAATTCCATCGCCGCATCAACAGTTTGGTTTTCAAATCCACCAGTGCATAGAGACTCAACCATGGTCGTTGTGGAATAATCTAAACCCTCATAAAGGATCTGAACTAGCCTAACCTTTTCTAAACCATGATGAGGACACTGGGATAATAAATCATTGAACCTTTCCAAATACCTATATAAAGATTCTCCCTCTTGTTGTGAAAATGTGCATATTTGCGTCCTAATAGACGTGTTTTGTGCCTAGGGAAAAACTTATTGAAAAAGGCAGATGTAAGTTGTTCATATGTCTCAATTGACTCGGAGTCCAAACTATACAGCCACGACTTGGCCTTATCTTTCAGGGAAAATGGGAATAACCTAAGTTTCAAAGCATCATCATCTAAGCCTCTAATTCTTAGAGTACTAAATTTCCTCAAAATCCCTAACATGGTAATAAGGGTTTTCATTTTCTTTCCCTAAAAAGATTGGGAGCATCTGTAAGGTCCCAGGTTTCAGTTCATAGGGTGCCTCCGTTTCAGCTAACTTAATACACGAAGGACGGGTAGTCCTAGTTGGATTCAACAAAGCTTTCAAAGTTGCCATTTCTGGCGCTATCGGAGCAACATGGATTCTCTCCTCAGTCAAAGAACGTTCAAAAACAGACTCTTCAAAAGCCGGACTTTCTAGATTAAGGTAATCGAGACGCTTCGAACTACTAGGTTTCTCTTTAACAAATCTACCTAGTGCGTCTCTTTTACGTTCAGGCATACATAGAATTTTCTAAATTGGAAGGGTAAGCAAACACAGATCAAGGCCGACTCAACCAAATCAAACCTATTGATTTCTAGCAAACAAAAAGCATGATGGCTCCACTTAGATTGTTTCTAGACCAGCTTCTAATCCTTCGAACGGGAATTCGTTACAATTTAAGCAAACCCCTCTGGAATCAATCCGAGTTAACGTAAGTTGAATAGAGGCGAGGGAAGCTCGGTGGAGCTTTGATACCCAAGGCCTCACCGGTATTACAAGGCGGCGCAGTCACGCATTCAACTTACAGAAACCGTCAAGAACTTCGAAGTATGCTTAAAAGAGTAACCAATATTTTTCGAATGACTTTCCTGTTAAGCTCGTTACCCTATCGGTCTCGTTCTAGTCAAAATTTTAGGCTTAGGTTCGCGTAGGTTACGTGTTCCTAAAGCGGGCAAGAAGAGAACGGTGATGAAATCCGAACCCTTATCTTGTATGGCCAGGCCTTGCCCTTTACTAGAAAAATAAATGTCCGTATTCAGTCCTCAACATATATGCATACGAAGGAGTCCAGTAACTCGCTGACAGGGGATTCGTGAGTGTTTAGAATCTTACCTCCGTTCCAGACGGGGGATGAATCGGTTGTAGTCGACTCGGGCCACTGACTCCGATGTCTAGTGTACGAACCCAAGGTGCAGAGACAATATCGTAATTGTCCTCCTTCTCTGCAAACAGTTTATATTTAAAGTACCCGTAGGGTAATAGAAAAAACTAATGTCCCAAAGTCCAAAAGTCCAAAAAAATAAAGAAAAATTACAAAAATAATAAACCCTAATACAGTTTTTTTTTTAAATAAAATAAACAAACCCTAAACTAAAATTGTCTAAAATAAAATTGTCTTCTTTTATGTTCTTTTTGCTTTAATCTTTAGCTCCAATTCTTTATGAAATCACCAAACTCCTTGGCTCAATTTTCTTTATGATCCAGAACCTGTAGACACAAGATAAATACCCAAAAACATAAAAAAGAACAAAAAAAAATAATCTAAAACACTAAAAACAAGTCCGCGTCGGCGGCGCCAAGAATTGATGGGATTTGTAGATAGTGATAAAAGTGGTTCGATTCTCAGACTTGTGAAGGATATTAATTAGACTTAAATTCTAATATTAAAATAGAAAACTCACTAAAAATTATAGCAAACTCAATCAAAGATGATATCAATACTAAAAGAAACACTGAGGCTAAGATTCCACTATTTTCCAAGTTCAAAATGATTAAACCAATACTTATATTTATGCAATTTTCTTGTTTAATTTGATTCTAAAATATTGCAACAAGTAGATTTTCAAAAGTAATAATTGTAAATACCAAGTATGAAGCATCAAAATTCTTAAAACTAAGCATACTCCATCAAAATAGATCACAATCACTCAAATAAAAATCATATTCAATAATAGTTCAAGGCAAATAATCATATAATTATTGCAAATAAAAAGATAAAGTAAAATATACCACTTTTTGTTGGAAAAATAGCTTCCTCTATCGCCTCAGCAATGGGGTTTAGATCCTCATATTAATCACTTGCTTAAAATATTGGTTTCTGGTTCAAAAGTTGATTAAAAGGAATGAAGACAATAAAACAGACAGTTTGCAACGCTGTATTGGCGCTACAAAGAAGCTGTTACAAACGACGAACTGTTACAGAGACCTGTTAGTTACTGTAGCAGTGTTACAAATTGAGACGCCTAAGTGTTGAGATATTAAGTCTGACAAAACGACTGTTTTGAATGGTGTTTGTTCTTCAGCTTCTTCTTCTTCTCCTGCTGGTGTAACTCGCTCTGCAACTCGACTGATTCTTCTCTGTTGGGTTCTAAACTTCTCCTAAGGTTGCCAAACTCCAGACTTTTCTTCCTTGACCTCACCACAAGCTATATATACATCTCCGGGAAAAAATATCTCGATTAATCATTCCAATATTATCTATTTTCCTCCACCACAAGTTTCGGGAATAATTCTCTCCAAATCTTTCTTTACGCGTCTTCTGGCGTATTTTACACTTTCCAAACTCTTCAAAGGATGTACTGATATCGAATAGAGCATCTTAGTTACTCATCTGGCCACGTAACTTCCATAAATAGAGAAACAAATCTCGGAAACTTTATCCTTCGCTGTTTTTACGTAACTCACGTTACTCTCCTATTTCTTCGAAACCAAACTGCTTACCGTTCCTATCTTGTCGCAAATTGTTGGTCTGAATTTATTGCCATGAAAAACTCCGACTATACCTCTCTCGAATCCTTCCCTGAAAACCCGAAAAACCCATCCTCCACTGTTTCAATCAAACTCGATGATCCGGCCCTACTTAATCAAATCTGATGGACCTATCCACCCTGTTTAACCTTAAGAAGTTTGTCCCAACCAATATTAACGATTGAGTCTCTTTAAATCTTGCCGAAAAATCCAACCCTAAGTCTGAACTTTGCTGGACAAACCTTCCCTCCAAATTTGAGATTTGAATAGTTGAAGATGACCTCCCCTTATCTGTGATTGGTCTCCCTTAAGCAATTGGGATATAGATAGCCATAGGATGCCCCTTAGTAACTGGGTGCCCCTTATCCAAACTCAAGGGTCCGTATAGCAGTTTCCTCCGGGTGCTTTTATCAACTTTTCGAGCCAATTTTTTCCAAAAATGTTTATTGGCCAAAAATACCTACAAATAAATAAAACACCATAATAAGTACAAAAATGAGCCCTAACAATATATAGAATCGAGACAAATCGGACACAAAAATGTGTCTATCAGGTAACAGATCACTCTACCTTCTTAAAGCAAGTCCAGTGGAGGCTGGCGAAAACGACTATATGATGGTCCATGTGTATAGGTAAAGTAAGTTTCTCAAAGATGAAAAAATCGATTGGTCATGGTTTGGTTGATATTCCCAAGTTAAGTTCAGGCTTGACTGAACTTGAGTCGTTTATCAGTTAAACTAGAGCCGGTCATCCATGGTTTGGTTGACAACAACTGCATTTTTGACCATTATCCGACGACTATATATGTGTTCTACCTAAGCTAATTAATCTCCTCGTATCCACCAACTAGCACACACAACTATTATCTATTTTATTTTTCACAAAAAATTGATCAAATTTCTCCAATATATTACTTGTTTCCAGTATTTTCAATTAAGATTTTTTTCTTATGGATCATAATTTGGAAAATGAAGAAACATATAGAGACGTGCTAGTCTTTATCCAACAACAAAAAGCTTTTATGCAACTATTGGGTCAGATAGATGAGCAAACAATGACCAACGGCGTGATACACTTATACACATGGCGAATACTGCGAGCTTTAGAACCAATATCAGTATGATGTAGTGGGGATTTCGAGATAAAGGATACCAACAAATGATGAATTTTTATTTTAAAAACAAATGTATATACTCTGATAAAGATTTTCAACTTCGCTTTCGCATTGCCTTATCGCTTGTTCATTAAAATTATTGGAGTGATATTTTTCAGATAAACCCTAAATTCAATTATCAATTTGACGCACAAGACGTACGAGGACATAGTCGTCAACAAAAGGACATTACAACCCTAAGAATTTTATCAAGTGGGTATCCAGCGGATGCCTGTGATGAGTGCATTTTTATGGAAAAGTAATTGCATATGAAAATCTTAGTATGTTTTGCATAACTGTTGTCAACCATTTTGCTTCATGTTTTATAGGGTAACCAAAACGCATGATGATGTCGAATGACTATTAAATGAACATGCGAATAAAGAGCTTTCTCATAATGTTGGGTATCCATGATTGTGTGCATATGGTGTCTCATGAATATCCTTATGCTTGACAAGGTAATTATAATGACTGCTATACAAAACCAACTATTGTTCTGGAATCTGCGGCTTCTTAAGATTATTGGATATGGCATGTTTTTTCGGACTCCCAAATTAAAAAAACAACGTCAGTATTTTGCATAAATTGCATTTATTTGAAAAAGATGTAAAGTATGGAGATGCTCCAACTGTAAATCTCATTGTCAGCGACAATAACTATAACATGGGATATTTCCTGGCAAACAAAATTTATCAAGTGTGGTCAAATTTATCTCAAGATTTTATCGAGTATTTGGAATTTTGAAGAGGAAATCCCCCATTATTTTTCGACCACATCATTCATCTAAACTATTAGAAATGAATAGGGGAATTAATGCTCACCTGCATCATTCAGCACAATATGGCAATTGAGAAAAGCTGAAGGGATATCGGTTGGACAAGTTCCATATACAAATTTGAAGCGTGTTGTTTTGCCGCTCCATGGAGTGCTTGCAAAAGACTATATAATGGTAGAAAAGAAAATTCGAAACAAGGTTTATATTTAAGATTAATGGAGGATCTCACTACACACATTTGATCTGAATTTGGAAGAAGAAAGCCTCACAGGGTTTAGTTATTTTTTTTTATATAAAAGTTAGTTATCATCTTAATCATATTAGTTCTTTGAAATTCAAACTGACATATACACTGGAAATTTCTTTATGAACTAGCTAACTATTACATTCAAATTGACACTAGTAATAAACAAGTGTAATATCATCATTGATATCCCAACTAAGGGATACTCCTTATGCCTTTTATGCCTAAATTTCATCAAATTATCCATCTTGCCAGACTTATGGTTGTGAAACATATTCCTCTCATGTGTGCAGTAAACAAATTCTTTGCAACCGCGTTACGACCTTTCCTCATTTTCTTACATACTACAATTTTAACAATATCAGTTTTTTCTTGTTTTTCAATAAATTCTTGAATGTTGAGTTTTGAAGTTAATGATTGTGGGCATCTTGAGTGCCTTTATGTTCCTTCTTGCTTACCTGGTTAATCATATCTTTCTGAGTTTCCATTAACATTAAGATTAGAATTTCCGTGTTAGGATCCGCCAACGTTGGATTGAGGGTTTGAGTTTGTATCTGTTGAAGAATAAGGATACCCCGCTTGTTATTAAAAAGCTGATAGTCTCATAAGATAATTCTATTGGTACTTGATATCCTGACAACATATCAGGGACATATTAGTTCAGCTTTCCACGAACATGGAAACACACTCCATGCTTGGAACTCACATTTCTTGTTTTTGGCCATTCCTCTCAAGTTTTTCATTCCCGCGGTTTGAAAAATTACTTATTACACCAAACGTAACCCATTTTTAATATAAACTAAGCAATTTGAAATTGGGCTTATAATACCAACTTTAGCATCACTGCTTATTTTGCAATGATTCATTTGCATCATCAAAGTTACCCATTATTTATGTCTTTGCTGATTGTATTAAAACGACCCGATAACCCAACAACATCACAATTTTTCAGATTCCCAGTTTCATGATTAAACTGTTTAAAAATATTCACTCAAATCGTGTTTTGTATAGGATAAAGCGTAAATGTTAGATAACCTCTGGAAACAGCCTTACCTTCATCTATACCATATTTTTGTTGATGTATATTGTGTTTGTGACAAACCTGCAATTATTTTGGAATTTCAGTATAACACCATGAGTTTAAAAGAGATTTGTTCAATATTGTGGGTGTAGCAGGTGTGACTTTAGAGTTGGAATAGTTGTATTTGTAGAGATTGAAAGTTTGGCAGTGCTACGAGCTGTTTTATGGACAAGGGAGAAAGGAAAACACAAAGTATATCTTATTAATGTTGCAAAACTAGTCTTACATTAACTAAACACAAAATTGGTTAAAAAGATCAAAATCAACAATTTCTGGGTGAAATGGACAGTTAGATTTTGGTACTGTTTAAATGGACAAAAATATAAAAATAGGCAGGATGTAACCAGTTTCATCGTGCCCATTTTCAAATATTTTTCTTATTTTTAATTTACACAGGATGTATCCAGTTTTATCCTTGCTATTTTTTAAATTTAAGCTAAGATGAAACCAGTTTCATCCTTACTATTTTTTTGGCCATTTCACCCAAACTATTTTTTACCCGTCCATTTGAACCGTAATTTAAAAATATTTGGACAAATGATCCATTTTCCGTTAACTAAATAGTAATAATAACTAGATATGTTGGTTTAATAACTCTTTTCTAGATGATTGCAAGCCGGTCTTAAATTCTTTTTCTTTTATTAGATTTGAATTTCTGAAGAAAAGAAAAACTTACAAGAATGCTCGATATGGTAGAATTTATTGGGAGAATATCAAATTCCATATAGGACAAAGCAACACCTATATAGGATTTGATATCTTCCGGGTGACATGATATCCCATAACCCCTGTTAGCAGCCATACAAAAACCGAGTGAATCATTCGATTTAGATGGGTAATGAGTCATTCATAGGGCGACATTGGCGTGTAAGTAAGTTGATAAACAAATGAGATCATTGAGATGCAAAAAAAAACAGAGTCCCATCCGGACATCGAGAACATGCACGCATACATTATAATACTCTCCAGACGATAATATTCATATACTAATAAAATTCAAGATCTGCTTTCCGGCAAGAGGTGTAAAAGTGTCGATAGGAAGAGTCGCAGACAGGGTAAAGCATCTTCCAATTAAAAATAGGCAATTAAATAGGTAGTGATTACTACGTTACACTTGTTTGTGCATTTGCGGGGAAGACTTGCGTTTTACTGAACAGACCACCATAGATTACTCTAACGAAAAAGGATAAGATGTCTCCATCTCTCAATATCGCTAGATGCGTAAGCAATTGGATGATTGATTTCCATCAAATATAACTTATCTTTTGTGACGTGCGAAATGTACAAAAGTATCTTATTTTTCATTCGCTAAAATGCGCGCCTATACTTTCATGTTTATCACTGTGTGACTCATCGTCTGAGTCATTCATTTGTCGACAGGTCAAAAGTGTTTAATTAAATTTAACTGCTGCTAATGAACTGAAAAGTGTTTGATTCCCTTATCTCTAAACTACGGTTAAAAAATAGAATTAGTTAATCAAACCCCCAGTCAAAACAGTCAATGTTTGTTTGACTTCCAAAAACAATCTAGAAACTGGGAGTACATTAATTAAGCACATATTAATGTACATAATCAGTCCATTGAATTTTTCAATTTAATAATGTCAATATTTGTTTTCCCCCAATCTCCTCTTTTTCGTCTTCCTCTTCCCCTCCTCCTCGTCCAAAATCTTTACTGCTCTTTCTTTTTCACTCTGCTCATCTTTTCCCCCCTAAATTATCTCTCTAGGATTCCCTTTGTTAAAAACCCTAAAATTTTAATTTAATCAAATTAAAGTTATCTTTTCGATATCCTACAAAAACCCACGATCCCCTTTCCTCCTCCCTTTGTCACTCCTCCTCATGAGAAAAAACCCCTAACAAATTTCAGTATCTGGGTCTCTCTTTCTGTGTTTGTATTGTATCTCTAAAAATTCACCATGTTTTCTACACCATATGTATTGTTCTTTGCTCTGTTACTTTCGGTGCCATTGATATTTCTTCTGGCACCTAAAATTCTCCCACCAAAACATCAACCAATTTCTCTTCCTGATGAACTTGATGATCTTGCTTTATTTCGAAGAGCATCTCTAGCATCCATGAATCATCCGCAATCAAAATCATCAATTTCACATCTGGGTACAACAAATCCACCACCGAAAATCGCTTTTCTGTTTTTGACAAATTCTGACCTAATTTTTGCTCCTCTTTGGGAAAAATTCTTCAAAGGGAATGAAAAATTGTATAATATTTATATCCACGCAGATCCATCAATCAAAATAACACCTCCTGGTGGTGTATTTAATGGAAGATTTATAGCAGGTAAGAAAACAAAACGTGCATCTCCAACTTTGATTTCTGCTGCTAGAAGGCTTTTAGCAACTGCTCTTCTCGATGATCAATCAAATACGTTTTTTGCTCTGGTTTCTCAACACTGTATTCCTCTCCACTCATTTCGATTTGTTTATCACTCGTTATTTGCATCACCTCATACCGAGTCATCTTCAAAATCTTTATCAACCGAGTCATGGGTAACTCGTTGGAATCGTCGTGGTCAAGTTAGATACAGTAGTTTTATTGAAATTCTGGGTGAAGAACCAACTCTACGGGATAGATACACAGCAAGAGGAGAAAATGTAATGATGCCTGAAGTATCGTTTGATGATTTCCGTGTTGGATCACAGTTTTTTATACTAACTCGTCGTCATTCATTGCTTGTAATTCGAGATCGAAGGTTATGGAGGAAATTCAGATTACCTTGTTTAAACAAAGAATCTTGTTACCCAGAAGAACATTATTTTCCTACTTTGTTATCTATGGAAGATCCAAAAGGTTGTACTCATTTTACACTAACTAATGTAAATTGGACTGGTAGTACTGGTGGTCATCCTCATGAATACAAGCCAGGGGAAATCAGTGCTGAACTTGTTTACAGACTTAGGGTTTCAAATTCAACTTACTCCTATCTGTTTGCAAGGAAATTCAATGCCGATACTTTGAATCCGTTAATGGAGATTGCTGATACCGTCATTTTCAGAGACTGAAAAATTCTCAGCAATCAGGTAATAATTCTTTTCTCATTTCTCCATTGTTTGTCTTCTCAGATTTAGAAATTGTTTTCAAAAATCTGTATAGATTTGTTTAGTGAACTCAACCTGTTTGACTCAGTTTAGAATCGCCGAGTTAACTCGTTTGGGGGAGTATAGGATAGGAAAATGGGAATCTAGAATGTGAAACCGTTAAAACGATTTTTTTGCTTAATTTCATCCATAAATGTCGGTTTCGAATTAACGGTTCTTGTCTAGTCAAAAATATAATCCTGGTTTTGAGGTATCTGACTGTCTATAAATAAGCATTTAGAGCCACAATATCTATCTACGTTACCTGGTCCTGAACCGTATTTTTCATTTTGAATGCCGATTTTCCGTTTACAGCCTGTAATTGATGTTTGCTGTACCATTTATGGACTCGCCAACAGTTTTGATTGTTGCGTCACTGAGATGTCCATTTTAGTGAATTATTGTTTGTACATCGCGTCCAAATTAGCGGGAAAATATGCACTTTTCTGTTAGTCAACGTTATTTTCTTTAGCCTTTATCAGATAGCTCTGTTAGTTTCCAATCTTCAAATATCCTTGCCTCATGTAAAAGGAAGGCTTTATGGGGGTAACGTGGTCTTTTTCTAGTGAGTGTAGCTGTCGGTGGATTAATTTTGACACAGAATTATGGTTAAAGTCAACATCATGAATAGAGGATTTTCTTTGGTAGATTTGTAGTACAGATTTCATTGAATTTTTTGCCGTTGATAAAATTGTTGTTAGGTGATATTTTTTCATAAATCTGACGTACTGAGTGACATGTCTTTTTTTTTTTTTTTGCAGAAACGTGCTACTGGAAGTGTCGAAAGTGTGGGAGTGAGTTGACTCAGTGAGTGAGCTAGAGCCAACGAGTTTGAGGCTGTATTGTAAAATGAATTGGGCAACTTGGAAATCCGGGTAAAAATAAGGATCTTCTCGATCCTGCTGGGATGTTTTTTCTCTCGCAAAGCAAGAGAAGAACGAATGAAGCATCTTAAAAAGATGAAGAAGGTCGAATCCCAGGCCCAGAACCAGACCCAAATAGCAGCCCAACTTGAGCCAAGTTCAAGTCAGGTTTTCTTTTTTCATAGTTTTAGCAAGAAAAAGAAATGAAAACAAAGCAAAAAAAAAAAAGGGAGGTTTATGTTTAAAATTGTCCGTGGTTTTGTATATATATGTTTGAATGGAATCGTTGTTGCTCAGTATAAGTCAAACTGTTCTTTTCATTTAAGGTTCAGGAAATGGGAAACAAAAGTGAATGGTTTTGGGACTATTGTAGAGAATGAAAAAAAGAAAAGGTGGAAGGAATCAGCCCCATCAATGCTTTACTTGCAACTCTTTGAATGCCCCTTTTGTTTCTTTTTTGTAGCGTGTTGAGAAAAACATTTGTAGAAAGATGTATCTTTAATGGGAATTGAGGAAAATGAAAACCAAATATTCTCTCTAGAGTAATCTCTCTTTTGTCTCTACTGCCTCTTTTTCAATTTCAAGCTTTCGTTGGTTGCTTCACTCTCTTCTAGCATCGTATTCCTTCCTTCCCCTTCTTAATGGTTCTCTTCTTCTTCGTAGGTCCCTTTACGGTTCCAAAGCTTTTCTTGTTATACAATTTCCAAAGCTTTTCTTGTTAGCACCTCGCAGCGGGATCACAATAGAGCTACAAAATTTGATATTTCCCGCCAAGAATTTTGTCCGACAGGTGAGAGCATCTTCCCGCCAAAAAAGGTTCCCGGTACAGCAGCCTCCTCCGCGTCATGGAGACTATTTATACACTGCCCATATCATCTCGTAGCACATTTAGGGATCCGATTATCCAAAAATAAGTAGTAGGAATTATTCTATCTTGCAAAGGGGGAGTAGGGAGGACCATGATTGATGTTGATTGATGGAGTATTTCTTAGACTCCAAACTATCCAAGCTAGTCGGTCCCTCGTCACAATACTTTACACGTGTTAGCTCTATCCGATTATACTGAAATGGAATGTACCATTTAAATGGTCGCGGGATCATGCCTCACGGATTGTGCCATCGTGTTGGTCTTCATTACACGTACACAATATCGTGTTTTGCTAGTAGTTGAGTTAGTAAACAATGTATAAAAGAAACAAGTAGGATCCATCTTCAACAATTAATTAAAACTTAGCTAATCTAGTTTTGATTGCAAAATTTGTGCCCACCAAAACTCAATGATCAGAAACGTGTGGGTCCAAACTCTCTTTCAGAACACCATCATTTTCATTTTTCAACAAAGTTTGATTTCATAATCATCTCAACCATTTCATTATGATGACTCGAGGCCGAGGCCGATGCCAATGGTTTAGAATTCTTGTCGAAGATACTTTTACTGCAAATAAGGGAGTCAGGGACCCTTCCATCCTACTCCTTTCCAAATTGGTTAGTTGCTAACAAACGACATGATGAAATAGATGCTCTTGTTTTCGGTTCGACAAGTGAACGGCAAGAAGTTGAAAATACCATATACCTATTTTTGTTTTCTTTTATCTTTATCATCTTTATTAAAGAAAAATTAGATGCAACCATTGTTTAAGTGTATATAAACTAGTCATCGAAGATGGAACTAACGGAGAATGTGGTGTGACTTGAGAGAAATCTCTTTTCAGGATAGCCAAGTATTCTATACGGATGAAATCGAATCCATGCATTACGTATTAGGATTATGTATTTTCTATACCCCAAAAGATAAATAAAAGGATTATGTATTTTGAACTAATCCCTTCGATAGTGTCATCAAGAAAGCTTGAAACACGCAAAAAATTGTTACTACAGCTTAATTTATCTGATTTACTTTTAAAAATGTTTGGAAACATATGGAGATTTTTTTTTTTCTTTTTGTAAATAAGACACTGCATTAAGAACTAAGATTCACGAAGAGTAGAGGTTACAAAAGAAGTAGAGCCATCTAATATGGAAATTATGGGAATTCCAATATTAGATTTATCTACTAGGAGTTTGATTTTGCTACAAACCGGTGGGTAGTGCCCCATTCTATGAAAGAGTTGTCATTGTTAATGGACTTAGGCACTTATCTATACTGTCAGCTACTTGGTTACCTGGTCTGGGAACAAAGAAGAAATCCAAAAAGTTATTACAAAGTTTTGCTAATCTGTGAGCTTCCAGCATATAAGCTCTGGCTCTCCAAGAAATGTTTGTTGTTTTTCCATTAATGAAGTTGAAAAGGCTTTCACAATCGCCTTTAATGCTAAAGTTTTGTATCTGATGCTCCTTAACCCAAACTGTTGTCTGCCAGATTCATATAGCTTCTGCTTCTTGTGGGTCGAGATCAGCTACTTTTCCTGCACTTCCTCCTTCACAATCTCCTGCTGCATTTCTCAAAATAAAGGCATAAGTTGAAGGTATAAAATATGTGAGTAATGAAATATGTTTGGAAACATACGAAGAGTATGTTATTCTCACTTAATCCATGTAACTTATTTATGAAAATGCTTGAAAAAACGAGAGATTATGTTTTCTTTAACCTTAAAGGTATAAAATATGTGAGTAATGAAATAAATATCTATAGAACAAGGTAGACCTAAAGAAACCAAGAAGAAACATGACAATCCTAATACAATTTTTTTTTTCTTTTTTTGTCAAAATTTCAAAGTACTTCCATCGAAAAAGAACCTCGAGATCGAAAACGAGTAATCAAAAGTTGAGGTATTCGTTAATCATAAGTGAATTGTTTGCTTGTTCACCAATTTGAGTTCATCAACAGACTTTCCTCTTCTATCATGCATCCTACTACTACTTGCTTTCCAAGTAATCAAAAAGTGGTCAAACCTTGACCCTTTTACCCTTCGATGACCTTGCCTTCCATCCATGTAACAACATAGTCACTAACAATGATTAGAGAGATGTAGAGCAGTTTCTTCCTCACTATTGCAAAAAGCATACCGATGTTATATTCACACCTCTTTTGTGCAACAAACTTCTTGCTGGAATAACATTATGAAGCGCTGCCCAAGAAATGAATAGAACCTTGGGAGGCACTTGTTTTACATCTAAAACCTCACAAAAGTCATAACTAGTTTGATTTGTATATAAAGTCTTATATTACTTCTTTGCACCGAGATCCCCTTCCCAATAATCCTCTCCAGTTGCATGCAATATCAATATATTTAGTCATCTCTAAATTTTGAAATATTAAATTTTCAACTGAATTTTGAAGTTTAGTTAGCAAGACGGTATAATAACATCTGACATTGCGCAGTTATCTTGAACAATCAAGGATATTTTGATTTCAGAGAATCATTTTTAATCCACTAGTCATGCCAGAATCGAATGTTACAACTTTCAATTTGACATAACTTTGAAATTCAGTCCTAACCTGAAGGATCACCTGCCTCATGCTCCTTCTAATAGTCGTTTTTCAATCCAAAGGCAACAAAATTTTGGCATCATAACCACTTTTCTCGCACATTGTTCTTCTCCAGAATGCATGTTTTTGTTTAACATATCTCTAATGCTAAAAATATAGCAAAGACTTGTTAACAATCCTTAAATTCCTCCTAGACATCCTTGAGCCTTTGGGTTACGAATCTTTTCCATAAAAACACAACTTATTTTTCTATTATCTTCATCTTCACCCCACAAGAACTTACACATAACAGAGTAAAGTGTAACGCCGATACTTTTCACATGAAGCGTGATCTCAGGCTTGTGTTGCGCATCTAGGACATGTTGGTCAAGAACATAAGTTGCACCACTATGGTGCAATTCGTAAGTTGAGCATTAGTCGAGAATTGATATTGCACCACTATGGTGCAATATCTAAAACTCGTTGCCACAAAAGTATGAGGACTTGGTACATGTCCATCCTATGCCTTTTTCCCAATAAGATATAAGTAAGGAAGGGGTGTTGCTTAAAGATGCGATAAGGGGACATGCACCAGTAATCTATAAGCTTAGTTGATAAAGAATACATGATGGAAAACATCGTTACGCCGTGTTGCTAAACCAAGTAAAGGTGAACATTGTGATATTTCGCATGCCACGAGCTAGAGAACGCATACTTAATTGCGAACTAAACATCCATAATGGTGCACACTCTTATGCACTTTGCGAAAGACCCTTTGGCCTATGTGGATAAGGCTTTGGTTTGCTTTGGCCTTGCAACGCGATTTATATTTAGTTTCTAGTCCCGACATTGATGAACTACGGACCGTGGTTGATCCCTTTAAGGTACATAGAAGGGTAAGTTGGCAACCGCAATGAGTTACAACATTAGTGGTCCAGCACTTTGTCTCTCATGTAATCTAATTACGAGGTGATTGTGACAATATGGTAAATCATATCATGGTTCCGCAAAGAGAAGCAAAATATGATTGTTGCATACTTGATGAGGTAAGTTGTAGTCCATTCGGTGGATAATCATACTTCTTATCAAGCCATTCGACGTAGACATGAACCAATTGTAAATTGGGCATCGCCGTGAAAAGAAGCTAAATCAGTATGTAAGTTAGGGGAGCTTACATAGCAAGGATGACATGAGGCTGAAAGATGCACCCTTGGCACGGGCAAGATCAGTGCATGCCTTCAGTTTAATGGCAAAGCGAAGTAAGGAAGCTGGAAATAGGCTTGCAATGACTTATGTGCAAGACCAACGCATGCATTATGTCTGGACGAGACTCGGGTGTCAGTGATGCATGCAAAATGTATCACCATTATCCTTTATGGTCTTGCATCTTTCGCAGAACAAAGGTAAGTTGGAACTGTATAGAAGCTACATTTATTGCGAAGCATGTTTACAATGGAAAATCGACATGCATTTTCCTGGTGAGATATGAAGCTTTATGTATAGGTTATTGCGTTTAGGACTGGCGTATTGGGGAGTTTCTGCCTGTTGGGCATAACACCGGGGGCGTAATTTTCTAGCCAGTCACATATAGTTTTTTTTATACATGAGCAGTAAACTGGAGAAGAGACATACATAGTATGATGGTAAGTTCTCCAATTAACTTTTAAATAATTAGATTAGTTCTACCTTATTCAGAAACTTCTTACAAGGGGATATATTAGTTTTCATTCTTTCAGTATTCACATCCCATAACCTCTGACACCGCGTACTTAGCCTAAGACAATGCACACTTTGCTTGAATAATCTAGGATATTGATTTCATATGGATCATTGTTAATCCACCAGTCATACAAGAATCAAATGTTCTTTCCACAACAAATTTTAGTTTGATGCAGTTTTGAAATGAAGTCATAAGGATCACTTACCATATGCTCATTTTGAAGACAACAAAAACTCGGCATCCTAACCATTTTTTTCGCAAATTATCCTTCTCCCGAATGCATGTTTTTCTTTAACATATCTCTAATGCCATACTTGTTAACAATCATTAAATTCCTTATATCCAGACCTTCTTGAGCCTTTGGATTATAAATCATTTTCTAGAAAACCTAACTCATTTTTCTATTATTTTCATCTTCACCCCATAAGAACTTGCATACAACGGAGTAAAGTTTCTTTTCTACAGAAGTAATGAGCTGAAAAAGCGACTTAGTTTTTCAAAATTTTAAAAGGTAGACACTAGAAGAGATTCTCGACACAAAAGAAATACTTATGCAAAGATGTATGTACACAATAGTTTAGCTATGAACGATAAAAAAATAGCTCAACTAATCAAAGAAAACTTTACTAATAAGTACACCTGACTATTAGCATGTCTTACTCAACATGATTTTTCATGAGTAAGATTTCAAACCTTGTGATTAATTAACACAAGTATGAGCTTCATGCTCATCAAGTGAAAATTGTTCAAGGTTAATCCTCTTTTTTCTTCTAATTTTTGGAGGAAACCTTTTTGACGTGAAAAAGTATCATAAAACTTACTACTATCAAAGTATGAGACTAAGTTTGAATCCTTATAAGAAAAAGTTTGTATTGAGGATTTTGACAGCCTGTTGATAAGATCCTTGTATCCTTCAATTATCAAATTTAGGTTGTCCTTCAGATCTCCATTGTTTTTTTCACCTTCTGGTACCTTTTTCACATTTGGAACATCATCCCCTATGTCAGTTTCAGGAGGACATTTCTGAAATCTCCTTCACCGATTTTTGTTAATGCTACTATTACAAGTTCGAACGTTAGACAGGCAAATTGAAATGACTTTCCTGGAAGGATTCACATGGTGAGTACTAAAACCAATTGGTTTAGACATCTGAATGTCAGTTGTACCTTTGAGTATTAAATCTATGTTGTGTTGAAGTCGACGAAAATAGTTGTTATTCAACCTCAATTTGCACTTCCGTTGAACACGTCCTTTTGGTTTTATACATCTCGGAATGCTCTTATTTTTGGTGGGAGTGTAGAGACTTATAAGAAAAACATGTCATCAAAAAATTAGTTTCAAATTCATTGCCGGTTGGGCTTGGTAAATAAAATGGTGCTGAAATGTCAAGATTATGTCCTACCCATTATTGAGTACATTATATTTAAAATGGAAAGAGTGATATTTACCGTAAATTTGAATACATTGTTGAATGTGCAAGCATAGTCTATGGATACATGACTATGAAAATTAAACCTCATTGATAACAACACCAAATGCATGTGTTTTGAATCCAAGAGCACGTATTCACAGGTTTTATAAACAAAGAGAGAAAGAAACAAGATGAATAAGCAATCGTGATGGCTAAAAGTGTAATAATTCAAAGATAAAAGGCAGGATTGAAAATCTAGGTGTACCCAATACCATCATCTAGCATTTTGAATATCAGCCGTTGAAGATCTACGGTAGAAATTAAAATTTATGGATGGTGAAGTTTCGTATTTCGAAATACTTTCATTTTTGGTAGGAATGTAGAGATTTATAAGAAGAACATGTCACTAAAATCTTAGCTTCAAACTCATTGTCGGTTGGGCTTGGTAGGAAAAATGATGCTAAAATGTCAAGATTATGTCATTATAAACATGTCAATGGATCATACCTTTTCAATAATAATCTTATTTTATGCACAAATTATATATGAAACAAACCTATTTTTTCGAAACAGAGAGAGTAGTAAATATTAAAGCCGGTTAAAATGACTTTAGAACTACACTATGACGGACGGGTTTTCTTTGAGACAGAATGGATAAATGGTGAATATCTTCCACAGAACTTGTGGAGATGAAACACTTATATTTATATTAGAGATAAGTACATTATGAAACTGAAAATTGTTATGATCCTAGTAAATAGCAAAGACCTGACTAGATTACTTGGACTCAGTAACAACTGCAGTAGCTGGCAAAGTATCTTGCGGAAGACCTGGGCTAACACCCTCCCTCAAGTTGAACCGGAGTTGACGAATGTTCAACTTGTCTCGGATTAGTTGGAACCTTGGTGAAGACAGTCCTTTGGTGAAGATATCTGCCAGCTGATCCTTGATGCTGATAAAACGCACATGTAGTTGTTTACGAGATACTCTTTCCCTCACAAAGTGATAGTCTATTTCTATGTGCTTTGTGCGTGCATGGAATATAGGGTTAGCTGTGAGATATTTTGCCCCTAGATTGTCACACCACAAAGTAGGTGGAGGACACCTAACCCCCAACTCTTGCAGCAACGACTGAATCCATATAAGTTCTGAAGTAGCAATGGCTACACCACGATACTCTGCCTCTGTGCTCGATTTTGAAACGGTTTTCTGTTTCCTTTCACTCCAGGAAATGAGATTGCCTCCAAATAAGATACAATAACCACTTGTGGATCGCCGATCATCAAGACTGCCTGCCCAGTCTGCATCGGAAAAAGCATGCAATGTATAATCCTGACTAGGTTTAATGAAGACACCAAAGTCTATTGTATGCTTCAAATACCGTAGGATTCTCTTAACTAGATCCCAGTGTTCCTCATACGGCTCATGCATATACTGACAAGCTTTGTTGACAGCCAAAGATATGTCAGGCCGTGTGATATGCAAATACTGCAGCGCCCCAACAACACTTCTATACAGAGTGGAATCCTCAAACCTTGTAGAACCCACTTTGTGCAGCTTTGCATTAGCATCCATAGGAGTGATAACTGGCTTGATGCCATCCAACTTTGTGCGGCGTAATAAGTCTGAGATATACTTTCTTTAGGAAAGCACCAGAGACCGTCCTTGATGCAAAACTTCAACACCCAAGAAGTAAGACAACACCCCCATATCTTTGATAGCAAACTCATGACCTAGATCAGTAATTAAGTTTGAAACTAGGTGTGAGTCAGAACCAGTTACAATGATGTCGTCCACATAAACCAGTACATACATTACTGAGTTGCCTTCGATTTGAACAAATAACGAAGAGTCTGCAATGGAGGCTGTGAATCCTAGCTTCAACAGATGATTACTCAGACGAGAGAACCAAGCACGTGGAGCCTTTTTAAGGCCATAAAGCGATTTGTGTAATTTGCATACATGCGTAGGATAGTTAGGGTCTATATAACCAGCAGGCTGCTTCATGTAGACCTCTTCCTCTAAGATACCGTGAAGAAAAGCGTTTTCTACATCCAGCTGTCGTAGAGTCCATCCTCTCATTACTGCTAGGGAAAGTACTAGCCTGATTGTACATGGCTTAATGACAGGAGAAAAGGTTTCCTCGTAATCTACACCTTGCTGCTGGTTGAAACCCTTTGCTACTAACCGCGCTTTGTAACGCTGTATTGAGCCATCTGGATTTCTTTTAATTCGAAAAACCCACTTGGATCCAACGATATTCATCCCTTCTTTATATTCAACCAAGGTGTAGGTGCCATTTTGAATTAAAGCATTTATCTGCACGTCCATAGCATCACGCCATTCTGGAATTTGACAAGCTTTAGAGTAACAAGTAGGTTCCATGAAGTCCTGATCAAGAAGTGGATGCTTAGTGGCAGTCAGACAGAGCTTTTGTATTGGTTTTGAAATCCCAGCTTTGGCTCTAGTGATCATTGTATGTACTGGAGCATCTAAACCATGAGCCATCCCGTTGTCATCCTGGTCTTGTGATGTTTGATGTGATGGTAACACTGGTGATGAAGCCAGAGAATGCTGAGGGGTGACACCCTGTTGAATCTTCGGTAAGTGTTGCTGTGCATCAGTAGGCAGTACATTTTGGTGAGGCTGCACTAACAATGTTCGATCTTGTGTGAAAATGGAAGACCCAAAAATATCAGTACTTGTTTCTTGAATATCAGAACTTACCTCGGGAGAACGCTGTTGGGAAGGAGAGAATGGGAATATGTGCTCTTCAAAACGAACATGTCTCGATATATATTGCCGATTTGTTGGTAGATGAAGGCAAATGTAACCCTTATGAGCCGAACTATATCCTAGAAAAATGCAGGGGAGAGACCTAGGTTCTAGTTTGTTGGCATTATATGGTCTAAGACATGGATATGCCAAGCAACCAAAAACGCGCAGAAATAAATAGTCTGGCTGTTTTCCAAAGAGTAACTCAAGTGGTGTTTTGTGACTAGATGACAGATTTGGTGTCCTGTTAATGAGATAACAGGTCGTGGTAAAAGCCTCTGACCAAAAATATTTTGGAAGATGTGCTTGAAATAATAAAGCTGGACCACTTTCTGTGATGTGTTTGATCCTTCTTTCAGCTAGACCGTTTTGAGCTGAAGTAAGAGGACAGGAGAAACGATGCACTATGCCTGAGTTGTTTAGATAAGAAGACAGTTTCTTGTATTCTAATGCATTATCAGACTGGAATACTTTTATTTTATGACCCGTGAGATTTTCTACTTGTTTATGAAACTGACAGAAGATATTAAAAACAACAGATCTTTGCACTAAAGGATAAATCCATGTATAATGAGAGTAAGCATCCATGAATATCAAAAAATAACGAAATCCATTACGAGAAGTTTTTGGGGATACCCAAATATCAGAAACAATAAGACTCAAAGGAGTATCATAAATGGTAGTACTAGGAGTAAATGGAAGACGCCTACTCTTGCTTACATGACAAGAGTGACAGAAGCCAAAACTCTTATTTTGAACTGGAAGGGAAAACTGCTTGACAACTCTAGAAACCGTGATCAGCATTGTATGTCCAAGCCGCTGGTACCATACTGGAATACTTGCAGAGAGAAAAGTTGAGGGAAATAGTGATGGTTGCATGCCACTTAAAGTATCCAGCACATATAGTCCATTCTCATTCCTTCCTGATAGGAGCGTTGCTCCCGTGATTTTGTCCTTCACAACAAACAGATTAGTGTGAAACTCAAAATATACATTATTATCCCTGCAAAACTGATGAACAGATAGCAGATTCTTTTTGATTTGTGGCACATGAAAGACATTATTCAATGCAAACTTTCGATTACTAGAATTGAACTCAGTGTTACCGATGTGTGCTATTTGTAGAGCATTACCATTACCAACTCTCACTTGGTCAGGTCCATCATATTCATGAGGAATACACAAATTCTGAGCATCAACAGTCATATGATTTGTCGCATCCGTATCTGTGACCCACTGCGCATTAGTGGCATTAGGAAAAGCAACATAAGCTTCAGCAGGCCTTTGCCGATTGTCAGTGCTTCTATCATAGTGGAACCAGCAACGATCCGATGTGTGATTCCTCTTCTTGCAAATTTGACAGTACACATCCCCTTGAGAAGGACCACGTTGCTGGTAAGGAGGACGACGATTGTTGTTGTTTGGTGGATGTCGTCTAGGTTGATTGTTGTGCATCCTAGGTGGATCTCTGCTGGATGATGCCGAATTAGCAGTTACAAGATTTTCAATGGGTTGTGATTCCTGTGATAATTGATTTTCTTGACGCATCTCATAAGTAAGAAGATGAGACTTAAACGTCTGGATATCCATATTATCAGCAGTACCCAACACAGTAACTATTGGATCATAAGACTGGGTTAACCCATTACAAATGGATTGTTTCATCTCATCACTGTCTGGTAGAGTGCGATCTGGCACTTCTTTGGATCCATCAATGAATCTAGTTAGCCCATGCCCCTTTAAGATAGGTTTGAATTGAGCTTTCCATAATATGTGATTGGTTTCTGTGTGTTTCAGAGTTACTAAATGATGTATTGGAACTTGTCGAAGATTGATTGTTGTATCTGCCATATCTGACTCTGTGAGTAGATTGTTGGTTCTTCACTTTTTTTTTTGTTATTTGATATTTGCGGAAGGTGAACTTGGATCAAGAGCCTGATACCAAGACAGAATGGATAAATGGTGAATATCTTCCACAGAACTTGTGGAGATGAAACACTTCTATTTATATTAGAGATAAATACATTATGAAACTGAAAATTGTTATGATCCTAATAAATAGCAAAGACCTGAATAGATTACTTGGACTCAGTAACAACTGCAGTAGCTAGCAAAGTATCTTGCGCAAGACCTGGGCTAACACTTTGTATATCATGTTTTGATCCCGGAAAAACTTACAACGTTTACAGTAAGGTATTTTGATTGCCTTTTCCATTCGATTATATGCTACTACTTGTCCCTATCGTGTGATTAACTTTCTTGACAAATTACATTTTGTATATACAATAATCAGAGTGTGGCTATCCGTCTTTATCATTTATGCTTTAAATAAAATACTTGATGCGAAAGCATTACT
This sequence comes from Papaver somniferum, assembly GCF_003573695.1. Taxonomy (NCBI): domain Eukaryota; kingdom Viridiplantae; phylum Streptophyta; class Magnoliopsida; order Ranunculales; family Papaveraceae; genus Papaver; species Papaver somniferum. Next base: position 24,815,089 of record NC_039368.1, on the reverse strand, counting down.
CTTTTATTTTGATTTTGCATAAATTTCTTTAAAATATAAACATTCTATGTCACTAATGACCACTGCTATCTTATTATTGATTTGCTTTTGAAGTGTTTCTGGATTTGGCCTAATCCCCGTTTCTTTTGACTAAAAATAATTAGAATCCCATTTGAACAGAATCATAAGCAAAATTAGATAATAATAGTGTTTTTATATTGACTGCCTCTTAGATTAATTAAAAGAAGTTGGTCAAACCAACTGCAACTAATAATATCAGTGTATCATCTTCTACAAGTGTTACAAAAATTAACGACAAATTTGATGAAAATAGAATGTCATTTATCTTAAAAAAATCACAAGCCAAGCAGAAGGAAACTCACATCCTGTATTCAATCGACATAGCAGCGCACGTCTGGTTATTTTGTAGTTCGTGTCTTTATGAGCGGCATGGATCTGGGCCTAATATATAAACCCAACTCACGGTGTTTCACACAACAGATACTGTTATTTAGAATTAGACAGAACTCTTTAGTAAATCTCTACGATGATGATACGTAGTTTTCTTGTATTTTCTTCTTCATTGTTTTTATGAATTTGGAGTAAAAGGTTCGATAAATTCAAATAAGAAAGTTTCCAAACTGTGATTCCCATCTGCCCAAGAATGTCTAATAGTAAGTTTTATGCATACAGCTCTTGCCCAAATCACAAGAACTATTTAATTTATGTACGAGCATAGATTATGTCAGATCTTGTCCAAATTACAAGACCTGTATTTGATCCAGAGATGGAGACCATGTCAGGTTCGACAAATGGTCAGGGGGCACTTGATTTCTTCTGGGCTCAAATCTACCAGGTCCAAAATAGATTGGAAAACCCTAAATGGGTATTGTGGAAACACCGTCGCATTTAGTGTTTTTTTTTTTTTGGGGGCCTGCTCGGGGGCATCTAAGTGGTGAGCATCGGATGTCTGGATGCGGATTTGGTATCCCCGCGTTCAATCCATCTAAATGGAGGATTTGAAATTTTCACCAATCCATTATTCGTCCAATTCATTATCCGTGGGTGAGTAGATTGGATGCAAATGGATTTGCGGATCTAAAAAAATTATAAATAAGAACAGATAAATGTTGAACATGAATAATACAACTTAATTTTAAAAATTAGATTATTAAAATATTAGTAACTAACATAACAAGAGTATCCACAATGTCTTTCCAACAATCAAAATTATAATATTTATTGATATGAAGGCCTATGATCAATGCAAAATTGATACTTTTGGAATATGATTGAGGATCTTCAATGCTTCTCAGTAGCTAACTATATATATTATTTACCCATTTTCAATAATAATCTTCAAATATGTATAATACTAATATTATCCTTAGGGTCGGATGCCCAAAGGATGGGTGATGTTTCCCTCGCATCCAACCCGTGAGAGCGACCAATTTAAAATGTTCACCCATGTCCAATCTGTCAAGAAACAGATTGGGTGTCCATCCATGAAAATACGGATTGGTTTGGGTAAAATCCGCGAATTTGGGTGTTTTTGCTCACCCCTAATCTAATATCTATGGAAATTTCATATCTCTTTTGTTAAGAGAGAAAAATGAGATATGAAGAGAGCAGGATCACGGTCGACTCATTAGCTAGGACTGCTTCCAAATATATATATAGACCGAATAACAGTAATCATTTAATAACACTGTCTCTACACGCACTCGATGTCAACAAAATTTTAACATAATTTACAGGATTTTTGTTTTACTACCACCGTTGCAGTCGGTACAATCGCCATCGAGGCCACCAGTAGTCATGCCGGCGAAAATGGTAATTTTACAACTAGTGGAGAACCATCATTCGAACTAATAGTTGTCGTTAAGGTTTGGCAAAACTGAAATGGGAGAATATTGAACGTAAAAAGAGAGCCATGAAGATAAGTTTGATCCTCATTTCCAAAACACAAACTCATCCCCATTGGTCAAAACTCAACCCTCACAAGAGAGACTTTTCCCTTAGACTTCATGAAATTTATAGCCATGGTTTCTAGTATATGTTCCCGCGAGACACTGCTGGTTGTGATGTCGTAATTCCTAGTATACATCCACGGCGACATACTGCTGGTCACGGAGGCTCAAAAGCCTCATGAAACTCCCTTAGTTGACTCATGAGTGAGCATGAGCGGCCATTATTTCAGCACGTCCTCGCGAGACACAATTGGTCGTGAAGCCATGATTCCTAGTATACATCCCCAACGAGACACTATTGGTCAGGTAAGATCTGTAGATTCATATAATGTCGACGGATGACCTATAAGCAAGAGCGGAGACATCCGCCTCTCGTAAGCACGGCTCTCCTTTATTTGAGATTAGAGATTAGAGATTGATTGCTAGTATATCCTCGTGAGATAGTGACAGGTCATGTCTACTCTAGGCCGTGACTCAACTTACTGAGGTCTCTTGAATAATTCTTAGAGAATCCGGCGAGACAAAACTGGTTATTTTGCCTCCTGGACCTAGGGGTGTAAATTGGGCCGGGCCGGGCAGCCCGACCTATTTATTAAATGGGACGGTATAGGACGGGCCGGAACATCTCTTATCCATGAAATTAAAAGGGCCGGGCGGGCAGGGTTATTTATCTACAGTTAGTACCCATGGCCTACCCAAGCCTGTTTTGTAATTTGGGCTCGGGCGGGTAGGCCGGGAGGGCCTTGAATATTACAAACAAATATATATTATACATATATATTGTTAAAAATAAAAAAAATAGTAATAATACACAAGTTTTACTTAAAATTAATAATCAAATACGAGAATTGAGATGGGAATAAGATAAACCAAACTTTCTATAATTTTTCCTGAATTGAATCATCAGAAAAGGAAACTGTCTTAGATTTTTCTGAATATTTTCTCTATATGGTTAACAAAATTAGACTCCAATGGAATAAAAGTTAAGAAATACATATGAAAACTATGAGGGTTGACTGTATTAAGTATATGTACCAAGTATATTCTAGGATAAAACAAATGAGAACAGTCACTTAGGCTAGGTAAATGGATAACACTGGCGGGCTAACATGGCGGGTAGCATTGACGGGATAATAGGGAGGGTATTGGGCCGGGCAAGAAAATTTGAATTGTGGCCTGTGCCCGCCCTCTTATTTAAATGGTTAGGTCGGGCCAGCCCGTAGAGGGCCACGGTCACCCATGGGCTGTCATGGGATAGGGCGTACGGTACTGGGCCTCGGGCTGCCGGGCAAAATTTACACCCTTACCTGGACCTATGACAGACTCCGAAAACATCCCTTCGGGATGCAATAGGTCATGTCGGATCTACCATAGATACATAGTCGTAACTGACTCCTAGCATATCCCTGCAAGATACGCTGGTCGAAAAAAAGTGAGCCAAAGTCTCATAGAGGCGTTATTAGGTATACAAGCCTCTCTTTCCATCTCGAACATGTCTTAGATGACTCTGAAGAGACTCAATCTCATGACCTAAGCTCTACCGGACTCGTGATAGTCCGAGTTGAACCAACTCGTCAGAAGAGTCTTGCACAAGCCAAGACTCAGGCACAGGCCTCACCTAGGGCACCATGTTTCTATGCTTCTCAAAAACACTCACGAATAGTAAATTGAGTTTGAACAGTACATGTTTGTTAGAGCACTGCTCGGTTGAACCCGCCAAGCGTTGGTATGTCAAGGTTAGTTGTTATATTTTAATATTAAAATTCATAAGTCGTTTGATTAAATTACTAGGGTCAACTTCGTTAGGATAGACTAAGAAGGCTAGAAATGTTGAGATATACAAGTATTACCATGAAGACCTGAAGAATCCGAAAAAGTATCGACATCAACGAAGACATCATGCTTCCACTTTAGGTTAGTAATACATGACATGACTTGTTTCCATTTCTATTGAAAACAAAACATGCGAAGTTATATACATGAAAATATGGTGTTAGAGACTTGATCATCTTATTATGATCAAAGTGTCAAGGAATAATATATCAATAGTTGTGAATAATTAATGTTGATATATTATATTACAAAGTATAGTGCTTATCTTTTGAAACTCGTAATTGTGACAACAAGTTACAATGGATATGTAGTGAACATATGTTTAATTTCATGCCTAGAAAATTATGTTTAATTACATGAGTTTAAGGAAGTAGATTAACTTGTTTCGTAGTTGAAAAAAAATCAATAGCATTGAAGGTCCGGTTTTCATTAAAGATTTAAGATTGGACCTATCCTAACCTATATAGGTAATCAAGGTAGAACCTAAAAATGCTGGGGTCTAACAACCACACCCAACAATTTGTTTGGCAATCTGAGAGGACTTACTCCAATACACTTTCTAGAGAATCAACTAGACAGTCAGACTCAATCTAGAATAGAGTATATCAAAGAGTTTAATACCTCTAGCTCTTAATTCAATCCGCAATCAACAAATAGAAATCTGCGAGCCTGATTAAATATAAAGGAGTTGCTTGAACGGTACCAAAGACCAATGTTCAAGTGTCAATCAATGTAAATCAACAACCAAAGGTTGGATATTCTAATTGGTTGATCTTAACGCACAACCTGTGATATTTCAATTATATAACAAAATATAATGCGGAAAAGAAATAACACAGACACCAGAATTTTGTTAACGAGGAAACCGCAAACGCAGAAATACCCCGGGACCTAGTCCAGATTAAACACCATACTGTATTAAGCCGCTACAGACACTAGCCTACTACCAATTAACTTCGGACTGGACTGTAGTTGAACCCTAATCAATCTCACACTGATTCATGGTACAGTTGCGCTCCTTGCGTCTCTGATCCCAGCAGGATACTATGCACTTGATTCCCTTAGATGATCTCACCCACAACTAAGAGTTGCTGCGACCCAAAGTCGAAGACTTGATAAACAAATCTGTCTCAGACAGAAAAGTCTATAGGATTGAATAAATCTGTCTTCCACATAAATACCCAAGAGTTTTCGTTCCGTCTTTTGATCAAAGGGGAACGGGAACCAATTGATAAACCAGACTTATATTCTCGAAGAACAGCCTTTTATTATGAACCACCTCACAATAAACTTAATCGACTAGCGAAACAAGTTATTGTGGAATCACAAACGATGAGACGAAGTTTGTTTGTGATTACTTTTCTATCTTGCCTATCGGAGATATAAAATCTCGAGCCAATTATTTTAATTGCACTCAACACGATAGAAACAACAAGATCAGATCACCCAACAAATATAATAGTTGGGTCTGGCTTCACAATCCCAATGAAGTCTTCAAGTCGTTAACCTACAGGGTCTCGAGAAGAAACCTAAGGTTAAAGGAGAATCGACTCTAGTTATGCAACTAGTAACACACAGGAGGTGTGGGGATTAGTTTTCCTAGTTTCAAGAGTTCTCCTTTATATAATTTTCAAATCAGGGTTTGCAATCCAAGTTACCTTGCTGGTAACAAAGAATTCAATAACCATTGTTAGATGAAAAACCTGATTCAACCAAGCTAATATCTTTCAACCGTTAGATCGAACTTAGCTTGTTACATACAAATGAAATGTACACTCATTTAGGTTTATGTAACCGTACCTAAACGTGGACACCAGGTTAGTTCACAAATAGTTAACCGAGGTTAGCCATATGATTACTCTCATATCAACCTTATTCATCTGAACCAGAACTAGTTCAAATGACTCAAATGAAACTAGTTAAAGAGTTGTTCAATTATTTAGAAAACTCAATTGAAACCAAATCGGTTTGATTCACTTGAATCAATCATGGACATTATAGCCACGGTTTGCAAAGATTGCATTCCTTATGATTTAAATGTTTAATTCCATGAACTGACCGATTTGACAAAGTAACCAGCTTAAGTATGCGTATAGGTATGCGTACTTAAGCAACCGGTTTTGAGTTTGTAAAGTTTCCAAACTCAGCAGAAATTTTCGGTTCGACAACTTCCGCCAGTATGCGTACGGCTACGCATACTTAAGGTGATTAGTTAAGAGTTTTTCAAAAACCAAACTCAGCAGAAATTCTCGGTTCGAGAACTTCCTCCAGTATGCGTACGGGTATGCATACTTAACCTGTCTCCTTCACCAATTTCGTATACACACATATGCATACTCTTGGCTTCCGGTTTATGGATTTATACACTAATGTGCGAACACACTATATATGCTTATATCCAAAGATGGTTACATCATCAACTCTTATTTCAATCATTGAAACATTCTTCTATAATGACAATAGCCGTTTTCACACACTATTAGCATCAAATCAATTTCAAGATATTGAAATAATCATTATCAAAACATTTCAAGCCTACATCAAATGATTGTATCATACAAACCATGTAAGATGTTACTCGGCAATTTTCTCATGATATAAGCTGAACTTGGTCAAAGCGAAAGCTTACCAACACATATTTCGAGAAATATGTAAGCGAGATATACTCAGCTCGAAATCTCAAATGTGTATAGAGAAAACTATATCGTAACACGAATTATGTCTCAATATATGAGATAGTAGAATTAGACTTTCCAAGTGATAGATGAGTTTAAGTCTCCACATACCTTTTGCCGAAGAAGTTCCACAAGCTCCCCTTAGTAGTTCTTCGTCTTCAAGAGATGAACATCGAGAGATCTAAGCTCAACTACACTATCTATGTCCTAGTCCGAGACATTTATAAATAGGCTAGAAATCAAGACTTATAATTTTAATCACTAACATTGACAAACATGCTTGAGATAGAAACGCATGCGAGTTCGACCGATCAATGCTCTAACAATCTCCCCCTTTGTCAATTTTAGTGACAAAACTATCAATACATATGGATTACAAAAAAGAAAAAAAATGTAGCTTCTCATCCACATGCTTGATCTCCTTGGCATCTTCAACGCGACTCGAAATCTTTGTCACTTCCAAGTACTCCATGATCTTAAAGGTTGTAAGTTCAGCATCACAGTTGTTGAAGATCCGTAGCTATAACAATGAGAAAACAAAATGCTCTCAATCATTATTATACAGTGTCATAGTATTATTACACAGCATCAAAGTTCAATTGTATCACAACTTTGACAACAATACTATGCTGATATGTATCACTCCCCCTTAGTCAATACATATCTCAACTTGAAAACCACTCCCCCTTACATAATGATCCGTAAACCATATGTATTTGTAGTGTCAACTACGCATTAATTCTCCCCATTTTTGTCAAAAAAATTGGCAAAGGTACGAAAATTAGTGGGATCCTAATGAAATTTCCATGGAGATACTTCATGAATAAAAGATGTATTATCATACCAACAAATTTAGATGCAATCATAAAGCCGATACTAAATACATTCATCAAGGAGTTAATAAACATACAAGATAATCCTTAAATATTCCACAGCCGCACTCTCCACAAAGATTTGGCAATTAAGCACAAGTTCAAAATGAACTCTCCCCCATAAAATGTCATCACAAAAGGAACAACAAAGGTGACATTACTTTCACAAGAAAGAAGGATTTCTTTTGGACAAACAAATCACATGAAAAACATGAATTTGAATCCAAAAATATTCAATTGAAATAACCACAAGAGAACCCATGATTATTTCAATCGAAAAATACAACCAAATTAATCACAAGAAATCCCATGATTAGTTTAATTAAAATACACAACCAAATTAACCACAACGTGGTCAATTCAATCGGCTATGCTCGCCATAAGAGAACTTACAGTGCAACAACTAAAATAACCAAAAGAGAATGATCAATTTAGTTGGTCACCTTACGGAGCAACACAGTATATGCACAAAGATGTGGATCGGAGATCGACCAATACTGCGAAATAAACAAGGATTCATTCTATTTTCCATCATTATTTGCACAATGACATATAATAGACTTAGTCCTTGTAAACAAAAGTTTTATCATTTCTTCCATCAAAACAATGACATAAAAGGCTTTAACTTTTGTAATGTCAAAAGTTCATTATATATTCTATCAATACATTCATACCGACATAATAGAGATAACTTTTGAACAAGTATGGGACAGTCGCAGGTTCACGGACGTAAACAACATATCCCGTAACAGTTTGCAATATAAAAAATCATAAAGATTAAAATTGCAAAAATCATCTTCCAAAAACTTAGAATTTAAATAAATAATTCTAAAAAAATTGAAGATGAAAATTGTTGGACATAACTATGTGTACTCACAATAATGGCTATTCCAAACCCTAGTTATTCTTCTAAAAACACAAGAAATAAATTTTCTAAAAGAAGATTCCTGGACATCAAGACAAACTCGTAATGCACATACTGGATGATTTGTCCTTACAGGGTAGAACCAATCTTTTTCGCACGGATTTATACCAAGAATATCTACCGAAGGCGTATAAAAAGATTTTCAAAGAACAACATATAAAGCCAATAATGACCATGCACCAAAGTTCACATAAGATGATTGTGAACATTCAAGAATCTCATAGCAATGGTACTACTGTCCATTCTTAAACTTCCTTCTTTGTGTTTCACCAACAACATTCTTGTAAAAGCTACAAATGATCTTAGAAGAGTATTAATCCAAGAATCCAAGTGCCCAAGTCCAAGAGAAGTGGAACAAGTGCGACGAAACGGAGCAAAACACTCAAAAACAAGAGACAGGACAAATAACAATCTTAACTCATCCAAATTCAAGAATTCTTATCTCCATTTCGTAGATAATTCAAAGAGGATGAGAATGCAAAATAATGAGGTCATTCCGAGTTTGTACGAAGAAGATACGGCCAAAACAAGTTTACCAAATATCGACGTCTACAGGCAAGTATGCATACGGGTATGCAAATGAATTTCCCTGGATTTTATTACAAAAACTCATTTGTAAACAGGTATGCAAACAGGTATGCATACTAGAAGTGTACCATGAAGGCCAAAACATCCCGAACAACTATTTTCAACCCGGAACATTTAAGAACCTTAAACACAAATCAAGTTAGGTAGACATGAACGATACACAAGGTACATAGATCATCATAAAACTTTCTCAAGTTTAGAGACATACCTTTTTAGAAGAATCCGATCGAGTTCTACAGCGTTACCAAACATTCACAATCATAGCCAACATAATATGTGTGCCTCAGTTCTTGTGCTTCCCTCACTGTATACATAACATGGTATTTCTTGGTGAGGATGCACTTTTAGCACAATCAAGTTGTGTTGAGGTGAACAATGTCTTGCTCACCATGGCACCAAGAAAGAGTTTATTTCCAGCAACTCTTGCATCTTACAGTGTTGAGAAACACCCAAGGAACTGTTTTTATAAGTCTATCAAAGAACTTCAAGAGAACCCAAAAAGAATTGTGTTTATGATTTCTTATTTTACAACTTATAAAAAACAGTTTCTGCAGATAGTTTTTAGTACTGCGAAGGGAAACTCTTTTGATAAAAGGAGACGTCCTAGCTTCTTCATAAATGAAGACAATACTACTATATTGATAGGAAGTATCAGGAATTGAGCAATGAATCGATTCATGCTTTGAGGTGATATACTCATATGACAGAGATTTAAACTCCTCTTGTAATACGTTTAGTTTGTTACAACTAATTTGATTACACAGAGGAGGAGCAATGCTCTCACTGATTAGTAAATCAATGTCGACCTCAACATAAATATTATTCATCATAACTTGATTTAGCTTGTTAAGAGATTCTTGTTCTTTCTGGATATATTACTCAACATCAAAAAAAAAGTTTTCAAGACCTGAATACACTTCAAGGGATTTTAAACCTGGTGGAGGTTTAGATAGAATTTCTTTTACACATTTTATTAAATCAGTCATGGAAGAAAATTCTGGAATCCATGGATCTGGTGGTGCATTTATTGAGATAACACTTCTGTCCATATCAGATCGCTACAAACACAGACTTATAAGGTCTTTAATGTGTTTTCCTGCTCTGATACCAATTGAAAATGCGGGGGTCTAACAACCAGGCCCAACAATTTGTTTGGAAATCTGAGAGGACTTACTCCAATACACTTTCTAAAGAATCAACTAGACAGTCAGACTCAATCTAGAATAAAGTATATCAAAGAGTTTAATATCTCTAACTCTTAGTTCAATCCGCAATCAGCAAATAGAAATCTGCGAGCTTGATTGAATATAAGAGGAGTTACTTGAACGGTACCAAAGACCAATGTTCAAGTGTCAATCAATGTAAATCAACAACCAAAGGTTGGATATTATAATTGATTGATCTTAACGCACAACCTGTGATATTTCAATTATATAACAAAATATAATGCGGAAGATAAATAACACAGACACCAGAATTTTGTTAACGAGGAAACCGCAAATGCAGAAAAACCTCGGGATCTAGTCTAGATTGAACACCACACTGTATTAAGCCGCTACAGACACTAGCCTACTACCAATTAACTTCGGACTGGACTGTAGTTGAACCCTAATCAATCTCACACTGATTCAAGGTACAGTTGCGCTCCTTACTGCTTTGATCCCAGCAGGATACTACGCACTTGATTCCCTTAGCTGATCTCACCCACAACTAAGAGTTGCTATGACCCAAAGTCGAAGAGTTGATAGATAAATCTGTTTCACACAGAAAAGTCTATGGGATTGAATAAATCTGTCTCCCATAGAAATACCCAAAAGTTCTTGTTTCGTCTTTTGGTAAATCAAGGTGAACAGAAACCAATTGATAAACCAGACTTATATTCCCGAAGAACAACCTAGTATTATCAATCACCTCACAATAAACTTAATTGAATAGTGAAACAAGTTATTGTGGAATCACAAACGATGAGACGAATTTTTTAGTGATTACTTTTCTATCTTGCCTATCAGAGATATAAAATCTCGAGCCAATTATTTCAATTGCACTCAACATGATAGAAACAACAAGATCAGATCACCCAACTACAAAGATAATTGTTGGGTCTGGCTCACAATCCCAATGAAGTCTTCAATTCGTTAACCTACAGGGTCTCGTGAAGAAACCTAAGGTTAAAGGAGAATCGACTCTAGCAACTAGTAACACACAGGAGGTGTGGGGATTAATTTTCCCAGTTTTTAGAGTTATCCTTTATATAGTCTTCAAATCAGGGTTTGTAATCCAAGTTACCTTGGTAACAAAGCATTCAATAATCACCGTTAGATGAAAAACTTGATTCAACCAAGCTAATATCTTTCAACCGTTAGATCGAAATTAGCTTGTTACACACAAATGAAATGTACCCTCGTTTAGGTTTATGTAACCGTACCTAAACGTGTACACCAGGTTGGTTCACAAATACTTAACCGAGGTTAGCCATATGGTTACTCTCATATCAACCTTATTCATCTGAACCATAAATAGTTCAAATGACTCAAATGAAACTAGTTAAAAAGTTGTTCAATTGTTTAGAAAACACAATTGAAACCAAATCGGTTTGATTCACTTGAATCAATCATGGACATTATAGCCACGGTTTGCAAAGATTGCATTCCATATGATTTAAATGTTTAAGTCCATGAACTGACCGATTTGACAAAGTAACCAACTTAAGTATGCGTACGGGTATGCGTATTTAAGCAACCGGTTTTGAGTTTGTAAAGTTTCCAAACTCAGCAGAAATTTTCGGTTCGAAAACTTCCGCCAGTATGCGTATGGGTACGCATAGTTAAGGTGACTAGTTAAGAGTTTGTCAAAAACCAAACTCAGCAGAAATTCTCGGTTCGAGAACTTCGGCCAGTGTGCGTACGGGTACGAATACTTAACCTGTCTCTTTCACCAATTTTGTATACACACATATGCATACTCTTGGCTTCCGGTTATGGATTTATATACTAATGTGCGAACACACCATATATGATTATATCCAAAGATGGTTACATCATCAACTCTTTATTTCAATCATTGAAACATTCTTCTATAATGACAATAGCCGTTTTCACACACTGTTAGCATCAAAGCGATTTTCAAGATATTGAAATAATCATTATCGAAACATTCCAAGCCTACATCAAATAATTGTATCACACAAACCATGTAAGATGTTACTCGGCAATTTTTTCTTGATATAAGATGAACTTGGTCGAAGCGAAAGCTTACCAACACATATTTCGATAAATATGTAAGCGAGATATACTCAGCTCGAAATCTCAAATGTGTATAGAGAAAACTATATCGTAACAAAACTTATGTCTCAATATAGGAGATAGTAGAAATAGACTTTCCAAGTGAAAGATGAGTTCAAGTCTCCATATATCTTTTGTCGAAGAAGTTCCACAAGATCCCCTTAATAGTTCTTCGTCTTCAAGAGATGAACGTCGAGAGATCTAAGCTCAACTACAATATCTATGTCCTAGTCCGAGACATCTATAAATAGGCTAGAAATCAAGACTTATAGTTTTGATCACTAACATTGACAAACATGCTTGAGATAGCAACACATGCGAGTTCGACCGAGCAATGCTCTAACAGAACCGATCCTAACTTATGTGGGAGTCAAGGTAGTTTCTACCCCTACCTATATGTGGATTCAAGGTAGAATCGGTCTTAACCTATGTTGGGAGTCAAGGTAGAACCGGTCCCAATAGAAAAAACGGATTTCCTTAATTACGTACACTTTAGGGTTTGTGTGTTTTGAAAATTGGGTTTGTAAAATAGGAATGTTCAAGATATCGACATAATGAGTAACTTGAACATGAGCACAAATCTTATATTTTATTGTTAAAAGATTTCCCATGGTATCTCAAGGTGAGATACCAAACCGAAATGTTTGAAGATTTTTTGTGATTTTCAAATGTATATGTTTTTATTTTACCAGCAAAAAAAACATATTTCTGGAAAGATATATTATTTAAATGCTAGCTAATATTAAGTCGTCCAAGAGGAATTTCGGTTGTACAGTGGATATTTGTTGGAATTAGACAAAATCGAATTTAGGTGCTTTATTGCATATCTTGAGAATACTTTCGGTTATGGAAATTCCTTGGTATCCAAACTACCTTGGTCTATAAATAGTGAAGTTTATTCTTTTTACAAACTTATCCTGAGATAGGCACTTCATTTCGTAGTCACTGTTGTAGATAGTGTTACTTGTAATACTATCTTGGAGAGGAGAGTAACCTAATTACGCGAAATATCTTACATCCGTTAGTTTAGAGAATTCTTTGGGATCAAAAAGCGTTTATTAGTACCGTTAGTGGAAACTATAATTTATATTGTTATTTTAGTTTTCGATTATTGATTTGATTGATTAACGGTTGTTAAATCTTGATTGCATCTAGTTTGATTATTCTGAGAGCCTTCTCTTCTGACATAAGGTCACCCAAACTAGATCAAGAGATTAACAATAGTTCAGATCTGATTTAATATCTGACATTGACCTATGATCATCCATTGTCAACAGACTCCATTATGTGCATGATCGATCATAAGTTGGAATCAAGTTTGTTATTTTACAGGTGCAGAAAACTATTGAAGATTTGAAGACAAGAAGATTTTCTTATTGGTTTCGTATCTTTGTGATTTGCTTCGTGCACAAACTTGATCAGCTAGGATCCGACTAGATATGATTTATCTTTGATAGACTTTGAAAATGCGGGGGTCTAACAACCACACCCAACAATTCATTTGTCAATCTGAAAGGACTTACTCCAATATACTTTCTAGAGAATCAACTAGACAGTCAGACTCAATCTAGAGAAAAGTATATCAAAGAGTTTAATATCTCTAACTCTTAATTCAATCCGCAATCAGCAAATAGAAATCTGCGAGACCGATTGAATATAAGAGGAGTAACTTGAACGGTACCAAAGACCAATGTTCAAGTGTCAATCAATTTAAATCAACAACTCAAGGTCATATATTCTAATTGATTGAACTTAATGCACAACCTGTGATATTTCAATTATATAACAAAATATAATACGGAAAAGAAATAACACAGACGCCAGAATTTTGTTAACAAGGAAAACCGCAAAAGCATAAAACCCCCGGGACCTAGTCCAGTTTGAACACCACACTGTATTAAGCCGCTACAGACTCTAGCCTACTACCAAATAACTTCGGACGGGACTGTAGTTGAACCCTAATCAATCTCACACTGATTCAAGGTACAGTTGCATTCGTTACGTCTCTGATCCCAGCAGGATACTACGTACTTGATTCCCTTAGTTGATCTCACCCACCACTAAGAGTTGCTACTGTAGATGGTGGATTTTCAACAAAGGAAAAAATCGTAAAATCATGATACTGCATGTTTATGACACGGCTTTCAGGCATGTGATGATTCATATTTTACGATCCATGGTGAATTTGTTTTCGAAAGGCCTCCACCAGCTGAGCATTCGATACCTCGCATTTCATCATGCCCTCAATGTAGAATAACATAATTGGGAGGTTCTCCGTAAGATTGAGAGTATTAACGCCTTCAGGACGTTGGTGATACTCGCTGTTTCCTGACTACATGAGAGAGACCCCCCTCTACACAGAAGAACGATTGGGCGGTTCTCCGTAAGATTGAGAGCAATAACGCCTTCAAGGGACACTCGTTGTTCCCTGACTATATAGAGAGACCGTATATAGATCCAGGAGGTTCTCCGTAAGATTGAGAGCAATAATGCCTTCAGGACTTCGGCAACACTCGCTGTTTCCTGACTATGCACCTCAGAACGGATATGACGCTTTAACTGGATAATATCCCTTCTGATATAGATTAATTCTACCGTGACATTCGCCACTGAATTCCTAGAAGATAATCTATTTTATCTCATTACTCCGATTTCATGATCGAATCCACGACTGATCTCATGGAATGGTAATAGATAATCTTATTACTCCGATTTCATGATCGAATCTACGGCTGATCTCATGGGATGGTAATAACTACTTTAATTATTCCGATTATGTGGTCGAATCCACGATCCCATTGAATGGTAATACCTATTTTGTTATTATTCCGAATTGATAGTCAAATCCACGGCTGATCCTATGGATTGATAATAATAAACTACTCACTTTTATTGCTCAATTTCATGAAGCATTCTCCACTGAATTTCATAAATTAGTAATAAATACTCAATAATCGGGCATCTGGACTACCACTGAGTAGGCCCCATAAAATGGTGCTAGTGTACTCAACCATGATGCACGAACGAGCACCCAAATGCGCGAACGAGCATCCAAAATATGGACAAATGAGGAATCCCGCAATACACATGAGAGATAATAACATTAAAATAATAGAGAAGCGCCCATGGGTCGGGCCCACCGACCGACCGTTCATGCCTTAGCCGTGGCCGGTCCCATGCTTCCTCCATTATTTTTCCTTATTTTTGTTATTTTCATAAACTCATGAAGACTCCTCCATTCTAACAACTTTCCTTGTTTGAGCAAAACTCATGGTTTCTCCACATTTTCATGGTTTCTCCATATTTTCGTGGATTCATAAAAAATAATAATATAAAATAGGGAATGGTGTTGTGGGACCGGACAACCTAGCCGGCCGTCCATACCCTAGCCGTGGCCGGTACCACACCTTGCAATCCCTAACCTTTCATAAATTGTTATTTCTCTCTGTTGATGGTGGTTTTTAGCTTAGGGTTAAAATCGTAAAGCCTTAGTCAAACAGTGACGTCACACTTGAGTAATAATGTCGCCACTAGCACATTTATTGAACCATTCAACATGTCTGCGCAAAATTATCGGGGTACCTTTTTTATGTATATGCCATGCTCCACGGCAGAGCCATCGGTACTGACTGGCATCATCTCTGCCCATGCCAGCCACATCTCCGCGCCAAAGGCACACCAACCATGCCGGCCACACCATAGTGCCAATGGCATGCCATGCCAGCCACACCTTCGCGCCAAAGTCATGCCAACTATACCAGCCGCACCACCGTGCCAATGGCATGCCATGCCAGCCACATCTGCGCGCCAAAGGCATACCAACTATACCGTCCGCACCATATTGCCAATGGAATGCCATGCCAGCCACACCTCCGCGCCAAAGGCATGCCAACCATGCCAGCCGCACCACCGTGCCAATGGCGTGCCATGCCAGCCACATTTCCGCGCTAAAGGCATGCTAACCATGCCAGCCGCACCACCGTGCCAATGGCATGCCATGCCAGCCACATCTCCGCGCCAAAGGCATGCCAACCATGCCAGCCGCACCACCATGCCAATGGCATGCCATGCCAGCCACATCTCCGCGCCAAAGGCATGCCAACCATGCTAGCCGCACCATCGTGCCAATGGCATGCCATGCCAGCCACATCTCCACGCCAAAGGCATACCAACCGTTCCGGCCGCACCATAGTGTCGATGGCATGCCATGCCAGCCACACCTCCGCGCCAAAGCCATGCCGGCCATGCCTCCATGCCGCTGGCTGCCAAACGAAGGGTTGCAACAATCAACGACCGCTGTGACGGACCGTAAAATTACGCTTTTGGCGCGTTGCCCCGCAGGCCGTAACTCCCCTTATACGCCATGATGATGCTATGATCCGGACCTTGAATCTAGGCAAATGCACGTTTATCTGCCCTTGCAAGCATGCTCGTGGAGCATGATGCAGCTAACTTAGCTTCCATATCGTTCCAACTCACCCTTGATCCGCAAAGGCTTTATTAAGAAAACAAAAACTTTCCTAAAACGGCGAAAACGGCCTTTTGAGGCCCTAAACGATGGAATTTGGCTAAATTCTGGTGACCATGTGGATATATAAATCAACATGTCTTCATCTTTGGGCCGTTTCCTATAAAAATGGACTCCTCTTGAGCTAAATTACGACACTCGGGTTCTTAGCCTACGTCGAACACCTTGATAGGAAGTATGAGCATCCAGTGAATGGAATGCAACTTGCCTCATCAAGTTTGGCCACAATCATCTCTTGCGTCGAGCTACCGAGCCAGATGATATGAGAGGCCAGAATATCGCAATCATCTCACAATTAGATGATATGAGCGACAAAGTGCTGGACTGGCAATGCTGAAACTCATTGCGGCTTCCTACGTACCCTTCCCTACTCTAAAGGGATCAAGCACAGACTGTAGTTCATCCTCGAAGGGACAGGAACTTAAAGCAACTCGATTGCAAGGTCGTAGCCTAGCAATAATGGTAATGGCCTGGTCCGTATAGGTCGTTCCGTCAAGATGCACAATGATTATGCATCACCGGGTCAGCGGCACGGCATAGTGATGCCTAAGCATCAAATGCTCTCTTCGAAAGGCTACGCAACTATCAATGAGCCTTAGGCATCATTTATACTCTTCCGGCTAAGATATGAAGCTTACTTGGTACATAGTCCCATATGCACCTTCAACCAACTACCCCCTCCCTATATATGTCTTAATGGAATTTCTACAAGTTAGAATTATGGAACAAAATGACATGCTTGCTTCACTGTTTATCGCAATGATTGCATATAGTGATTGCGCAACACTCCTTTGGCAAGCCCTCTCTGGCCTGATGCACAATGATTGTGCACTACCCGTTCCGCCAGCCCTCTATGTCCTGATGCACAATGATTGTGCTGCAATGCTCAAGGCTACCTACCCAACCGGCATAATGCATCATGATGATGCAACATTGGTCCCGGGCCAAACGCATATTACTATGAAAGGGAAGCTTTAATAAAGCTTCAATCTCGGGCCATGGAGCATCTTTTGGACTGCTCCATGCTAAAAACACAGGGTGTTACACTCTTCACCCCTTCAAAGAATTTCGTCCCCGTAATCAAAACCAAAACTATTGTGGACAATCTCTTCGGTTTGGATTTCCTGAGAAAAAGTCCCATACCTGATGCTCAGAAAACACGGGTTTCTTCAAGTTATCGTGAACAACAATTTAGACCTTCTGAGCAACCGTCCCATACCGCCTTCCCAGGAATCCAAAAGTGCCCACAACAATACCAAGAATCGCAATTGGCCAGTGCCAAGAGGATATCTCGACTAGGTATCCTAGATGGCATCCCATACTACCACCCAGGAATCCCTAAGGTTCACAAGGTTGAAAGATGTCATCGAAATGACAAGATTTTGCGCAGTACTGTGTGAAAAAGATTCCAATTTCCCACCGTCCCTGACGGTCATCCAGGTATCCACTCGTAAGTGAGATGTTAGTCGGGCCTAAAAATGCACACTGTTGTCCAGTTTCCGACGTGTGGGGATGATCAGTCCCATTGTCTACCCACCGTCCCAAACGGTCTTCCAGATATCCACTCGTAAGTGGGGTGCCACTTAGGCCAGGAAAACTCACAGCACTCAAACAATCTCAACTCGATTCTCTAAGTAACTGGCATAGCAGTTACGAACTCTTTCGGCGCAAAAGTTGGCCTACTCTCCAACTTTAAGTTTCCTTTTTGGGAAAATACTCTCCAATGAGTCCAATCCGCACAAGTCCCTAGAGTTTTCTCGAAACTTGCTCTGATACCAACTATGGCTGACCGGAAAATAACGCCTTTGGCGCATTGCCTCGCAGGCTGTAACTCCCCCGATACGCCATGATGATGCTACGATCCGGACCTTGAATCTAGGAAAATGCACGTTCATCTGCCCTTGCAATCATGATCGTGGAGCATGATGCAGCTAACTTAGCTTCCACATCGTTCCAACTCACCCTTGATCCGCAAAGGCTTTATTAAGAAAACAAAAACTTTCCTAAAACGACGAAAACGGCCTTTTGAGGCCCTAAACGATGGAATTTGGCTAAATTCTGGTTACCATGTGGATATATAGATCAACATTTCTTGATCTTTGGGTCGTTTCCCATCAAAATGGACTCCTCTTGAGCTAAATTACGGCACTCGGGTTCTTAGCCTACGTCAAACACCTTGATAGGAAGTATGAGCATCCAGTGAATGGAATGCAACTTGCCTCATCAAGTTTGGACACAATCATCTCTTGCATCGAGCTACCGAGCCAGATGATATGAGAGGCCAGAATGTCGCAATCATATCACAATTAGATGATATGAGCGAGAAAGTGCTGGACCGGCAATGCTGCAACTCATTGCGGCTGCCTACGTACCCTTTCCTACTCTAAAGGGATCAAGCACAGACCGTAGTTCATCCTCGAAGGGACAGGAACTTAAAGAAATTCGACTGCAAGGTCGTAGCCTAGCAATAATGGTAATGGCCTGGTCCGTATAGGTCGTTCCATCAAGATGCACAATGATTATGCATCATCCGGTCAGCGGCACGGCATAGTGATGCCTAAGCATGAAATGCTCTCTTTGAAAGGCTACGCAATTATCAATGAGCCTTAGGCATCATTTATACTTTTCCGGCTAAGCTATGAAGCTTACTTGGTAAATAGTCCGCATGTGCACCTTCAACCAACTACCTCTCCCTATATATGTCTTAATGGAATTTCTACAAGTTAGAATTAGGGACCAAAATGACATGCTTGCTTCACTGTTCATCGCAATGATTGCGCAACACTCCATTGGCCAGCCCTCTCTGGCCTGATGCACAATGATTGTGCACTACTCGTTCCGCCAGCCCTCTATGTCCTGGTGCACAATGATTGTGCGCAATGATTGCGCTGCAATGCTCAAGGCCACCTATCCCACCGGCCTAATGCATCATGATGATGCAACATTGGTCTCAGGCCAAACGCATATTACTATGCAAGGGAAGCTTTAGTGAAGCTTCAATCCCGGGCCATGGCGCATCTTTTAGACTGCGCCATGCTAAAAACACAGGGTGTTATAACCGCTATTCCTTATGAGATGCAAATCTCAGCCGTCCAAGTTCACTACCAAACGCGTGGCAACTTTTGGCCCAATGCCAAGCCCTAATTTTGGCCACGCCTAAACTATGCCAAAACACTAATTTTGGCCACGCCTAAAACTATGCCAAAATCCTAGCTTGGCCGCGCCTAAACCATGCCGGCCATGCCTCCATGCCGCTGGCTACCAAACGAAGGGTTGCAACAATCAACGATTACCCTTCCTTCTGAGATGCAAATCTCAGCCGTCCAAGTTCGCCACCAAACGCATGGAAATTCCTGACCCAATGCCAAATTCCACGGTTTACGCCAAACCCTAATTTGGCCGCGCCTAAAACATGCCAAAGCCATGCCTCCATGCCGCTGGCTACCAAACGGAGGGTTGCGACAATCAACGGCTACCCCTCCTTCTGAGATGCAAACCTCAGCCGTACAAGCTTGTCACCAGACCAAACAATTTGTGGCAACCTCTTGGCCGCCATGCCAAAGTTCCATGATTTGTGCCAAACCCTAATTTGGGTCGCGCTAAAAGCATGCACTAGCCGTGCTTGCCATGACTCCATGCCGCTGGCCGCCAAACGGAAGGTTGCAACAATCAACGGCCACCCTTTCTCCTAAGATGCAGATCTCAGCCGTACAAACTTGCCACCAAATAACTTGTGGAAATATCTTGGCTACAGTGCCAACTCTTGGCCACGATGCCAAAACCCTAATTTGGCCACATCCATGCCTCCATGCTGTTGGCTGCCAAACGGAAGGTTGCAACAATCAACGACTATCCTTCCTCATGAGATGCAGATCTCAGCTGTACAAACTTGCCACCAAATGACTTGTGGCAACCTTTGGCTACGCTGCCAACTCTTTGGTCAGGGCACACATTTAGCTATGCCAATTCTTTGGTCACGACACCAAACCCTAATCATCCACCCCAAGAGCATGCGCAAGCCATGCCAACATCATGGCCACGCCACTGGCTACCAGCGGAAGGTAACCACAATCAACGGCTAACCTTCCTATCAAGATGCAAAATCTCGGACGTCGAAGGTCACCACCGAACCGGTAAGCCTCTCAATCTTAACTTGCCAAACAATAACAACATGATATACGTTTTCCACGATAATACTCGAGACATCAAAACATGTCACAAACTTGGGGATGCTCATCAAGGTATTGGTCTGGCGGTTTACAGCGTGCGGCGTACACTACGCCCGTTATAAGAAAGTGTCATAAGAGTGAGGTGGTTAGTAAATAGAATAAGTAATGGTGAAACGTTTCCTTTATTATGGAAACATCAATTCCAAGCGTTACCCGTTACCGCTTTCTTCCATTTACTCAATCGTTTCCACTTCTTACGAGACCAGGGTACGTTTCGTTGCGACTTGTATAAATAGGTCTCACCTATTTCCACCAAAGGACAAGTTTTGGTCAGGAGAATACAACACTCAGAAATCACTTGTTAGCTTCCCAATATGCTAGCGTTTCACTTTCTGATACAAGTCGTCAAACAACTACTCTTCCAGAATCAACTATTCTGGTCTCAACACTCTCTTCGCTTCCCTCCCAAAGACCAACCCTTCTCCTTCACTTTGTGACCGAAGCAAGTCTGGAATTACCATTTCTTGGTTTAGGCCGGATTTGTACAGATTGATCTCTCGAATGTAAAGTACTCCCGTGCAGTACATTGTTTAGGGTTTATACTCGTTTCTCACCCATACGCGAAATTATCAAAATCAACAGAAATCGTTTTCACCCTCAAAAAATTGGCGACCACAGTGGGAGGTTAATCTATCGGTCACAATATCAATTCCCGATTTCCGATTTCATCTTTTCAACCCAGATATCAAGATGATAGAAACTGACTAGTTGTCGGCTCGGTTATAAGACGACTTTGGAACGACTGGGGACTTAGGAATGATTGAGGACTTTTCACAGTCACGGCGCCGCCGCCCACAGAAAACTCAGATTTACATCCGGGAGATCCATTTTGTTGGGAGACTATAAAAAACAAGTAAGTCTCGTCAGACGAGTTGCATGTTCTATTACCTAGAATTTTCACATAGATAGTAGAAACCAACAGCCATTCTATCCCCATATTTCATCCCATACTTTATACTGACAACACAACATTCACAACTCCATGACTCTCCTAGGGTATTTATGCCACTTATAGTCATAACCAAAAACAACATTATTCAAAAAAATTATTCATTCCAAAAGAATAATCCAAAACCCTCATCGGAGACGGTTATCTATCAGTTCAAATCGAACCATGAACCAGGCGCTCTGTTTTCCTTTCAAAAGAAAAAGCCTAAATAAAGAAGTTCAGAAGACAGGAGTGCATTCAAGGATCTAGTAATGGCTTG
The DNA here is from genome assembly GCF_003573695.1 of Papaver somniferum. Classification (NCBI taxonomy): domain Eukaryota; kingdom Viridiplantae; phylum Streptophyta; class Magnoliopsida; order Ranunculales; family Papaveraceae; genus Papaver; species Papaver somniferum. The sequence continues at coordinate 24,793,001 of NC_039368.1, read as the reverse complement.
CTCTTCTTGGAGAAATCCTCCTTCGTGCTTTTGAGAGCCGCCCGCTTCAGCTCATTGGACAAACTTTTGATCTCCGCCTCTTGTTGTGCGATCTCATCCGCGGAAGGGCCTTCAGCCGTCGTGGTCTACAACTTTTCGATCTTAGAGAAACCTTCAACAAACCAGGGAAATTTGAACCCGTGGTCTACGCACACATCACGATGAAACTTCCAGCCTGAGACCACGTCCTCAGAAACGGTATGGCCAGTCACTTTGCACATATCGTCAATCGAAGATAAGGCTTCCTACACACGCTTGACCAGCACAAACCGACTAGTAACCTTTTTGGTTGTGGCGATGTGTCCATACCTTTCCCATATCTTGGTACATAACGTCTCGTATTTGGCTGGCACAGTGAAGCCACCGATCAGCACGTGATATGGATAAGGAACTAAGTATGGAGGAGTGAAAGCGGCACCCGCAACTGAACCAGCAACTGACAAGGGATTCCTAACTACAATGGCGCCAGCGGTCGTTGGAGCACTCTCCGCTACTTGAGACGCAACAACATCTTAATCTTGATCGACCTCCATTTCCGGGTCGCCAGACGCAACTACCACGGTTGGAGACAAAGCTGTATCTCCACGGTTTTCCGCCTCGGGGTCGTCTTCAGGAGCGGGTTCTCCCTGCGATACCACGATTTATACATTTTTCGACCTTCGCTCATTCTCTTGGGGATTGTCTGTGTCCGCGTTAGGAGATTTCCGTTTAGGCAAGGAGGGATACCTTAACAATGGATGTTTTTCTAAAGTTGCAGCAGAAGGCTTACCACAAGTATTATTCACTACGTCATTCACGAATCCATGAATGGAAAGAAACTCGTCCTGCCAGAATATGTTATACTTGGAAGTTGTCGTCAGATTTTGTCCTGAGAGCAAGAAGGGAAGACTTATACCCGGCGCAAGAGCACTAACATCAAGATCAGCTGGCAACAAGTTTTCTGGAACAGTCGACTGACGAGAGAGAGGGACCCCTTGGTCAAATCCCGTATGCCGAGCCACCCTGTCAATGTTGTAAGAAACTGCCTGGGAAGATTCTCGAAACAAAGACGGTACATAACCAGGCGTGCAACTTCGCATGAACACAACCTCCCCAACGCTCGTATTCTTTTCAGAAAACAAAGATATGTTCGGAACAGAGGAAAATGTGTCCATTTGAACTATGGAGGCATGCACCGGGGCCCATGGACGAAAGTTGATTGTGTAGGAGTTGTCGAGAAATTCAACTTGGTTCGAGCCATATTTCGGACGCCTGTTTACCCAGCGAAGTATCCTAGAACCACCCCAAGACTCGGGAAGTGAAGCCAGCGGTTTGGGAGCGTACTTCCCGAAATGCTCCCACAACCGCGCTTGGAGGAAATAGATATGGACGTACGAGTCCACTTTCATGTAACCATTTGAAGCACGCATGTCCTCAACCAGATGATCTAAATGTGTGTACAGAGAACCGAGAACAAGCCGCCAATAGGTAGAACAACACCTTGTTAATCTGATAGCAAACTTAATGAGACCTTGCCTTATCTCTTTCTTATCCGAGACGTCGTCAAAAATATCCCTGGATAACCAAAGAACCAAGAACGCCGTGACATGAAGCGTATTATTATTTTGATCCGGCTCCGACTCATCTGGGAACCATTGAGAAACCCACCAGATGTAGAAACACCTCGTCTCGTTTTCCTTCCGGACAAAGCCTTTCGACTTCTCAACAAGAGCGGCGCGCATCTGTTCTTCATCTTCAGACAAGGTAATATCAAGATTCCCTGTTATGTGAAGGTTCAGCAAGACGGCCACACTCTCTAAAAAGATAGTCATTTCAACCCACCTGCATATAGCCGTGTGAGTATCTGGACACCATCGGGAGATAAAAGAAA